>NC_059475.1:35374779-35688161 GCF_018139145.2 Gymnogyps californianus
CAGAAGAGGAGCTGAATTGTTGTTAGCCATGTTCTCTTTATCCATCATCTCAGGTATGTAATAAGGTTTGCTTAGGAGGTGAGTGTCTGAACTCCATGGAAAGTGCTCAGAGCCTTCCCCAAAGTCTTATGCCATTTTTTCTCTTAATATCTTGAACACAGCGCCATGAGGGATTGACAGACTTAGTCGCAGTCCTACAGGGGAGTGGATGCACTTTCTTTGGTAAAAGGGCATAGCTGCTATGTGAAAAGCAATGGATAGGACAGATCGCTGTTCTTCACTGGGCAAGAATGGGAGGGACCATACAATATGTGCCCACAAAAGAGAAATAAAGCTGCTGTTATGTGGGTACCTGGAGGAAAGATGTCTAAACTGGTAAAACTTTGTCTTTGGTGCTTCAGTAGTGCAGCCTTATCAAATCTAGGTCCTCACCTGAAATCCATAGTCTGCTCCGGCTGTCTGTTGACATTACTCTGGCAAACAGCTGTGACTATTCTGCTGTCAGTTTGTTTCTCTGGGTGGGGTGCTGTTCCCTCCTCACACACCCCCCACACCCCCAATCACTGCATTTAGAAAGAGCCAAGTGTGGCCTAGGGGGACAAATACGTATGTGTGTGTGAGGAACACTGAGTTGTGATCATGGCCAAGCAAGTTCTGATCAAGCATATGTGAGCAATTGCAAGCTAATGGGGCACTATTTTTGTTAGTCTGTCTCAGTCTCTTGCAACTCTGACCAATGTCCCACACTGAGAAGTCTGAAGTACAAGCAGAAATATGTTTCCATTGTGACCTTATATGTATTAGCCAACTCAGCAAGGGATGATTCTGTAACCTGTTGCTGTAGACAACAAATTAGTGCAATGTGCATTTTGGGAGAGCGGGTCCTGCACCATCATGCACTGAGATGGATTGTGCCTTTGATGTAGAGTGTCTTCTAGTGCTCCCTGTTTTGTGACTGGCTGTTTTGCTCCCAATATGCATCTTATATACACCATACATTACAAACACCATATGTTAGCTTGGATAAGGGCTATGCACTAAAAAGCTTTTGCTTTTCTTTTCTTTCTATTAAAATATGTGACTTTCCTTTGGGGGGGGGGGGGGAAGTCCCCAAACTAAAAATAAAAACTGTATTCATGGAAAAAGACAAAAGATTTCAAGAGGAGACACTTTTCACTGCCACATTTATTTGATCAAAAATCTCATCTTCTATTTTTAAAAGTTTCATCTCAGTATTTTTCACTTTTTAATAGAAAACAAAAAAAGAAAAGGATTCCATTAGGCAGTCCGTGAGGAATTTTGCTGGGTATCCCAAAGATCTGTGTACTTCATACTCTATTGTTCTTTCTCTATGCAATGTATCAACAGCAATGAAACAAAAGGTTAAAAAGAACATGGAAGGAACTGCATGGCTCTAAGGGCCAAGTCTGGCTTGCATGTTTTCAGTCTGCATCCTGCTGGGCCATGCCGATTTTCTAGTTTGCAAGGAGGAAAAACATATTCAAATGTCCATAACTATCACTCTTAAGTAACAATAAAGATAAACTGGCATTAAGAGTTTGTAAAGATATGAGAAGTAGTTTCACAAAAGTTGTATTTAATTATTTTTGGTGCACTGAAACAGTTCTCTTTCACTACCACAAGAGAGACATTTCTGTCATATGTTACGCAAACTACTCTGCATGACCAGGATTCAGCTGCTGCCTGCCTGTCCTGGTCCAGGCCATTCTCATTACTGCTCCTGCTGCAGACTGATACCATTTCTGATGCGGTTTCTTCTCAGAATCCTGTGCCAGTGTGGAAGAGGTTATAAGCAATTTTAACCTTCATTTAAGTTATGGGAAGGAATTTTAAAGCAAGAGGAAATTTGTTTGGTACTTTACATGGTTTGAAGTTGGGATGGAGAGGACCAGGAACCCCCACTTTTTTAATACCCAAATGACAGTGCTGTTGCTGTTACCCGGGAGCATGTTACACACAGCACAGTAATCTCCTTTACAGTAAAACACAAGCCTTTAATTACAAATGGAACAGACTGGAAAAGTTCTGACAAAACATTTTCTGGTAGGAATTTGCCGGTTCAGACAGATTGAAATGTTTTGCTGCGACACTGGCATTGTCCCCTGGTTCCCTCAGAAGCCAGGCAGCCGGGGAGCTGCTCTGGGGCTGGGGCTCTGGCAGCTGAAGGGTGCAGCTCTGGAGCAGCTCCATCAGGAGCAGCCTTCCAGGGCCATCCCCTTCCTACCCCGGCTCAAGAGAGCTCAGTGCTCACAGGACCAATGCTTTGGGGAAGCCTAGGGGATGACCTGCTCCCACACTGAAGTTTTATTGCCTTTCGCAGATAATTATGAAATGTTTGGCTTTTGTTCCAAATTGGAACAAACCCAGATTTCGAAATATCAAAATCCTGTGTGAAAGTCAATTAGTTCTCTCTGCAAAGCTGAAACTATGACCACATACTTCCCACGTGTAGCACCTGCATGAAGATGTCAGTGCTGAAAAACTGGCAATGCTGATGAGGTTGTATTCAGCATTTTGGGAGACCAACGTCTTGAATATAGTGTGTTTCTTTACCAGTTAGAGGCACAGGTCCCGTAGAGCTCCCTAATGCTAGAAAGAATAAACAAGGATGACACTAGATATTAGATGACATTTAATGTTATAACTTGGTATTTTCTTACATTTAAGATTTTAAGATGTGGCTATGTTGCAAACATTAATAGTCTCAATGCCTTCAGAAAATAATGATCATGTGTGGAATACAGAGAGAAAGTATTTTTTGACATTTTCAATATATAAACTTCTAACAAGAGAGTCTTATCTCTCCTTATAAGAAACTACACATTATAAGTATCCTGTGTCAAAAGGATTATTAATTTTCACTAATAATGATTTTCTTTACAATTTCAGGATAAACTTTCATTTATCACCCTCCAATGGGCAGTGTAAAATGAACTACTAGTGAATAATTGACATGTATTCAATTCTTGTTTCTCAATGTTCAGGCCAATTTATGACATGTATTCTCAATCTACTGTTTCCATGAGACTGAACACAGCTATATCATTTATACAGTCTTTTGCTTTATCCTACAGATGGCTGTGTTATAACACAGAAAGAGCCTAATAATCTACTTCCAAGCCGAGTGTTGAATGTAGGAGGGGGAGGCAAGCAGAAATACTGCAATTCTCTTCAATGAAATAATGAACTTTACACTTCTGTCGCCTTATATGTGCAAATACATCTGAGTCAAAAAATCTGCAAATAAACAGTGTTACAGTTTTAAGAAAGAAGCCACATCTCATACCTTTTTAGTTACTGTCAATCTGAAGCTGGGAGAGAACAGCTGCAGATATAGCTCTGATAGCCTTGGCTGGTGGCCACAGTGTGGTGATGGAGGTGTCTGTACTTAGGCTGGTTACAAACAAGCTGTTTTCAATAGGTTGGACATCAGCTGATGCATCTGCAAATGCCCTAAATTGATACACGGAGTCTCGTAGCACATAAAGGAACATCACTTCATAGAAAAATTTTCTTAATATCACTCTATCAGATGTAGGAGAAATGCCCTACAATTTAATTTATTAAAATTTAATTTTGTGGAACAATTCATTGAAACCTGTAGGAGGAAGATCACTCTGCACTAAATACTTGTACCTAATAGTTTCAAACTTACTCAGCCAAACTTCAGTTTCCAAATGAGGGTCTTTTTTCCCAGATATATCTGGTCTGTGTTTGAAGAGTACCACACCTTAGAGTAGTTCCTGTTCATCAACAGGACTTTCGTTTTGTTACTTAGTGTTGCATCTTTGTACATCTGTGAAGCCTCAGGCTAATGCTCTGTGCTGCATGTATCTTTGCATATGAAAGGACTGATAAGAGATTCTTACCTACAAAGCCCATGGGAATATGATAAAGCAGGCAAATATATTTGCTTGCTAATTCAACGAAGCTGCTGTACAGTTACACTGAGATACATCAGTTTTCATAGCATTCTCTGGATGGAGAGATGTTTTGTTATATGTAACTAAAACATATGTATCTAAATGATACTACGTTGTAACAGCAGCTCATGAACTTTTGTCCATTCACTTTCTGGGATACTCAGAAACTTCCTGGTTCCCAAAATGATTTCTTTCCATGGTCACATTAATAATTTCTGTTCAGGACCTACCAATTACTGCTTCATTTCTATTTTAAATTAAATGTATATGACACAGTTAAAAATAGGAGTTGGTGGAAGACTCCAGGAAAATATATTCTCCACTATGCTGTGTCACTTCTCCTCAAAAGCCTTTTGTGGTATAAATTGAATTTTTTTTCTGAAGATAACTTTGGGTTGAAATGCGTGTTCTCTTACTAGATTTAAAAATAGCAAAGCAGGACATTAGTACAGAAGTTGTTTTTATATATCTAAGAAGTAGACTTATGCCAATGTTACAGTGATTAACCTCATTACTCAATCAGTGACCCCTTGTATTTAGCCTAGAGAGCAGAATTAGGAGTTCATGCAGCACAGCAACACTTCTGAAATATATGGAAAGGTCTAATTCCAGCCGATAAGGAAGATGGAATACTATATTGTACTGTGTAGGAATATGAAGCTATATTTTGTTATAGAAAGATCAGAATCCTGAATGCAACTTAACCTACTAAATTTTGATATGCTGTTTGAACCCCACCCTCATAAAGCTATCCGTCAGAAAAAGTGAACCTTAGAGGAAGTATACTGAACACACATGAAATTTGTTTTTCTAGGGTGAATAAACAGCAACATTGTTACAAGGTTATTTTCATGTTTCCTTCTTATATGACTAAGTTTAATGATTTTTTTTATTATTGAATGGGGCTTTCATATTTCTCAAGCTATTCAAGAACCTCCCACTCTCACAGTCCTCAGAGATTTGCAGCCAGCCTTACTCAGAGGACATTCCAGACTTGTCACTGCACAGCTGCTCTTGGCAGCCAGCCCTCCACGCAAGGGCTTTGCCAAAGCATCGCTTGGACCCCCCAACCACTCTGCTGAAACAATAGTTAATAGTATGACATTTGCACAACTGCTAAATATTTTGGAGGGGGGGGCCTTAGAATTAATTTGTTTACTTCAGCTATAAAATGTGCTGTATCTTTGACGTCACTGGATTTAATCCTGCAGCCTACTGTCGAAACTGCCATTGATACCCTATATTCCACATATAGACTGGTAGGTAGCATAAGCTTAAAAGTCGGAGTTGGTGATAAATAAGATTCATTACATTTCTTTAGTTGTGTGCTTGCTCTTTGCTCAGGGAGTTATCTACTTGGGAGAGTCTTCACTTTCTAAATCTTTGAAGTGCTTGCTTCAAATATCACCGATTTAAAGAAACAAAATAATAAGTCTTACCTGGAAGAGGTTTCTTTCCTTTTCCTTCCCTATTGAATTTCACTGTGGTAATTTCATGTGCCTGGTCCTGAAGTATTTGATTCCAGGTGTGTATTTCTTTTGTCCTATTCTAGAATTCATAGAATCATGGAGTCATAGAACGGTTTGGGTTGGGAGGGACCTTTGAAGATCATCTAGTCCAACCCCCCTGCTGTGCGCAGGGACATCTTTCACTAAATCAGGTTGCTCAAAGCACCATCCAACCTGACCTTGAACACTTAAACTTACAAACTCCCCATTCTGTGTGAATGCCAGGAAGTTGGATGCAGATTCTTATAAATCATTAAAAAAAAAAAAAAAAAACTGGAAATTATCTTTGAAAAAGCTATGTTAGATCTTGGAGGTCTTGACCATTTCCCACATCTATTCTTTGTAATTTTTGTCATCCTCTAAGGCTGGAACATTTGCAACCAAAGCAGTAGGGATTCTCCCTCTACAAAGAAAAAATGCACTGTAAGAAAAGTCGCAATTAAACATTAAAAAATGCTTAGAAAATTTTCAGCATAGTTTAATTATAAAATTTATGATAGATTCTGCCTTTTTTAATACAGGACAAACTAACTTTCTGTTTTAACATCTTTATTTTGTTTTAAAGTGAATGTGGTGCTGGTGAAATACGCCAGAAAGACCTCAGAAATCCTTTCTGAGTCTAGCAAGAAGAGCACAAGGCAATAGCAGTGAAAACTTGCCCCCTACCAGTATGGTGTCGAGGGATCATATTTGGTCCTAACTGAGCACCACCCCTCAATGTGCATTTTAACTACGAGGATATGCTTAAATGTTGAGAGGGAATCCTGCCCCTTTGTACCTTGTTTCAGCTGTGTATTTCTCCACCGTGGGTTTCATCCATGTTCTGTATTGAGGAACAGGAATATGTTTTATTAAGGCCAAACTCAATTAACTTTCTTAGGAAGAGAACAATTTTTATTGTGTAAGGATTTTTTATCAATACTGATTTAAACAGTTGTTCTTAGGGATGTCTTAGACAATATTGGTTAGTGTGCAGATTGCTTTGATTAGGTAAATGTTTTAAATGGCAATTACTAGAATGTATGTGAGCCTCTGAAGCTGGAAACTAAAGTTCAAAATCTTCACCACTGCTAAGAGGTTGCATTAGATCTTTTTCTCAGTTACTGTGGTACCATCTTCTTTATTTGATCTCTGTACCTTTGTACCTTGCCTACAGTTATTTTAATTTCATGAACTATGAAATGTAATAAGATTCTAAATTTGATGAATTCTTCAAACATAAATATACTATTTAATAGAATTTTTATTTTTAGGCATGAACGTCATAAGATTTACCTTCCAGTAATACTCTGCCTGTGTCATTTGGATCTTACCTAATCAGCTTTTGAACTTTCCTGTTGTAGTAGTAAAATCAGAAACCTGGCATAAAGGAAGTGATTAATTTTATTTCCTTTGCTCAAATTTCAAGTGCTACAAGTTTATTCCCTATCTATCTCCAAATTGTCGGCTCTAGTGTCAACCCAAATGGAAAACCATGATATGAAAAATGAAAAGACAATTACAAGGCACAAATTTCTCCAAAACAAAGTTTAGTTCACTTAGAACAGAATGACTCAACCTTCCCTTCTAGAAAGTTAGTCTTTCACCGGGGAATCAGAAAACTCTCAGAATGTACTTTTATACCACCTCCTGTAATGTAGGATATTTCTTTCCTTATGCAACTGGTCCTGTTTGTCACTCACAGCTTCTCAACCTGTGATTAAACATGCAATCATTACCTGTTTATTGACTCAGCTAGAAAGGAATCCATGGGCCTGCTACTTAAGTGACATTTTACAGCTATGCTGATGTCTTTGTTGTTCTGACTTCAAGTCCAAAATGCAACAGATCTTTACTAGGATTCCTCTTGTGATGATTTTTTTTTTTATTATTGTATCATTTATGTCTATGAAGACATTGAATGAAATGGCACTCTAAGTCTCAGCAGACTGGAGAGTTATCTGAAGTGTTGTAAACTATTTTTCATTCTTTATGGAAACAAACACAAGCTAAGGTTATTTTCTCTATATTCCAAATCTTAAGAGACTCCTTTAGACTTTCAAGCATGTGCAGTTGGTTTCTCTTTTATATGTTAAAAATCCATAAAATTTGATACATCATTGACACATTAGTTCTTACAAGTTTTGTTAGAGAAAAAATGGAAGATTTTTTTACCATGTTTTGACTAGGCTGAGTTCATAGGGACTGCTGAAGGAAACTTTCAGATTAGCAGAACCCTATTAGTTACTTTGCTATCAGTAAAATATAGTTGCAGTTACAAAACAAGTGTTCAGCTACTAACAGGCAGAATTAGTATTCAGCTGCTGACAGACAAGAAGTGGTGAGAGGAATTAATGATTTAATATTGTCAGTGATTTTGTTTTTTATGGAAACAACAAACAATTTATTAATAAAATCCACAGGGGGCTCATGACTAACAGAAAGTAACCAGCCCTCAACTTTCCCATACAAGGCTTACTAGTTAAAAATAAATATATGTGAGCTGAACTGCTGTAGCCTGCATTGAAATGCCTAATCAAGTGGGCTGGGATAAAGTTCAAGCAAATAAAAGAAGATGAAAAGTTAATTTGTATTAATCAATCACAGAATGACTAAATCTCCAGGAAAAAAAAGTAAAATTTCTAGGCAATCTTAGGATGTACTCTTAGGAGAGGCATTTTCAAGAGAATGCATTAGTGTTTTTGCACATAGCACTGGGATACCAAATCCAAAATGAAAAATGTGTACAGTTCTGTTCCCCCGTGTTTGAGGAAAATTAGGGGACTGGAACAAAATTACACAGTTTATCGAATCTAGTGAAACAAAAGTAGAGAAGATGTACAGTTGTTTTCTTGAAGCATAGCCAGAATAAGCATCAGTGGGGAAGAAAGAGACATACAATATGAAGAAAAAAGCATGAATTTAGACTGGAAGTTAAAAAGTTTCTGACTCTCAAAGGAGTGAGTTTCTGAAACAAGCAATGGGAAAACAAGGAGAATAAAGAAGATGCAGTTGCCTGCACCTCAGTTATATAGATTTGCTGAGCTTTTTAACTTTGTATTTGTGTAATATAAATAGAAAGCAAGGAAGAGGTTAAAGATGAAAAGTTAAAGGAATGTGCCTCAGAACCTTTCTAAACAGGCATGCTTTATTTCTTAGGAATGAGGAGTAACATGGAAAAGCTTTATGTAAATATGCAGAGTTAAACACTAAGCCAGTAGCTGTTCCTTCACCAGAAATCTGAAAAACGACAAAATTAAGATAATTATTATCAGTAGGCAAAGTTTATTAATCTATATTTATACAGAACCTTTTCTCTCAAAGGATCTTTAAAGTCTCTTTAGACCTCACCAAAGTAATAGCTTGTGAGAAAACCTAACTATCCAAACTGAACTACACTCGTGTTTAGGAAAGGTTCTGGTGAAGATACTGGTTTCTGTCCCCGCATAGACAACAACCACTCTGAATCTGTGCAGTCTATAAACTTTAAAGATCAGTTTATCTACTCCTGTCTTCTTTATTAGACTTGCTATAATCCTACAATCTCCTTTTTTGAGATAGAATATGCAAATATCACATATTTAAGGTGAAGCTGTACCATTACTTTAGACCATGGAGTTGTATATTTTTCCACATTCACTCCTGTCTCATTCTTTATAAAGTCTGACATCTTATTTGCTTTTTTGTCAGCAGCTGAAAGTGAGCAGAGGTTTTCACTGACCATGCAGTTAAAGCTTTGAATGTGACTGCACAGACTTGCAGACTAGTGGTTTTCATTGCAATTTTACTTTTTTCCTTTCCTTTTCACTCCTGGTTTGTAAATGATACAAAATCAATTCCTGTTTGTCTTGGTATTCAGATAACCCACAAAACCTGAGAGGATTCCAGCATAGACCAAGTTTGCCTGTCTCTGTAAAATGCTCAACACAAAGCTTCTTAATCTCTCACGCTTCCTCTGTGCTCTGAATTCTAATTATTACGTAACTCATAGACATTTGAGGCTTTCAAGAAAAACTTTAAGAAATGGCAGGTTATTGTTGCCTCAATGAAATACGACGTATGCCATTTATTTATTTATTTATTTATCCATGTGTTTAGCTATGTTGCAGTGGTCCCTGGGAACACTGGTCAGATGTTAGCCAGTGTATGGAAGTAGAAAATGAGGACCCAAACACCTCAGAAGATAATGGGTGCGAAAAGAGAGACTGTTGAAGAGAGAGATTGCTGGAGAACTGAAAGGAATCAGTCAGCCAGTATCACGACAATGGCTGTTGGCACCATATACCAGTACCTAAACAAGCAAGATCTGATCCATGGCAGAAGACATGAAGGGAGAAGCACTCCTAGGCCAGACAGGGTAGCTGCAAAAGCAATGCCATAAACAAAGAAGGAAAGAACTGGATCTCAACTCTCGGAGAGCCAGGCACTAAAAAGAATAAGCTACGGAGAAAATCTGGATAACTAAAATTTTATTTGTCATGCAGCAAGCAGCTAAGATACAGCCAGAGAAGGGATGACAAGAGAAATGGATAGGTGTAAAGTGAGGAAAGGTGATAAGAGAGATACGGAAGTAGGAACAGGAATGGTGGAGAAGGGAAGATTTGGAAGGAAAAGGGTGAGGACAAACAATGTGAGAAGAAGATAATGAAAGAAGGGTATGGAAATGGGATCTGAATTTTTGCTGCTGGGAGAAGGCATGGTGATTAAGATAAAAAGCAAGAAAACATCAAGCTTAAAAGACACAAAGCAGAGGGAGGAGAGAGTAATGAAAAGGAGCAAATGGGATCAGTATGGGGAAGGAAGGCAGAGGAGGTCTGTAAAAGACTGTCCAAGTGTCAACAGTGGGAAGTGTCAAAGGAATATGAGGACAGTATGAAAGTTTTAAAAACTGGGCAGTGTGGTGAAGGTGCTCCTGTGTAAACCTGCTAGGTAGCTGTTTTGTCAAGCATAATTTTCTTGTCCATGACTGAATCATATTTTTCCAAGTTGAAGAAAAAAGAACGTGGGATGTTTTCTTGAGAATCTAGCTGATGACAACATATTTACTGAACTTCTCACAAAAATCATCACATAAATATTTGACTCTGATTGTGATTTCAGCAAGTTTATTTCCAAGAGTTTGATTTATAGATAAAATTCCATGTACCGAGTCTCCAAGCAAAACAACAAAGACTGGGAATATAAGAGAGACAAAGTTATTGGGATTTGTTGTAATGTATTATTTTCAGCTACTCTTTTTTATTTTTAGGATATAAATTACAGAAACTAGCTGAAGCTGGAGAACATCCTTTCAGTTGTAATAATTTGCATTTCAATATTAACTCCTTCTGCCCCCCTGACAAATTCCTTGCTGCAGTTTTTAGATATAAAGTCCTGCAAAGCGATGCAAAACGTAAATAAAGCTGAATTAAAAAATTATTGTAAGACTATTCAGTCTAACATAAATGTAGAGTACCAGTTATAGTCTGATTTAAGCGATTGCATAATGCTGAGACTTTGTTTATATCAGTGGAGTAAATTCCTGATTTACAAGGGAGACCTGAATCAATCGAAACATTTCTAACTTTTTCCACAGTCATATTTTTAGAGAATGAACTGTTGGCCATAAAGAGGCATGCAAGGAAATGAACAGGTTCCACCTTCCATCATTTCAGAGCTGAGCTGCTGTCTGCTTGACAGCTGAACTGAGAGTTTACTTGCCACTAACCTTGATGAAAATAAGTGGAAAATCTATTAACTCTTTTGCTCTCTGCTTCTTTTGGATCAAAATCTCATTACTTTAAAGTAGTGTTACTGAAACATTTTGAAATCATATGCCTGAAATAAGTGTCCTTGTTACTTGAAATCAGTTCTAATTCTAGCAGTAACTGAAAGAAATGAAATTTCAGGAGCGTGAACTGGTGCAGCTGAGATTATAAACTGGCACTATACAAATCCTCTCTAGTGCATGAAAGCCAGTGGAAGTTTTCTCTGGCTAAGGACATAGTACCTAACATGTCAGGGCCTCATCCTGGCTTTGCTCTTGTCTGTACATTTTGCACATTCTTTTTATGAATTGCCATAGAGCATGTATGAGGACCCTATTATTTCTTGAGGACTGAAGAAACCTTTCAAACACTGTTAGCAGGCTATACGTTTTCCTATTTCTTCATGGCATCTAATTTTAATATCCCCCCCAAATTATGTAGTAATTCGTATGAAGTAAAGGCTGATGAGCTGTAGGTTTCTCAGCCCTGCCATAAAGGAAGCACTCAGCTAATATGGGAGATGAAAAGCTTTTACTCTTTTGCTATATCCTAAAAGAAAAACAAGGTCAGGAAAATGACACTGGACTGTACAATATTTGGGAAGTGAGCTCTGCACCACGTAAATTGAATATACTAATGTACAAGCTTGGTAAAGGAATCCTAACTGTGTATATAAAATGTTTCCCTGATGAATAGTCAACAGCTCTGGTTTGTGTTTAAATTCCTCCCTCTACACTCATGCATCTAGGAAACCAGATTGGAAAAGATTCATTTCTGTCATTAGCAGATTTACTGGAACAAACAGGAACACATTTACTGTGAAGAAACTCTCTGAAAGAGGCACTGAAGTTGTTGTGTCAGGTGGGGAAGACATCGTTAGTCTGTGTCATAGCCTCCATAGAAAGGCTGGCTGAAAAGGTCAGGATGCACTGAAGAAGCATGACGTTTTGTTTTCCCAGAACATACCACCTGCTTAACATGATAAATTACACCAAGTTGGAGTATATCAGATGTGCGCAAATGGCAGCGCTTTATCATTTAGGCCTAGGTCTTCACCCACAAACATCCGATACGTTTGGCCTTGAAATGTTCATAAGAGTTATTCCTGCCTTTATGAACCCCTGGGACCACTGCTCTCTAACAGAAAATCAGAGCACAGCATGGCCTTGACTGTGGCCTAACTGCAGTGTCCTGACATGTCTGTCTTATTTTACCAACCTATTTTTAAAAATGAGCAGCACGTCATCTGAAGAAACTGTTTTCAGCTTCTACTGCTGGGATGTATTTAAGAGTCTCTTTTCTCCTTACGAATCAAACAAAGGGGGTGAAGCTTTAAAGAAAGGTATCTAAATATATCTATTAATTGATGAACATGCTCACTTTGTTGCTTGCAAGACAATAGACAACTGATCATCGAATAAATGCTAGAGTAAACGGAGGGTTTAACTAGGAATTGTTTTTGTGGGAAGCTGTAGTTGTGGTTGTGGCATAAAAAAAATTCTTTGAATACGTAGAAAACATTAATCATTGGCATCTAAAGAGGAAAAAAATGTTAGTGATGTTTATTGAAGGCATCGTTAAATGCCACAGCTTATTATAAAACATGAAAGAAAACAAGCTTCAACAAACCGCAGTAAAAGGGAGAGAATTTTTTTCTTACATTACAAACTTTTCGAAGAGCTCAGTTTCTGCTTTTTGGGAGCAAGTATTTCCTAGTCCATCTTTAACCTTCCGGTAAGACAAAGGTACTGCAAAAATAAGTTAGACAGGGAGCACTAAAACAGTACATTATTCCCTGACAAAACATAGGGGAAGAAAGAGAGGTAAACTTGGAGGCAGAGGACATGCCACCTCAAAGTAACCTGCAGTACAGTCACTAAGAATAGCAGATCTTTTCTGCTGTGCATACTTTCTCATAAAATAAAATAATACAAAATAAGATAGACCAAACTAAAAGCATCCAGCACTTTTTGAATTTCCATTTAATGTCAAATTTAGAAAGGTTGCTTCTGAGCTGAGGCGAACAAAGGAGTACAGCATGTATTTCAGTCTTTCAGTATGAAGCAAATATTAGTAAGGAATGGGACTAGCAGCTATTCCAGGTTTACTCAGAATAGCAGACTCAATTTTTTAAAAATACGTATCTGTTTGTTAATCCTCAAAAATAGCACTTTAATACTCCTTATTTCAGTATCATAGTTATTCTCCATTGAGTAATAAAGTCACTGTATGTTATATAAATGTCATTTTAATATTGAAACCAGATGGCTGTATGTAGATGTTTTTATTAGATGCTGTTTACCATACATTTAAAGTGAGATCAGCTGCATTTCCAAGAAATAAAGGACAAATGTATGGAAAATTCAAGATAAAACTTTCTTGGCTTCCCTTTGTCCTTGCAATTCTATTCATATTTTGTACTTTTGAGCAGGTAGAAGGAAAAAGTTTGACTAAACTGCAACTCTGGGCAAGTCTGGCAATTTCTGGAGTAAGATCTCATATAAGAGCAGATGTTTTATAGTTTTTTATTATCTTCTTGTAGTGGTGTACCCAACCAACAGTTAAAGGCAATAACCATTTTACAGATCTGTGTTCCAGACCTTTTTGTTTTCGTCTTTTACTACATGAAGAGAAGCAGCCAAATCTATAAAAGGCCTGTAACAAACTACTATTCCATGCCACTGTCTAAGATCATCTGGATTTCTCCCATTATTAGTGTATCCCAAACATTCCTAAACAATGAAAAAGGTTACTATCCTACCCAAAGTCAGCATAGATTATTTTAATTCTGTCAGCTGGTATAAAAATAATCTATACTGTAGAATGAACAGCTATTTTTGTGCATCTGAGGTATCCCTTGTTTTGTTGAAGTAGTCACAACTTATGCTTCATCTGGTACACGGAGAGGCTGATGTTATGTGGTTTGCTTGCTGTTTTGCCTTTTAACAACCAGTAAGAGCTTCTATATTTTTACTGTTGGCTTGGATACTACTCCTGGACACAGGCTAAGTTGGTTTTTTGCCTATTTACTGTATCGTAGCTCAGAAGCAACATGACAGCAGTAGCAATTTCTCAGTTGTTTTACTTCTCGTTAGTATTGTAACACTTCAGTAATGTTCTTGTGTTCTCTGGATCCCTTGACTATGGGGAAAATAGTTTACCCTTTAATACTCTTTACAGAACTGGTCTGACACAGAAGTGGTCTTTAGGTCTGATTTAAAGGATGCCTTGGTGATGCTGCCAAAAAGTGCTGTACAATGGGCCTGCTCTGAGCAGTACTATGGACTAGATGAACTCCAGACATCCTTTCCAACCTACATAGTTCTGTGTTTCTATGTTCATCTTACAGTTACATGCATGAGTGTGTATGGTATGTGTTGCCCTGCCTTGAAGAAACCCATACTCTGGAACTACTTTCAAATCCAGAACAATTTCCAGTTTTATTGTTCCTATGACACTTGTTTTCTGCCTCAGTTATACTAAGGATATTAAACAATCCTAAAGCTGCACCTCTGGAGCTGCTGGACTCTGTTATCTTCTCTCTGCTGTTTTGTCAATACAACTGAGCCAGTGCATTGGGAGGGTGCAAGCTGGATGGACATGCAGCCAAAGCAGCCCAACAAAAACACTGGCATCTTGTGCCATCATGCAGTTAGCATATGGGTGGATGCAACAGCATTCTCTCTTTTCCTTTGGTCTGTTCATCAATGTCTTTGTGTGTATAACAAAGCAGATAACACTCCTTACCAATATACAGAATCGATACCCGACTTATATCGATCAGTAACCAGGAGCAGCTGATTGAGAAAAAGAGTACGAGAAGAATAAGGTACTCAATACATGTGCATGTCAGTGCAGACACATACAAAAAGGAATAGACAGCTCTTTCTCTTTCCAAATTATAAGGAGATGGTTAGATTTGCAACAGCAAACTATGGCAAATATAAAACCTTGCAACTTGCTAGAAAATGCAAAGTGAAGCAGCAATTCTCATGCTTATTCCACTTTATTCCATAAAAAGAATAAGTCTGGTGAGAAGCTTGCAATATTCTTTCCACATTTATCAAGAGATAACAGAGATAGTGATGACACAATTTATTGCTCAGTTACTTTGGTTTCCTGCAGAGTTAGTGTGTTCCCTTAGAGTTACCATACAGTTCCTGCAAAATAGCATGTGGTATTTTATCTTTTCAAATCATTACCTTGCATTCTTTTTTCCTACTCTAAAAGTGAAGCCTCTTAAAAGAAAATTCATGAAAAGTGTTTAATCAGGATTTGTACTGTTGTTTGGTAAAAGATGATGACAGAGGCTGCACTCCACTTCAAAGACATATCAGTCTTTTTAATAACATGCCAGCGGTAATTTTTCTGTGAGTTTCCAAACCAGAAAATGAAAGACACGTGAGACTATTCTGCTGTAAAGGATTGTGTGTTAACTCTTCACCATTCTATTAACAAATGATAAACTACATGAATTTCTACCAATGAAAAAAGAGACGGCAAAGATGATGTAACCTGGCTTCTACTCTCATAATTAAGTAAATAAAAATACCAGTTCCCTAATGTCTCTTTTTGGTCTGTCAGACTAAACAAAAGTTAACAATAAAGGAGCATTTGACTATTTCAGTGGTGCAGTTAGTGAAATTTCAATCATTCATGGCCTACTGTGCTACTGTTTCAGAGGAAACCCAGCGTAATCAGAAATTTTTGGTAAGACTTAATTCTGGTGAAGATGAGATGTGAAATAATACATACTTTCATCCCAGGAGTAAGAATCAATTTCCTCAAACCACTGGCCATACAGAAATTGGAACTGTAATCTTTACAGTCAATATATACATATGTATGTATGTGTTTATGTGTATTGTATTGTAATATAATGCTACTGACCAAAAGACAAATGGATTTTTTTTATTTATATTTGGGCACATAAACACCCTTTGGCTAATTTGGCAAATATCTGGCTTCCAGTCAAATTACGAGGAAGTGGCAGTGTATCAGACCAGTTAAAATAAAGCTATTATTTAGGTATCTGGACATGCACTGAAGTTTTAACCCTAGGTCAGATCTTGGGTCACAGTTTGTATAAGCAAAGAATACTATATACTGCTTCTGTGGTAAAGTAAAAGCCTCTAAAATGTGATCTATCTCCTTTCAGCTATACTCTACACACAGAAATATGCGCACACCAAAAAATGCATGCATACACTTACAAACACATATATATGTATAAATGTAGGTAATAAACTTACATGAAGCTGCATAGGGTTTCCGTGAGAACAGCTCTACTGCCAGTTTCTTCCCTAAGTAATACCTTTTCTAGGATTTGAAGAAAACAGCTATTCCAGTTAAACAATTCCAGGTCAATCATAGCAAGGTTTACTATATCTGAATCGTCACTAGACATTTGTGGACTCTTCTTTGTGGTTTTTTGCGGTTTTTTGCGATTCAAAAGCAAGGGAGGCAACACCTGAATTTGACACCAGCCTAGAAGTTGCGGAGTAAAGAAGCAAAATCATCATAGCCTGCAACAGGCAGTTGCAGTAGGTACCCACTTCAAGGAGTACAGCTGTGCTCTGCTATCCTATCCACATATTCCAGTTGTTAAATGCATAATTAAAGATTAATTCATGCAGAGATTATGGTGGAGTACTATGCTTTTTTACGCAGAATCTTGTCTTTTCAAGCTTCAGAGTCAGCGTACCAGACAACAAAAACCATGTAGACTGAATATAAGCCTCCCATCATGGTAAGAAGTGACATGCTAGAAGTACATGCCACATATCAAGATGAGAAAGGAGCACTGTATATGTGCCTCACTAACCACTAACTTTGAATATGGTCTTAATTCATAAAATCTCTCTGTGGATAATGCCAACTCAGTAAAGGACAGAAAAACTGGTTTTGGCCAATAGTTTATCTAGTTCTCCCTGAGTCCTGGGCTGTACATATACACTACAATTCGCATCATAGCTGCTGCAAATGCTTGAACTTGCAAGGTGGCAAATCTTCAGAGAATTTTGGGGCTTGTTTAGATTTACACACATAATTAATACCATTGAAGTTAACAGGACTAGTGCCCTTTGCCTTTAGGCTGGAGTATTCAGCACTTACGGTAACAAGCCCTGAGAAAGCCAGAGGAACGCACTTTTGTAAGACACTGAAAACTTATTTGGATTTCTTTGAGCACTTTCCTAATGCAGCTCTTTATGGGCAGCCTTGAAGTTTTACATCTCTTCGTGACTTCATCCATCCATTCACTAATATAAACATTTCTTCAAATAAAATAAAGTTAAAGAATTTTGTTTCTTTTTGCACTATCTGTCAAATCATATTCATTTTCTGAATGGATCGTGACTTGGTCTCAGAAGCAAATTTCTAGTCCTTCCTCACTACTGACTGTCCAGCACTGTGCACGTACATGAGTCACTAATTATCTTGATTATTTTTAACAGCAAGCCAGTAAAAAAGTTGGTCTTTAAACATCACTTCTTATCATTCTAATCTGCCACTTCCCAAGATGACTCTAAGAAGAAATAATTCGTCATTGTGACTATATTTAGATTCAAATATATTAAAATTATTTGAGAAATAGATATCCACTACAGTGGGGCTAAAAGACAACATTAGTTTGTATACAAGAAGCTAACAATTAAAATAGATATACGAAAGCTGATCTCTTGTTTAAAGGATTTAATATCATCAAAAACAAATCATCATCTACCCCCATAACTAAGAAGCACATCCCTGTTTTGAAGAGACCTAAAGAAACACGTGCAATTGCTGCCATGTGCCTTTAGCCAATAGCTTCCTGCTGAATAAATGCTGAGGGCATTCCTGACATTCCCAGAGGAAGGCTCCTGGCCAAGCAAGCTGTGGCGGCTCTGTCTGTCCCAGTTACGTACTGAGGGCTGAGCTGCACCCACACAGAGGCCGGCCGGGAGTCTGCGCAGGCTGGGTTTTCCAGCCACATATGGACAACACCCGTATGTGAACACGGTGCTCGTCTCCCCTGAGCGCAAACCTGGACTGGAATGCACATTATAAGTTCCCAATGATGTAATCGCATGAATCCAGCACCTAAGTTTGGTAGCTACATCACCAAGGCAGAGTGGATGGTTTTTTCCTTCCTTTGTTGTTTTGGTTTGGTTTGGTTTGGTTGGGTTGGGTTTTTTTAATTAAATAAAGTGGAACTGATTTAAATAAGGCAGAATTTATTCAGAAAATTTCAGCATTTTATTATTTTTTCTAAGCTTTTGACAGAAATATCATGGATCTGCAATACAGTTTATTTTTCTCAGCAAACTGACTGAAATAATCATTCATGTTATTTAGCAACTTGAATCTTCTTCCAAATGCTTTATCTTTACAAATCTGACTTAACAAATGGAATCAGAAAAATGAAATAAGCCCCAGTTTTACACCATCATCTCTCGTGTCTGTGGAAAACTACTGCTTTCACTAAATTTCTGAATAGTTATAAAGCTATATTTATGACTTCTTTCAGCTTAGAAAACTGAACATTTCCATTCAGAGAGTCACGGGTAAATTTTCTTCAGGAGGCAGAAATATCAAATGTGCATGAAAAGCTCTTTATCAACAGCATTTTTGGCAGCCAGTTATAAATGTGTTGTCACCCTTTTCTTCAACAGTAGCAGCTACCCATTTCTTTCATTCCTTCCCAACAGTTCTGGCTACTCTGGAAGTGCAGTCAAGTTACTCTGAATACAGAAGGAATCAAGTAACAAAATACACACACACACACACTGCTCCCCCCCCCCCCCCGCTCTCTCCCCTTTCCCACCTCAGACCCAGTGTTTTTTCCAGTGTTGTTTTGTTTCTGTATGAGACTTATCTTGTTATTTATGCTCTTTTCCTACACTGTATTGCCGGTGTTTGTGCTAGAGGTCACTGCCATTTCCTCTGTCCGCTTCCAGGGATTTAACTGTTTCTTAGTGTCTTCAATAACAACTAGTATTCACATTCAATCCAGAGTATATATATATAAAAATTGCCACTCCCTGTCTACGTTGTCATGAGATTCTGGGGACCTAGAATTATGTTGCATACGTGGAAAAGGCAGCGCCAATATGAAGGACCCTAAGTACAGACTAACATTGAGGGTTACTAGAATGGTTTGCTGCTTCAGGTGATCCCGGTCAAAATGTCAAGCAGAGAAAATAAAGTATTCCAGCATGAAACGAGCTTTCTCAAATTGGAAGACATGCTACAAATACTAATTTATCTCAAAGGCATGTTCTGGCACTATTTGCCTCAAGCCATCTTTTATATGCAGAAGCATCCAGCTACATTTACATGTTCGCTAAAGGAGAATCAGGGGATTTACACAGTATATAAAACTTTCGTAAAATACCTATAAAAATGTGTCATTAACATGACCCACTTCCTTCTCTGTGATCCTTATGCATGGCTCATAAAGAGAGCTTATTAGTTTTGATGAGGAGCACAGCAGAAACATAGCAATAAGGTATATTTAAAAGATGCTATGAGAATTAAACACAAGTTTCACAGTGAAAGTGCCCAGAAATAATTCAAATGCCTTTGATGAAATTTGGCTTTGTAACATCAAGCTTTTTGTTCCAGCACAAAGTATTTAGGAACTGTAATTTAAATTAAAAATATGAAACAGCTAAAATGTGTAATGGTGTAAGAATAGATTAATTTGTCTTATTACTCTTATTCAATAACTCCCGATTTATTGGCTTTCCCTGCACTTGCCCCCAGCCCTAAATTCTGAGGCAGATTGTCTTCTTACTATATGTTTGTTTAGTGCTTAACATAGTGGGCCTATGGGCTAAGATCAGGAGTCCCTAGGAATGGCAGCAGTACAAACAATTAATATTTTAACTAAATAGGGAGAAGAGATGCAAATGACTTTATGCTTTCTTTTGTTATATTTTATTCTCTTTGAACAAGGAGTATTTATGTATGAATTACTGTAACGTCCATCACAAATGGATATACAAAACATATACCAAGCTATAATAAAAGAAAGGCCTTTTCACTGAAGTGCTCACTTGTCTAAGCTCAGATAATGTGTATATCTAAGAAAGAGAGCGTGAAAACAGGATAAAAATAAAACCCTTGGATTAACATGGTAATCATAGCACATCCCTTGCTTATTTTTGGTCTGTATGTATTTCTACTAAATGAAGATGAACAAGTCCAGCCAAGGATTAAATGAAACTCAGCAGAACATCCAACAATTGCTTTTGAATTACATAGTGTTCTAAAAACTTGAGGCTTCCTTATAGGAAAGTGTTAGGAATTATTCCAAGTCAGCTAATGTCCTGGTTACTGTATTTTTCATTAAAATATCTCAGGTGACATTAAAACCAAAAATGTTAGTTTGCTCTGTCAAACGTTCTCTCAAGCCAGAAACTTTAACTTGTTATTTAAGCATTTCAAAGTACTGTCAATTAAATAAAATTTCATCAAAATGTCCTGCTTCATCAAATCCGAGCTTTTTTAGGAGATCAACAGTTTCAATATCAATCTTTTTTTTGTGATAACGTTGGCATGAGGAAAAAGGCCATCAGCACTGCCTCTCATTCCATTATGTCCAGCATAACTTCTATGTTGTTTGTAATCTGTTACCATGTCCTGCATGCTTCTACATTGTTGTTTAGCTAACGTATATATTTCCTGTATATATTTTCTGCTTCAGCCAGAGGCATTTCTTTGAATCTCTAACACATTTTTATTTGTCTATACCCTCCTGGCACCTTTGCTTGATGGGCATTCCTGTGGATGTTCCACAGCTACAGTGTCAAAGAGAAGGCACAATCTTACATTAGTGTATGTATTTCAACAAACTTTCATCAGCAAGGCTTCTTAGGTCAATGTATTTAAGATCACTTCTGACCTGAAAGAAATCACCATAAAATCATATGTAGGGCATAAAGAACTGCAAAAGTGAAAAGCAACTCTCTCAAGTGAGCATTTACCAGGTATCACGAAGAGGCAAAGGATCCACATCATCCTCCTGGTTTGGAATACAGAATCACATTGAGCAAATGCCTCTCCAAGAGAACAGAGGATAGGGTTGTTTATTGTCGGACTGGGAAAGAAGCTGTCAGCATGTTTTTCAAGAATTAAAAAAAAAAAAATCTGCCATCTTTCACACAAACCCTGTGCATAAGAGGGAAAAAATAGGCAACAGGCATATGAGGGTTCCCCCCGTACACACAATAAAAAATAAAATAGATGACAAAGCACTGCTAGAACAGAGGACCATCCCTGTAGGCAGTGGACTGTAGCTTCCAACCAGGATTTCAGCTGCCAAATTCCAAGCAGGCTGTTGAAACTAGATTAGTTGAGACTGTCCAGTTAACCTGGTCAAGATGAAAGCAGAAATTTAATTTGAAGATAGAGCCTCAGAAAGGAATGAGAATTAAAATATAACAGTTCGTAGAAAAACCACCAACTGAAAAATGCTTAGTCCAGCTAGGCACATACAAGGATTTAACAAGCATCCTAAATGAAATGGCAGAATAAAGCAAATTCAGATTTGCCAGACCAGAAGGCCTCTGAAGGAAGGAATAGGAGTCAAAGTCTTTCTCCCATTTGCATGACAAAGAAGAGAGTGCGCGAGTAACATCAGTATTTGTGGGAACTTATATTTGTGACTACAACAATGAAAAGTCATTCGCTTCTAAAACAGGTCAAGGACAGTGCCTTCGTAGTGAAAAGTAGTGTGGGGCAAAACACAACCAAGAGCAATTCTAAGAAATGTGGCTGACGTGATTGTAATCCTGACCAGAAAATGCTGGGGTGTGACTGAGGATCAAAACCAGCCACAACCTTCAGGCTGTGAGACAACTGACAAAAAACCCACATCCCATGAAGAAAGTCCAAGAAGGAACTACTATGATTTCTTCAGATAGCTCAGGAGCCCACCCTCTTTATTGTATACTTTTAAACTGCAAACCATGCCTCTCCTCTTCAACAAGCTCATCCCAGAAGTATCCAGTTGCAAATACTGAGTGGCAGTGAAGGAATAGTGTTTTGGCTAGAGATGAGAAAGTTACAATAAAAAAATTCTCCCTTGTTCATATTTGTTAACATTGTCATGAATAAAAAGCAGCAGCACCATTTGCTTCTACTTATGGTGCCATACTGAGATTTGTGAGTAATAAGAAAACTGCAACAACCCTACAAAATTTTTCTTAATCCTACAAGTTCCTTAAATTTTACCCCACCTGTTTATTCACTTCGAAGTTCCTATCCAGAATATATCTGTTATTTTGTTCAGCCAGAAAAAATGGTCTTTCATGAATTAAGTGACCAGCTATACAACACAAAAGATGACTACTGAGCCATCAGGACAAACAACAGCAGATCAGAGATTCTCCCAGATAATTATCCAGGCAAATACTGAAAAATGTCAAAAAACATGTGAAGAAATCAAGATCAGCTCGTAAGTGATTTGCTAAACAGCAGGGGAGAGTAATTCACAATAAACACTGATGTCTTTCTTCTGCCATCAGCATCACCCCTCTGCTGAGCTCTGCCATGTGTTCAGGACCTTGTCAGGGAAGGCAGAAAGAAGGAAGAAAAATCTTGGTAAGCTTTTAATGCAATTTCTTTTGCTTACAGCATACACCATATGAGGAAGAAAGCAAAAGACCTGCTGCTTGCCAGCATCGTTTTGCAGAGGGGCCCAAAAGAGACAGTAAGGCTGGAATTCCCTCATGCTGAGCTTGCCCATACATTCAGAGAAGGAGCCTGGGTGAGTTCTTTGAAACCATGATAGCTGGTGATGCAAAGCGTGCAAAAATGACAGTCACAAAAGCTGTAATTTTTTTCACTGAAATATATTGTTGAAAGATTCCTATTTGGTTCTTACGGCAATGGAGGTGTAGCTATATAAAGCTGGAACATCTGAATAGTTTTCTTCTGCTCTTGTTTTCTTTTGGACTAACAAGTGAGTAAGTAGCAGAGAGAACCAATGACTGGCAGGCGAGCAGCTAACACTGTAAAAAAACATGGTAATACCTCATCTCTATTTGTGGCCATAATCAATAAAGGGTCAATAAACTGGGCATGCAAAAGCAGTTATTGTGCTTTTCCTGTATGTCTTTTTCTGTAGCAACTCTGCCAATGCATTAAGGATGACAAGCAATGAGCTTACAGGTCAAGGCTTTCCAAGAGAGATTTTAAATGAATAAAAAACCGATGTGAAATGTTTTACCACCATATTAATCTGATTTAATTCTGTTATCCTATATCCTCCATAAAAGCAATTTGCCCACAGTTCAGTATGATGTTACTGGTGCAGAACACAGGCAGATTACCTTTGGCAGCAGATGGCTTTCTCCCCATCCCCCATTGCGTTCTATGGAAAAACTGACAATAGGTAACATGCTGATGGGAAGATCTTGCAGGGGGTATTGAGGGGTGCATAATGAAAAGTTCCTGCAGGAACCTTCCAATAATGAAATCCATAGAGCGGAAATCCTCTTTAGTGATGAGAAGAAACTTCAAAGATACCTCCCCTTAAAGAGTGGGAATGATTTCACAGAATCTGATTCACAGATCCAGATAATGCTTGCTACCAGTATTGAAGACGACGAAAAAAACTTGTACACACCTGATGTTGCCTGTTCTTCTTAAGGTACTATTTTTAATTTTTATCTCTATCCATCTGCAGGAATTCATTGCTATACTTTTTTCAGACTCGTCTGTGGCTGTGTACAAATTTGTTAGGAAACATGGCTGCATGTCATTAGGCAGCTGTCCAGGCTGCAGTGTCTGCAGTGCTTGAGCCAGGCATGCTAATAAGCTCATGGTAATTATTTTATACTAATACCAGACATTTTTACAGAGCAAGATGAAAATAATTCTGTCAGATGTGAGCTGTCTTCCTAGTATGATTCTGGGGAAAAAAAAAGCACGCTTCTTTTTCAAGAATTGCAATACAGACAGAACTATAGTGTTGCTCAGAGGGAAAAATCTGTAGTAGCAAAACTTTGATATGTGTGGCTGAAACTAGAATTGTATCTTTTAAGTAGATTTATTCCCAAGGTTGATGTAACTTTCATTTAAAAAAATTCCTTAGATCATATGAAACTCCTTATATTCAGTTTCGGAAAGGTAAAAACAGGAAACTTGCACAAAAAACAGAAAAATTATTTCAAATAAGCATGACTGCAATCTTAAATCAGTCTGTGCTGCAATTTGACAGATCCTAGGGTAACTTATGGGTTTGTGTAAAATAAGTTTAACTCCAAACCCATGCCAAATGCAGAGTTACCACTAAATTTTTAAACAAGTCTGAACACAAAATGTTTAGACCTGGACAAATCTTTCCTTCTCTCACTGATCTTTAAAAGTTGTTTTTTAATTATATGCATGCAGATAGGTGTGTAGTATAGATTGTCAAAGAAATAAAATCCCCTCGCTGATTTTAAATAGTTAAAATTATTGATTTTAAATAATCATGATCAGCTAAGTTTCATATAAAGTAAGTATATAGGGAAGGTCTTTCTTGTTCCAGAAACATCACTAATTCTCATGGGGGTCACATTTAAGTAGGGAAAACATTTCTATGCACCACATTTCTATTCCTCAAACCATCACCTTCTGCAGCTTACTTTATCTGTCTGTTGAACCAGATATTGCAGAGTGCCAAACCATGGACAACATCCGTGTGAACAGAGGAGGTTTCTCCTCCCATAACCTACTCTGCACTGGCATTTACATTCTGTCAATGGAATATGGAGAGCCAGGCATAAGACATTGAAAAGACAGGTCAATAATCGAGACTAAAGAGCTCTTAAATCTAGTAGTCAAAGGCATATGAAGGCCCAATGGCTGGCAGCTGAAGCAAAGAGAACGGAAGTTTTTAACAGCAAATACAACTGGCCACAGCTCTGCTAACCATCAGCTGGAGTCTTCTACGCAAGATGTCCTGCCCTTGTGAAAGATAGGCTCTAATTCAATCGTGGGTTTTTGGATTTGATGCAGAAATGGCTGGGTGAAACTGTACGGCCTGAGTTATGCAGGAGGTCAGACATGCTGTCCAGAACAGACTCTTCTGGAAAGGAAATTGATAAAAATAGTAACAGAAATATGTAACCCTGTGAGTATATCAAGCATTTATTTAGGACTTGGGTTCAACACCTCGAATGTAATGTACTTTTCCCTCTCTGATTCCTAAAGCCATTTATATCAGGCCAGCTTCTCATGACTACTTATATTTATAGTTTGTCTGCCTGGTTGTTATTGGTCACATTTTTAGGCTATGCATTGCATTTTAAATCCCCTGAGTCATTTCATGTTAATGTTTACCACTCTTTTCCTTCTTTTATGAGATTTTTCCATGAACCTGAAATTAAAAACATCCTTTCGCCCTCTCCACTGAAAAGTCACAACCACAAGTCATCCATCACAGCTCCAATTTGTCCCTTAAAATTTTCTCTGATCCCTCACAGAAGAGGCATTTCCAAGCAAGAAGTTCAAGCTCCATTTTTTCCTATTTCTCAGGAGGGCCGAAAAGAACTTGCCTTTCTTCCAAATATTTAATTTCCATTTTTTTCTTCAAATTCTGCATAGAAAATGAATTCAATGAAAAATTGGTCTTTTCACTCCATGGTACCTCAAGCACTTGCAGTTCCTTTTCATTTTTTTGAGTGGTTTTTAAGCTGGAGGGGAGAGAGCTGAGAGGGAACAGGCTATGCTGTGGTTGTGTCCATCATCTCTCTCCCTCGCACATAGTTCACATGTTTCAAGCTTCAAAAACTCATCGCTTACTTCCCTTTGTTCCTTGAAAATAAAGAAATAACTTATGCACAGAGTGGAAGAAAAGAGTATCAAACGGTATGTCCAGAAACACTGCGTAGCAGCCTTTTCTTTAAAGAGGTCAGCACGTTCAGCTCTGCGTTGTACTACAAGCTCAACGTGCTGATGCCAGGGATACAGCTAATATCATCCTGCATTTTACTCTGAATTGTGAACCATCTCAGACCTGGCTGAGATTTGTCATCTAAAGCATCACTCTTCCCACATGTAATAAACCCTCTTCCTACAGCTTTCAGCAGATAAAAATAGTCTAGCAGTGCCAGGCTATTACATACATGTATGATACCTGGACATCCCCAGAGTCCCATATTGGGGCACCTCAGCGAGGCACGTGTGCCTCCAGCTTCCTGGCACTTTGGCAGTGCTGTGGCCCTCACATCCACGAAGGTGAGTACATAAGCAAGGTTTGCAGTTGACTCTGTTGGTTTCTACATATTCACATTTAGTTATTGGTTTAAGAGATGACACAATACAGAAGGAAAAATAATGTGATGTGTGGGAGCTGGCAGTAGGGATTTTTCCCAAATGTTTGGGAGGATCCCATTTCTCACAGATGGTGCTGCCAAGAAACAGCCTACTTTTCTTTCAGAAAATAAGGATTGTTAGCAATAATCTTCTGCCTAAAGTATTTCCCCAGTCCAAACACTAACCCTACTGTAAAACAAGAAAGCCTTATTCAAAGATACTTATTATTTCAAGTGGGAGAAGAAAGCAAAGAGGCCCAACAGGTGGAGGTGAAAGGATTAATCTAACAGCAACAGAGGTAACTAAAAAACTACCTTGCAAAAGGCCTTGAAGGAGTGGAAGGGAGGGGAGAGAGCAGGCTCCTTCCCAAGCAGAAGGTCCGTTGCCTATCACCCTCATCTGCAATGTTGGGAAATTTTAAAGCTGTGTGTGTCCAAGCTCAAAGCCTGAACCTTTAGAAAGGAGGTAATATAATATTAGCACATTTACTTTCACGGACCCATACATAGTTGTGTCATGCCTACTCTGTTTTGCTTGTTGTTCTTTCATATTCTCTCTCTTTTTACTTGATAGGCAGAAAAAGCATTTCCTTACCTTAAGGAAAGATCAGGCAGGATGGTGAGTCATACACTTTTATTCTTCTGGCTGCTATTCAGTGCATTAATAAACAAGGAATGTAAATATCTGTATATGGCTGGGGAAGAAGTCCTCTGCTGCAACTATTGAACAGAGCTGCTGACAGTGAAACACATGCAGGGCACTGTACAGGCCCCGGCATTAGGAATAGGAGGGAGGGAGACACTCAGCGGAGCCTTCTACCACTGGATTGAAAGGACAAAGCAGGTTTCCTTCTGACTGAACAACTGTCAGAGATGACTCCTAGTGAAGGAAAGTCAGAAATGAGCTGTTGGGCTTAACTACAAAAGCTAATTCAGAAGCCCCTGATGCTGCCAAAATTATGAGGACAAAGAATTTGGCTTAAAGACGCTTTCTCTCTCTTTCTTTGTAACTGAATAACTCCAAGGTGGTGTAGAACATAAATCTGCTGGAGAAATATGGAAGCCTGCAGGTTGTTTGTCATAACGATATCTGATATAATTACTGGTAGCAGAGATGAACTTGAGTTAGAAGCTATGAATCCCCAGTCAAACGTCCTGAAAATTTAGCGTGTGTTTGGGAGTGAAGGTTTGGGTTGGACTTCGCCCTCATGGGCAGACAGAATGTACTAATCCTGAGTCCAATTCCATGTTTTTCTTTGTTTTGGTTGTTATGATAGTCATGGCTACTGCTGCAAAATTAGGCCATTAAAAAAAAGGCAAACAGCCCAATCCAAATGGTTCCCATTTGAGCTAAACTCCTTGGGCTCAGCAATAGACAGAGAGGTACCTATTTAGGACATGTGTTTTCTACTTATTTCTGCCCTTGACTAGTTTTGGATGGTACAGCTAGTTGACAGACAAAATTTCCTTCCTAGGGAAAAAGGCTGATATTTTCAAAAGTATTTTCATCCCAAATTGGCATTTTCAGAGACCAATATGTTTAGAAAAAAATTGGTTCAGAAATGTCAAAATATTTTTTTTTAAATCAAACCCAAATATTCAACATTTCCCAACCTGTTTTAAGCTTGCTTCCACATGAGCTGGTGTGTGCTCTTAGGCTGGAGTCTTATTGCTTTCCTAGGGAGTGGCAAGTGCATTATGCTTACACTTACACCTATAGACTGCAGTCAATATCTCATCAGATTTTGAACTGATGGAAAGCTGCTCAGAAACTAGAATCAGTATGGGAGACTTACGCTCGTGCAATGCAACATATTGCTAAATATGCTAAGGACTGACCAAGATGAATACCCTGGTCCAGCACTGATAGATCTTCACAATGTGAAGACGGCACTTGGATCCAAAAAGCAACCTAGCTGTATTATCATGGTACAAAACCCACAAATGCTTCACTCCACTTAGCCAAACAGTGTAAAAATTCCCTGTGTCTTTCATCTGTTGCTGCAAAGCTTCTATGGTGCACAAGACAAATTCATGATCAAAAAGTTAGCAGCTGGTCAACCTTACCATAGACCTACTAATACAAGTTGTTCCAGCACTTGCAGAACTAAAGAGTGGGAATGGAATGGTCTCTCAGGATTTGCAGAAATGAGGGATGGTATTATTTGGAGGGGAAAAAAGCAAAAATATTCAGATCCTGCCTCCAGAAGAATTAGTGGTATTTTCTACAGGTTTCACACTTGTTCTTTAGCCTGAGCTGTGCTTTGAGGTACATTAACTCTTATAGCTTGAGTAAAACATGAAAAATGTTCCTTTCTTGCTGATTTCCCCACCTTTTAAAAGATATTGTGAAAGTACAGTATTTTCATAAGACCATTTTAATGAGAGAGAAGTGCAGCTATGTTGTCTTACAGACTTTATTAAATTGCGCTTAGAACTCATTCACTTTGTTGACTCAAATTATGGAAGCAATTCTTGTTGTAGGATTGTTTATATGTCCCAGAGCATTCATAACTCACTGAGTTCAGCCATCTACAAGTGTTTAATTACAGACTGTCTGTTTCATGTAAAAAAATGTTTGCCAGCAGTCTTTTGGCAGAGTAAGGAATGAACTTTGTAGAGGAAAATCAAGTTGCTCATGAGCGGCGGCAGCAGAAATGGGGAAAAGAACTTCCCCAGAGTTCCTTGAAGATTCAAGTTGCTGGATCCTGGCATGATTTGGTCTCTTATAGAAATCTTGCTGGAGTTGTGCTAAATTTTGCATTGAAATTTATTTTTCTCCCCCCACTTCTACAGCTGTAAATGTATGTACGTTTAAGAATAGCATGTGAAATGTCACAAGACACCATTACACAAGATGTGAGCTCAAACTTTGTCCAGAAAGGGAGAGAGCATCTAATCTTTGAAAATAATTTTTTGTATGCTTTTTGAAAATATAAACACAGATCATCAATATGCTACTAAAGTGAGGCTGCATCTCACATTTCACAGGCTCGAAACATAAAAATGTCCTGTATTATTTAATCCCTGAACTGACTATTTTGAATATTTGAACTGACTAGAGGATGGAGGTTTCTTTAGCTCCATATTTCTAAACTGATTTTTTTCATTGTAGATTTCTATGAAAAATGTTGTCTTGCTGTGAAACGCTGAATTTATCTGATGGAGTGCTTTTAAACCTAAATCTGAAGATTTGGGTTGAAAAAGACTGATTTTTTTTTTTTTTTTTTTTAAATTTGGAAATGCCATTATCTTGACTCCTGGGAGGTTTCATGTGAATACCTTATCTCCCCTCTCTCTGCCTTTGGTTTGAAATTTGCTGCTGTGCAAAGCAAAGTTTCCATTGAGTGTCTATCTCTGAAGCAAAATTTCTGCCATTAACTGCTGAAGTTTCAGATCCTGTATCGGGCCAGCACACTATATCGCAACCTCAGCCTCCTCTACCTGAGATGCTGCTGCCTCACCTCAGCAAAGGAACGTCTGTAATCCTTTGTTGGCAGACTTCAGATACACCAAAATATGTGAGGACTTATTTGGTGAGTGATGTTGTCTCACCTCTGTCCAGAAGACAGAATACAAAATTGAAACAGGCAGGACTTAAAGAAAAAAAATCAAGTTATTTCAGTGTTTAGTATTTGAGGACTAGCTGAGCAAGTTTGTCATACCGCAAGTGGAAGTTTTATTGGAAAGGTGAGAAGGGTTTCCCAAAGCTACAAAGGCAAGCGCAGTGAGTCTGAATGTGGGAGAAGGTGCCGTTTCCACCATCTCTCCATTTCAACATATGCCAACATGGAATCAGTGTGGTCTTCCCATTTGTATTCTGGACTCCTGGATCCTGCTCCTCACTGACCACACGAGGGTCCATGTCGTGCCTGCGAGTGGTGCTGGCAGGGAGGCCAAATGCCCAGGAGGCCCAGAGGCGGCAGGAGCTCTGGGGGGAAGGCCCTGCTTCGCTGCTGTGGGGGTTCTCTGAGGGGAAGGGGCAGCCCGGGGGGTCCTGGCCTTCCCCCTCCACCCTCCTCTGACAGCCGGGTGCCCACGATGTGCTGAGCTGAACCGAAACCCCCAGGCAGCGATCAGCCGCAGGGCTGTGGGTGGCGTGTGCCGGGGAGCGCCCGGGCCCAGGGAGCCGACTTCCCGTCCGCGGCCCCTGGCAGAAATGCAGGAAAGTTCTCCTTAAAAAGCAGTGAGTTACACAGGTTCGCACCTGAGCCCTCAGCCGAGAGGGTGGAAATGGCCTTTCCAGGCTCTCAGCAGCCAACCAGCCAGAAGGCCAAGGGTCAGTTACGAGAGAGGACAAGGGTGAGTTATTCCCCTCTGATGGCTCCTGTTGCGGGCTCGGTCCGCTCCCCTCTGGGGCTGGCTGTGCTCCGAGGTACCTTGAGGTACTTGAGTCCTTGCAGTGTGAGCTCATTTGTTGTCATTTCCACTTCTGGGAAAAAAAGGGTCATAAGAAGAGATCAGTAAATGTGCAGTATTCATAAAGCACGGCCTCTAACAAAACAGGCATGTTGCAGTGTTATCATATCCAGGAAAACAGCAGCAGACTGCATAACTTTAAAATACCACCCAGAAACTCTTGTTTGGAAAGGACAACTCATAGCATCAAAGCCTAAATATATTTGCCAAACCATACTTTAGCTTACTGCCAAGACACCAAATTTATCCCCTTAATAGCAATGATCCACTAGGCAACATGGTGACTGCTACAGCAAACTGGACATGGGTTTATTTCACAGAGGTCAGGATTATGGAAGGAGCCCTACACACATTAATACTTGGTGAGAAAGGTGGTGGTGGTGGGGTCCATATGAAATTAGCCTGGTTTGTTAATAATAATTAGCTAGTTTGTTAATAAATAAGCCTCACAGGAAGAATACAACTGAATCAATGTAACGGCTAGCTGTCAAGTCTAAGGAAAAATATTTATGAAAATTTCAAATGTTTAGATGAATAGTTTCAGACCAAAATAAATAAGAAATAAATGTCTAATAGAAATTTGATTTAGGAAAGGTAAAATTACAACACAAGGTATATAACCATACACAAAAAAAGTGAAGAGAATGCCCTGGTTTCTACCTTGCTTTTTCAGACTGTCTTCATCTGCAGTCATGTATATGGCAGCGTATGTGGAACAACTTCTGCCTGAATGGGCAAAGAGGGAAAGGGAGGGAGGAGGTGTGACTCCCTCTTCCCTTACCGTTCCCCTCAGCAGGCTGAGCCAGCCAGAAAGCAAAGTCACCTCTTCATCTGCTGTAGCCTGATTCACATCCGAAAGCCCTGTTACAGTGCGCTCAGTGTACTGGAACACAGCTCTCCAAGCTGTAGCCTGGCCCGTCAAACTTCTGAGACAGAGTGCATCCAAGTCAGGGCTTATGATAATTGTAATCACAGTATCAACTGACATCCTGACTGTGTGCGTGGGTATGTGTATGTATAGCTCCAGAGGGAAAATTCTGAAGACTGTGATATGCTTGACATTACGTTATGACATTTGTGTATGACAAACGCGCGCATTGTGGTACGTTTCTCACTCTGATTGCCAGGAACTCTTTGAGGGAGATGGGGGGACAAGTGGTGGAGGCAGTTTGCTTTTGTAATGTTGTTTTTCTTCTTTTCTTTCTTCCCAGAAATGCATTTTGTACTCTGCATGCATCTTTCAGTACTGGTCCTTGGACTCCTGAAAACAAAAATGTGGATGTCATAGCCAGCTGGAATGGAAAAAGCTGATAAGGGGTTTAAAAAAAAAAAAAAAACCAAAAAAACCCCACCACAAAGTGTATGCAAAATAGATACTGCAAATATATGTAGCACATACTTTTTGTATACACACACATTGGTATGTGCATGCATATATGTCACATGTGCAAATATACATGTACACACCAAGACAAGACATTTATAATGTGCATACACATAGGCAAAAATCCTCCTGAACCACACCAAAGTGCTAGTCTTGGTCAGAGAGGGAACAGATTGGTTTTCCTGTTTAATATTTTGCCGTCTGAACTCAGGGGATAATAGTAAGCATATGTAATTTTGAAACCGAGGTTACTCATCTAAGACTTTCCTGCAAGTGCTTTGTCTCTTGGTATCTTTTGGGGAGTGTTTGTAAATGTCCATGTATACTTCTAGGAACTAAATACGTGTGAGCTCAGGGAATCAGTCTCTTCTAGGTGTAATTCAAAATATTGATACTGATCAGCAGGACCTAAAGCAGAGCTTACTGGTTTTTTTCCTTTGACTTCCTTTACTCTGATACAAGGTCTTAAACACCATGTTTAGATTCTGGTAACTGGAAAGGGCACTTCTTAGCATAAAGGTGAAATCAGGTGATTAGGTTTTTGAAGGCTATTATTGACTTTAATACAGGAGCAAAATATTCTGTGTAGAGAACTTGGGAAATTTATGTCCCCTTTATTTATACAGTACATGCTCACTCACAGGACATAGGATTCAGATTTATGAGGAGCAGGAAAGAGAGGGCGGTAGTTGTTACTCCTATTCCTAGACAGAAATGACAGTGTTTGCAGATTTAATGGTGCTAACCAACCAAAGAATAATTTTTTGCTTTCTAATATTTCTGTATCTGTGCTCAAAAAGAGATAGCAATGTTTTAAATCTTTTTCAGCTCATAAACACATAGACTTTAAGGAGACTTATCTCAACCACACTACAATTTTCTGAGCCTGGCAAGTCTTACAAATCCCTAATCACAGTTGCATGCATGATAATGCAGAAAAGTCCAAATTTAAGGAGTAACAGCTGAAATGTACGTATACAGGGCTAATTGGTTTCGGCAGTTATATGGCATAGAAATAATAAGTTGCTGGGCTGGTTGCAAGGACACGTGCCACCTGTTTCTAGTTCAGCCATGACTTGCCATGTTAGTGATGGTAGTCCTTCACCACTCTTTGTCCCTGCTTTCCTTGTCTTGTTTTGGCTGTCCCGTTAGACTGTAAGCATTTGAGAACAGGCACCTCACTGCCTGTGCAGGATGCAGGTGCGGGGTGGTGTGCTTGTCAGTGGCTCTTCCATTCTTACAGTGCTCATACTAGCAATTATAACAGCTTATACTTGTCTCCAGTGAAGTAATCTGACAGAAAACTAAGAACTTTGCCCAGACTCTTCTCTGGAAGGGAGATAAAGATGAATCTATTTTAACAACACACTTGTTGAACCCCAATTTGGAGGTCTTAAGACGTAATGTCTGATTGATGCATTTATACAGCATCAGATGTAAATTGTTACAAAATTAATCTTGTCTTACTGGAACTCATTTGCTGATGAGGTAAGTTTGTGGTATCTGAGCTACGATGTGTTTTTGGCTGGCCATGTCTTTAATTTGGAGTAATTCCACCTGCATCATTATAGTTATGTGACTGTGCAGTCACTGACAGAGGCCCTTAAACACAAACGTGGATGAGTTCCACCAGCATGGAATGATAGCCGCCCTTAGTGCAGCATGTAAAATTACTTGATAATATATGGCATAGCATTGAACAACTTCCTGGAAACCTTAGCAATGCAGAGGTTTGAAAGAAATGGAATGGCCTGCAGTTCATAAACAACACGGGCTGAATAAACTGCTTCTAACTGCATCAGAAACTTTTGCTCATAGACTTATCCTTTACTTCTAGAACTAAAAGTGCTAAAAAGTGGCATGACTAAAAAGGCAATGCAGCAATAAAAATTCCAGTTTGACTCTAGGGATAGCTTCAGAGACATTGTGGTCAGAATTTTCTCCATTATTTGCAAGTTGCCAAAGAAGAATGTTCTTTATTCTGGATTGGCTTTGGGAAATCTATTAAGATTTTTAATTGCATTCAAAAATATTCTTATGTTTTGAAACCTAGTCTGCAGGAATTTTAACCAGCCCTTCATTAAGGTCTCTGAGATTTGTGTATTAGCAAGGTGTTTTGCTTGTCTCTGCCCAATAAAAATACAAGAAATAATGCCAGTTTGGGGAATGAATAGAGCAGAAGGGAAGCGGGGGACACAAGTTATGAGCTGCTTTGGTCTTCTTACTCAGGAAGTACTTACCAACTTCCATTGCCTCATCCCATCTCTTCCATTAGAAGGCCTTTATAAATTACAGGAATAAGTGGCCCTTAGCAAACAACTTCACAACAGAGAGCAACCAAATGGGACTGAAGCAGAATAGGAAACTCCCTTCTGCTACTGCAGATAGTTCTGAGCTGCTAGCATTTTTTCCTCTCAGGTCAGGATGAAAGACAAAAATCCCAATAATTTCCACAAATTGAAAATCTGAAAAATGTGTAAACTGAGTGCGGATGAAACATTCAATTTCAATAATTTTGTAATATCTTGTTACAATGCTGATCTGTCTTTAATAATTTTATGTCTAAATTTGCTAAGATTTCAAACATTTTACTTTTGTAAAAAGTTCCAGCTTAAAGGAAACAAAAGCTTTCTGATTCAAGAAGTTGAAACAGGACAATTTTTAATGTTTCTTATAAAAAGTAATAATTGAGGAGCAATGGGAAATGGAGCCTTTTCTTAGCCATTAGTCTGAGTCATAACTCAGACCAGTAACAAATGCTATGTGTTTCAGTGTGATGGCTCTTCAGTGACTAACTCTTTTTTCCTATCTGGTTGACTGCAGCGGCATTTGGAGCAGGCCTAGTAAGATGGTTCTCTTAACTGTGCCAATACCAGAAGAAGGCTCCACTCATATGCTGATAAGTCAATGGAACATCAAGGAGAAATATTTATTTTTTTAGCCAAGAACAGTGGAGCTGATCACAAATGGAGTGTATCCTTTGGCAATAAAAATTTTCCTTTACAGTCAATTCCATGATTAAGCCAAAGCCACTGCTTTGTTCCTCCACCTGTCTCTGAGTCAGCAATGGTTTCCTCTTGCTTTCCCTCCAAGTGGGATGCCAATGCCTCGCCTGGACTGCAGAGGCACAGGTGTTGTGCCCACATTTGTGAATTGTTTAGCTTTTGCAATCTTGGCAGCCTGTCTGAGCTCTGGCAAGCTTTTTACTAAATGGGATAGAGAATGGAGGGGACAATCCACTTTTCATGCTACTCATGGGTTTTTTACTCTAAAAATCAGGAGTTTGAAATATCTCATCAGAACCATCTGTAATTTGTTTAGAACTGTGACTAACAAAAATGCTAACTTTTGTTCATTAACAGAAGTACTGAAATGTTTTAGAGTTTAATTCCATGGGATTCTAAAAGTCAAAGATGAGATATACACGTCTGGGCCAAATTTTCACATTCAGTTTGTGCTGTATATGCGACTCCAATGACTTCACAAGCATATCCAATAGGTAGTTTTGTACCTGTGAGTTATGCTGCTGTAAAAGACACTTCTCTCATTTACTATATACATTTTAGCTTATCTCATAGCTGCATTTTGCACTCCGTTCTCTCTAGTAAGGTACATATTTGATGGCTTTTGCCAAAGGTTCTTCTAGAGCCAATATGAGTACGAACAACATGAAGTAAGAGGTGCCACCTGTACAAGTGTCATGTCAGCCCAGGCAGTGTGCTTCCCACCTAATCACAGTGGGAAAGAATCTGTGTGACTCAGAGGCAGGGAAAGGAAAATAAGTGTCAGACCTCCGGACTGAGTGGTCAGCTTGCCAGGGAGGAGGGCTATCAGGGACAGTGAACCCTCCACTGCCTCTTTCAATGGATTGTAGATCTGTGATTTCTGTCCCTATGGCATCCATCTCCCCCATAGAAACAAAATTCTGTACCTGGTTATCATTGGTTCAGTGATAGCAACTGATCCAGACACTTTGAGGCATGGTGTTGCTAATATAGCCAGCAAGCACATCAGCAAACAAATCAACCCCAGAACACACAAGAGTATGCATGTGTCTGATGTGTGCGTGCACAAACTTTAAACTGACTCCTCTCATGCCATACTGATGAGCAACATATTCTGACCATTCCTTTCCCATGCAGGCTTAGCATGGCTGATTTGTGTACTCAGCACTGAAACCTACACTTTTCCCAGGACCCATCAGGTCAGATTGCCCTTAACCTATTGCTCCTTTGATGGCTCTCATCCTGCTTTGAATTGATGTGGCAGCGCGTGAATACATATGACCGAAGCTTGATATAAAATTCATTTGTCTAAACACCAGCTATTTATGTTTGATGGCCTGAACAATTATTAATCCTGATTGGAAATATAAGTCATTGTGTCTACAGTGTCCTGTCACAGCATCCCTGTTAGCTCCCCTGAGGCTAAATTCTCTACAATGCACACAGTGTCCCGTTCTTTCTGCACACAGTACCATGCCCTAGCTGAAATCCCAGGGAGGAAACCTCTTTTTCTGTATGCTCACCAGTGTGGATGATCCCCAGGAATTTTCCTGGTCTGCCAGTGTATATCCGATAAGACAGGAGACAGACCCTGCACCACTGTGTACAATAATTTCCATGCTCTCACATACTGTTCAAAAATGCCATGGCACATGCACACCTCATCCTCAGTAGGCATGACATGCATCTCCTCAGTGGGCACAACATGCATCCTTCCTGCCAGGGCATGAGGTCCCACACTAGCCCTGCATCTGGGGAGAGCCCTGAAGAAACCAGAGCCTCCCTTAACCTACAAAGAGAGTGGAAAGCTCCAGAGCAGCAGCAGGCCTGCTCTTTGTGTTAAAAAAGCAATATATCCTTCCTTGCTTCCCTCTAATCTCTGAATTCTCACCCTTACTTGAAGACTCTGCTCCACCACTGCCAATGAAATACCAAGTTCAAGGTTGTCAGACGACCTACATCTGCCTAGCAAACAGTCACATACGAAACCCAGTACAGCAGGCACCAATCACCCTATGTCTTGCTGGCCTGCACCTAGTACACACATTCACGCAACGTTATTTTGTCAGTAGTTATTCTACTCAGCCACCATGTGCCAGCCTGTGCACAGCCCAGTGAAATACAGAGGCTGGCCTGGGCAATGGTACCTGTTACTGCTGTGGCGGGGCTAGTCCCCACTAGGTACAATGGATTCCCAGCGCTGCATGGCCCCACGGCTCCTCTCTCTCGCTGCAGCACCAAGCCACAATGCTGCGATGCGTTAGGGGACCTCCAGGGCGAATAACCCCACACAAACCCACAGATATGTCTCTCTCCCAGGCCAGGAAATAGTTAACAAAGCCAGGGGAAGCAGTTCAGACACACATAGCTCAGCTGTTGTAGAATAGCACGGTCTGGTTTCTGACCCCAAATATTCCAAGGCTGTTTAGCATTTCCTTGGTCTAATGTGATGGGAGGCTTCTAGGCAGCCATGGGAAATGTGGACCTGCAGATGTTGGTCTTCAGGGCTGGCACTAAGGGTTTGCTCTTTGCACACAAATGAGGGAAGCAAAGGTACTTACTTCACCTGTCACAGCATTTTTTTTCTGATTCTTACAAGAAATATGTGCCTGTTCTTGACTTGTGTTTTGTCTCCCAGCACAGTGGCCTGGGGTGGATCTCAGCTCCCACATTCTCACACATGCATGCACACTGCAGGGCTCTCTCCTCCCAGCTTTCCAGCAGGCTGAACCGTGCCACACCACGTTGCTGATCTCCAGGATTTCTGGACCAAGTCCCTAGCTCCCTCCAGGGAGACAGCATGGTGAGTGGCAAGGCATGAATGACACAGTCAAGTCAGGCAGGGCTGTTACTAGAAATCTCTTGCTGGGTGAATGAGAGGGGGAAGCATAGATGAGAAATGTAGAGTAGATACTGTCCAAAGGCACACCAGGCAGAATGCAGCATAGACACTCCTGGAAAACTGCAGAGAGGATTTATGGACCTGCAAGGTAGATTGAAACAGGGTGTTTCTCCATTCTCTATTGCGCTTACTGGGGATAATTATCAGGAACACTCTAGCAGGGGATTGCAGTAATGAGTAATAGAAATATTGATTTTGAATGTTCAATCTTGTAGAAGAATCTTCAGCTTGAGTACATCATTGTAACTTCATTTTTACTTCAGTGGGGTATTCCATTTTCCATTAGATGACAACATTGCCCTCCATACAGAAATACCAAGGCTGTTTTATTTTTTTTTTAATGCTGAATGAATTAGAAACCCACTGTAAGTCTATAAATAATATTTTAGTGCTAGCAGCTAACATTTCTGGATCTTAATCCAAAAGGGGCTATAATAACCATTTAGTCAGACCTCCTGCCTGAAAATGGGCACAGACTTAAGGAAGGAGCATTGTACCTCTGGGTATATATTTCTATATTTCCTATTTCAGTGACACAGAATTGAGAACATGGGAGGTTAGCTGCGCAGCAAAAGCCAAATGTGCCATCAGTTGATACTCTCACGTTTCATATACACTCTATCGCAATGCCACATTTCCTTTGCTTACAATGAATCAATACAAGGATATAATCTGCAATAAAGAACACAGTTCTGGAGCATCCAGAAAGCACTTTGGTGAAAAAGTAAGTTAAGTTTCCTTAAAGTCTGAATGAAAATGTGTACAGACTTTTTGTTGTTTTTTCCATATGCATCATACACTCATTTGCTAATTTTACTTACGTTTTCTCCAAACAAAATGAAAATCATTTAGTAAATTCCTAAAAGGTAATAATGAATCAATCAGAAACACTACAAATATTTTTTGGATTCTTCCAGTTATTTTTTTCAGATCAGTGTGAAAAAAGTGGTAAAATATTCTATCGAGAAGCCTACATTCTCTAAATGATTATTATTAGTTAAAACTGCACACTAAATAAAATCAGACAATTTTAAGCTGAATTGATAGTGAGGTAGAAGGTTGGTTTGATTTCGGGAGTTTTGTGGTTTGGTTTTGTGTTTTTGGGGGGGGGGGGGGTTGGTGTTTGTTTTTTCGTTTATGAAATGGAATATTCTGCTTAGTGAACTGATTCAATGAGGGAGTTGCTCCTGAAAGTTATTTGTCAGTGAAAGGAGTAATGAGAACATAATAGCTGATCCCTCAAAAGTTCAGCTGGATTAAAAGCAATTTGAATTCTTTTTTGGAACCAAAAATAAAGCTATTTGCAGATGGTCTTCATTAGAAATACTGGTAGCAAGAATTATTTCACAGATCTAATAGTGTGTCTAGCCAATATCCCTTCGGCCTTAATATTTTCAGTATCAGAGATGAACATTTTCTTTGTAGTCATCTGCTTGCATTAAAGAAATATACTTACCATACACACATATAGATATGATATACATATACATACACATACACACACACAATATTTCTTTAATGCAAGCAGATAACTATATATATTAAAAGATTTTCTTATATTTATATTACAAGAAAAAGAGTGAGATACACTTGATGCTGAGAAACATGCCGGTTCAGACTAATTTTTCTTTTTTTGAATCTGCAACTCAGAAGGTTAACAACTTATTTTATACTATACTGATAATGTAAATTACACATTAGTATTGCAAAACCAATTTCCTGTTATGGACAAAATGGTTGTACCCTGGAGAACATATCAGCCTCCGTGTCACCCCACTGCCTTCTCTTAGCTACAGTACCACACACAGGCAGGCAGTTAGATATATAGTTATCCAACCTGCATATATTATCTGATTGGCATGTTCACTTGCTCCTTGACTCCCATAAATGAGTGGCTGTGCAGGTGCCATTAGCACATGCATCTTTTTCTGAATGCACCATTGTAGGAGTAGCTGAAAAGCTGTTTGTACTACACAGTCAGAAAGTTGGCAGCAGTGCTGGGTGAAAAATGGCAAGTATGTTTCAAGAAAAATTCTAAAAACTTCATGTTTACTCTACATTTTTTAACATCTCAATGAGAAATTCAAAAAACCTGAAGGTATTGAAACCAAATACTTTTCAGGTTTTGATTTAACAATTATTGCATTTTCTTCTTGCCTTTCTTCATTCATCCTCCCATTTTCTTTTACTATTTTCACTTCTTGCCCTTTGTTTTTAATGATCAAGTAGAAGAGAATGAAGATAAAGGAACAGAAGGAATGAGAGGGAGGAGGAAACAATACCTGGGAAGCCGTAACACTCTTAGCAGGTTAGTTTAATAGAGGCCTTTGTATACCTGTACTAAGGTAATAAATGTGCCAGTAGGTGAAGCTAAACAATATACAAGATAGTTTACATCTGCCCAATTTGATAGAAAACTATTTGGCTTGCTCAGGACATGTCCATTCAGCTGGTAGTAGATTTCCCCCCATCCTTTTGCTCTGTTAAAAATGGAATAGTGCTTTGTTAGGCAACACTGTAAAAGTTACTGCCTCCTTTTGCTTCATGGCTTGGGGTGTTTACAATTTATGACTTGAATCAGCAAATACATATGTTTCATGCAGATGTATAACACTTTTGAAAAGTTGGCAAGATACATCTTTGAGTTAGCAAGGAAAAGAAACAAAATGGTTACAAATTTGGGCTTAAGCTATTTCTCCATTTCAAGCTTCATTTGCTTGCGTTCCATTTCAGCAGCTGCTGGAAGCACTCTTCAATAGGAACCAGATAAATCCACACCACCTGTCCCACTCTGAATTGGAGGCCAAATCTTTCTGTTAGCTATTGTCCTGGTTTTGGCTGGGATAGAGTTAATTTTTTTCCTAGTAGCTGATATAATGTTGTGTTTTGGATTTAGTATGAGAATAATGTTGATAACACACGGATGTTTTTAGTTGTTGCTAAGTAGTGTTTATACTAAGTCAAGGATTTTTCAGCTTCTCGTGTCCAGCCACCAAGAAGGCTGGAGGGGCACAAGAAGCTGGGAGGGGACACAGCCAGGACAGCTGACCCAAACTGCCCAAAGGAATATTCCATACCATATGGCATCATGCCCAGTACATAAACAGGGGGGAGTTGGCCGGGAGGGGTGGATCGCTGCTTGGGAACTAACTGGGCATTGATCGGCGAGTGGTGAGCAATTGCTTTGTGCATCACTTGTTTTGTATATTCTAATTCTTTTAGTATTATTATTGTCATATTATTATTACTATTATTATTACTATTATTATAATTATAATTATCATTATTTTCCTTCCTTTCTGTCCTATTAAACTGTCTTTATCTCAACCCATGAGTTGGGGTGTTTTTTTTATTCTCTCCCCCATCCCACCGGGTGGGGAGAGTGAGCGAGTGGCTGCATGGTGCTTAGTTGCTGGCTGGGGTTAAACCATGACACCTATCTCAACATTTAAGAATTAAAAGAGCATCTCAACCTCAATTTCCATGCCATGAAAAAAAAACAGAAGAGAAATAATAAGAGCTTTGTTAGGCAATTTGCAAGCATGTGACTTTACAGTAAAATCTTCATCATTCCCCCAAAATATTGTTTGCAATCTGAAGTGCAGTGTCTTCCTCTCCAAATTTGGTAAAAGCCAATATGTTTTGGCTGGAATTTAGTGCTGACATATATCTATTTTATTACAGCTTAAATTTTTAGGTCTTTTGATATTTAGCTTCTCCCCCTGATATGTCTCATGGCAAGGCAGCTGTGAAGCAATGTATGGATTTGTGGATATAGAAACAGTTATCTGAGAAAACCATCAGGATTCTCCCAGAACCACATGGCACGTTTATCCCTATAGACTTGCAAGTTATTCTGCTCTAAACTCTGCAGGTCTCCCACACAATGTTCATAAATAAAAGCAGACTTTGAATCCCTGCCTCTAGTCCTAAATCCCAAGGTAAGGATTGACTGGAATATATTGGAACAGATCTTTAGGTTTGGATGAAATGCTAGTCTTAGGTCATTGCCATGCCTTTCAAGCACTCAAAAAAACTACTGTAATATGTTATTTTGGTGTTGGGCCATGCAAATCTTGCCCAAATTTTGAGTGCACAAGCTGTCAGCAAAGAGCTGTATAGTTGTAAGCAAGAGGCAGTTCAACGCAATTCAAGTGAAACTTGTCCCCTCATTTCACTTCAAATCAGCTGATTAGAAAAAATGGCTTACTGTGCCAATATAAAAACAGATTAGACAAACTACTCTTTTGTTTTTTTCTGGCAGAGTTTCATACAGTTTATTAAATAGAGAATCCAGAGCGGTAATCAGCGCATTCACTGGGATGTTAATGGAGATATGGTAAAGCATTGTATGACACCCAAGGGACAGAGAGCACTTCTTACTCACTCTCTCCAGCCATGAAATCAGTAACTCAGATCATTTGTCTAAGTCATCCATCTACTATTACTTTGGAGTGAATCAGTGCATGGAGGTTTAAGGACATCCCAAGCAGATTTGTTCATTTAATAGGGAAAAAAACAAAACAAAAATAACAACTGCTTTATTTGAAAGCAAAGACCAAGGGAGAATTAGTTTAGCTAAAGCAAGGTTTGACTCCAGTTCAAGTTGGGCAGAAGTTCAGCCAGAAGTTATCATATGATTGGGTTTTGGGGATTCTATTTTTTTTGGAAGTCTGTGTGCAATGATCTAGTAGTGGTCTCAGTCCAAATTGCAATCCATAAGTGCCTCTGTTCCCCGCAAAACCCCACAATTTGCACCATTGTTAAGAGTCTCAGAATAGAAGGCAAGAGCTAGAACCCATAGTCTGCTCGGGGTCTGCCCTGCACATCTGAAATAAGGAAGGGCGGGGGGGCATGAAATGACACCATTACCTTTGCTGTTTTGACTCTCCTCCATTAAGAAGAAAAAAACCTTCCTGAGAAAAAAAGAAAAGAAGTACCAACTACGCCAACTATTCCATTCCTATTTTTGTCCTTGTCCTGACTTTTATCTTAACTTTAGTATAAGCTAAAGATGACAGTAGGATCTCAGCAAGCACTTCTTGGCATTGTCACACTGTTATTGAGCCTGGTTAAGAGTCAGCAGGATCTACACAGTGAAGATGAAAAAATTTGCTTTGACTTATTCTTGAGCCATTTGAAGAACATGTGCCCCAAAGCTTGTTCAAAGTTAACTTTTCAGTTATTTGCATTCTATGAGGTGTAAAATAAAAATATAAAAAAATACAGAGATTAAGTAGAAAATATCGTGAAAAACACTGGTGTATTTCAAATATATAAAGTTATCCAGTTTTAAGGAATGTTTTTTATGTCTTGTACACCGTAGACTTCACTGCAACCAATGAAACATATTTAGTCTGTATTTAAAGTAAATATCCCATGAAATAGCACATGTTCAAAGTACAGGAAAAGCTTTCACTCATCTCTCACCCACAATGCAGCCTTGAACTACATCATTTGCCCACTCCGTGTAGAGTTTTTTAGACAGTGCTTCTCAGAGCACTGTAATTAAGAATGATATTTTCTCAGTCCTATTGCTGCTGGCCTCCTCAAAAAATAAACTGTATTCCTAAGAGTATATCAGGACAATTCAGCACTTAAGAACACTTGCAAACCAAACTCCAGTAGGCTAGACAGCAATGCAAAATGCATGAAGTCATGGGATATTTTCTTTGCCAACACCAGCCATAACATGCCAATAATGATTCTATACCATTTCCCCATCTGTTCATTGAATTATTTCATCTCTCTTCCTCCACCTCCTTCACCTCCCCTCCATCTTTCCAAATGAAATTATGCTCTTAAAAATGATGCTTGTTACTCAGGGTTTCAGCTGAAAATGAAATTTCAAATTGCAGAACATGCCCTCAACTTTAGATAAATGAATAAAGTACCATTAAAACAGATGTTGAAATCAACAGTAATATTCTATATTTATATAGTTATGTCTGATCAAACTTTGGAGTAGCTGAGAATGTCTTCTCTCCTGAACAGGTTTTACCAAATCACACACAATTAGATATTAAAATGAAAAAGAACTGAAAGTTATTTCTTCTCTGTGGTTTCATTTTACTCTTTCTCACCCTTGTACCATACTGAAAACAACAGATTGCACTGCAAAGATTTTAATCTTATCTTACGTCTATTCTGTTGAAATGTGCAATGCAGACTATGTGGCTGCAGACTATTTCTGATTCACGTCACTTAAACAGGAGTACAATCAGGCCCATGTAATCCTGCAAGGATTACAAAGATATATGGTTTCCTTGGCATTAATCAGAACTGTTGGATAATGGCTCCCCTCAGAGGTAGTATAGGAAGCATGCACCAGTCCGGCATGTCTCCTTGCTACAAGATGTCAGGAGGAAAGAGATTGTGCATTATGCGTGATAGTTGAAAATGCACTGCAAACTCCATCCTACAATGCATTAGATATTGCTAATTTAGTTCTTTTCCTTTATGGGAAATGATGGTAGCTAATGAATACAATCGGTTATAATTAATGATGGAAAAATATATAGGAATTTAGAAATGAAAAATTGGTATCAAGGATTAAGCTTCATTTTACAAAATATAACCAGTTTTGAGATTGTATTAGAAGCATGCAAAAGAGAAACTTACCTGACTATGTTCTAATATTTCAGCTTCACAGAACTAAAATGAAGGCAAAATAATGAATAAAAGATTTCTATTGATTTAAAAGTCAATTACTTGCAAGCTAGAAATTTTAACATTTGTCCAACCAGATGTTTAGAGTGGCTCTGTGCCAGGCTCAGCTATGTTTGGGAGAATTCACTCTCTCAGTAGTGTCCCATTCAGTCCTTTAAAGCTTTCAAGCAAATTCTCTTGCCTCAAAGCTGTTAATCTAGGGTAACACATCAGCACATACTCTGTCCTATACCTGTTTGAGGGATTCTATTAAGGAGCATGGAGATGACTTCTTCCAATATTATCTCCTGCCACTTCTATGAGATGCATAACAATGTTCTTGAATTGACTTTTAAAAAAATATCCTAAAAGATTTCTAAAAATTACTCACAGTTTGACCATCCGATCATTGTGGAATGCATTAGTTTGACTTGTTTCTTAAACAAGACAATAGAGAAAAAGGATAATGTAATAAATGGAACATATTTTTTGAGGTCTACCGGTTCTTCAGATTTCTCCAATACAAGAAATAGAGGATATCAGATGAAACTAGCATGTGGCAGATTCAAAATAGCCAAGAGTAAGTGATTCTTCATAAATGAGGGGAAAAACATCCAAGTATATAAAATGAGAGTTTCTGAGATGACCACCGTCACCACGGGAAAAGTCTGGAAGTTACAATAGGTGTAAGAACTAGGAATATATCAGCTCACTGCTCAGTAGCAGTTGAAGTAGCAAATAAAATTATAGGAATTATTAGGTAAGGAATGAAGATTAGAAAAAGCACAGAGCTTTGCCACAGTGTAAACCCACGCTGCATCTTGAATCCTACGTGCAGGTGAGTCCCTAGTCTCGAGAACAGATACAATGCAGCTGGGAGAGGTACGGAGAGTGGCAGCAGTAACAAAGGCGTGTGCACCAGCTGCCACACATGGAGCAGCCAAGTAGCTAGGGCTCTCGTGCCTGGAAAGGACTCAGCCGGGCGGAAGTATGACAAAGCTTTATAAAATCATAAGAAGCAAATAAAAGGTGGATTGGGACTGATTGCTCATCACCTCTTCACATATAAGAAGTATAGACCATGAATGGAACCTAATGGATGGCAGGTTCAAAGCAAGCACCAGCAGGCACCTCTTCACTGAACAAGTCCAAGGTGTGGAACTGCATGCATGTGTGAAACAAGTGAGATGAAGAGGAGACTGGAGAATTTCATGGAATACATGGTTGTTAAATGTCAAGCTCAGGAAATCCTTGAGCGACAAATTGCTGGAGTCAGAAAGAGAGTATTTTATTTTAGAAGTTTATTATTCTGTAGATAAAGCAAGGGTCCAAGTACATTTTTTATATCTAAAGGAATTTTAGATTTAAACATAATCCTTAATGGACAAAACCACACACAGAAAAATTTTATATTCTCATAGAGATTATGAAATGGCAAGCATCACCTGGAAAATAACAAACCAAGATTAAGAATAATTTCCCTTCTGTCAGTCTTTGCATTGGCAGTTCTAAAACACTTTTGCTCACATACACTATTTCTCACACTGTTGTAAGGTGGGCCAGTAGCATTTTGCGTTTGTTTTTAAAATGGCTAAATAAGATAAGGAATGACTGATACGCCCTAGTTTTCAAAGGTTTTGTCCATCCCTATCTTTCACTGAACGGGAAACCTGTCACTATAGTTGTCAGGTTACAATGGATGGCAAGGGGAGAGTAAGAGTTTTACTCAGTACATGCATCTGAACATAAACCAATAAAAAAGGTGTACGCAGTCCCAGGAAAAAAAAAAAAATCTGTTTTATTCCAAACAAGCAACTATAAGTGATAAGATGTGTATGAATTGTTTGTGCATCTTCCTTCCTTCAAACAATACACTAATTAATTTCCTGGCCATAGAAGCTGGAATAAACTAACACTAATTAGTACACTGCAAATTTTAAGAGCCTAATATACTGCAACAGGACAACATTTTACATTTCTTCATTTATTCATGTCCCCTTGCTGAATGGAACTTGGAATAGAAAGATGGAACAAGTCCAGAGGTTGTTCTCTTTAATAACATGTATAATGCTAATTAAGATTAAACGTAAGATCTGAGATTCCAGAAGCAGGATTCCTCAAGCACTTTCCATAAAGAAAACAAAACTGGTGTTTTCATAACCCAGTGAATTTCTTTAATAAAAAAGGCAAAAACCCAAATCTCAGTATAATCTTAGGACAGTGATTTAACTAAGAATATTACTGCTAGAATATACGTAACAGAACTGCTAAACTGTTTGGATGCTCTAAATGTCAGGATATTGACAATAGGATTATCTGAGATAATCAAGATATTATTGTGGAGTCTGAGTTCAAGAAGGATGCTTAGTAATTCCTGAAAATCAGGATCCTCTACTGTATTTCAAACAATGGGCTATTAACCCACAGCTCTGAAAATCTCCTGACCTTTTCAAAAGCCTTAATCTATGTTTTGAGTAAGTTAAAAATTCACAAAAGTTGCCAATACAATCCAGACAATGCACCTCAATGGCAGAGTGACAGAATCTCACTCTCCAGGAGTGAAAGAATGGTTTCTTCCTGATATCACTCACATGAGTGAATGAATCAGTGCCGTATGACCTTCTGGCAATTAGAGATCTATCCAGTATAAAAAGAATTAAGACCATTATCCAGCGAGTTCATCACTTTCTGTCAGCTCTCAGTTCATACCTAGTTTAGCCTCTGTTTTTGTGTAATCCAGAACATAGAACCTGTAGTAGAAAAAAAGTCTACCTGAGCAATTCTGCTTTACAGATTAACTGTAAAAAACTGTGCTTACATTTAGCATTATGTTTCTATGTCCCACAGCTAAAAAAATAGGATATACCAAGGAGCAAGAGGAGAACCCGGAATGCAAGCGAAGGCCATGCTCTTTCAAAGGCATGGCCATGGTACTAATCGCTGTGAACGTGGTGGTGCCATGCAGTGCTTGGCTATGCAACGTCTGTGCCTTTGTGCAAGCAGTGCCGAAGCAAGCCTCAGAGATATTCTGCCTCAGTGAGGAAGAATGTCTCTTGCTGCTACCAGTGTGTTAGAGCTAACATTGTTCTTTCAACTGACATATGGAAGCAGTACGGGGCTGTCTTTGGCCAGATTTTTCCTGCCTGCTCTGGATATGCTGTGAAGTGCCCTCTCTTTCCAGAAGTCTAGGGATGGAGCAGTCCAGTAGTGCTTCATCTCGCTACCAAATGTTCTCACATGGCTATTGCCGAATATGGCCATTACTGGCTTCAGAAGTAATGGCTTCGTGTACCACATTATAAAAATAGAAATTAGTCAGTTTTCCAATTCAGCTGGCAGTTTTTGTTTTTAATATTTTTATTACTGCAGACATCATCGTCCAGCCATCTGCTAAAGATGAGGCAGACAATAACTGAGCAGAACTGGAATGGATTTTGCTGCATCTGCAGCTGGGCATTTCATTACTGTACTCTGATGAGGAATTGACAGGGGGAGGTATTTTGTTCTTTTTATAGAGACAACCAAAATGTGACGCACAGCAACACTTCACTGTGAAAAAGGTTGCTGTTGTTTACAGGAAGACCGAATGACCCATACTGACCTTTGCTCACCACTGTCCTATCACTGTTACGAGAGGAGAAGCAGCAAGTCTGTCTCAGTTCCTCCTTCTGTCATTCCTGAGGCTCTTCTGATCACTGAATTATCGAGATTTTTGCAAATTTGAGAGAGAAGGCAGGCTAACCCACTCCAGATGCTGTAACTGTCCTGTATCTTGCTCTAGCTCCCCATGCTGCTTCCTTTCCCTCACCTCCCCTTCTTTAGTTCTGCAGACAAGTTATTCTCCAGAGGAACAACCCAACCATCCTCCCCTTCAGAAACTGGCAGTCCCCAGGCTCTTCCTTGCTTAAATCCAAAATTGCTCCAGAACAGACAATTAGGATGAGTAGCTTTGGCCAGCTGTGGGCCATTTTGATTTTAAAAAGGTCAGAACACTCACACTGAGATGTGTGCTTTTCTATGAAATAAAAATCTCTAAGAAAAACACATATTTTTCTTTTTTTTTGTTTTAGTTTGACAAAAATCAAATAAAACAGTGCCTATTAGGGTTAATATTAAGTTCAAGATTGGGGGGGGGGGGGGGGGGGGGGGGGGCGGGAGGGTGCCCTGAAGATATGTAAGGACACACAGCAGTCTTCCATACACAGAAGTTGAAACTGAAACCTTGAAGTCCCATGGCAGCTTTTACATTAGAAGTTTCTGAGTTCTGGTGGTCTTTAGCCAAAATTACTCCTACACAGTTGTCCTGTCCGTCTATGTCCTCTCAGCACAAATACAGTTCTTTCAGTTACTTCTTTCTATGGGATCTTTAAATAACTGGTAAAACTGACTGGACTAAAAGATGCTTATAAACACAAAATTTGCCATTCGTGTGGAATTACAAAAAAATGCAAGAATTGTCTCTATCAACTTCAACAAATCTCAGCATGCAAACACTGCAGAATTAAAGAATGGAGAAAACACAGCTAGAAGTAGCACATAAATGAGTCCTGATCCACTGCCCATTGATGTCAGTGGAAAGACTTGCACTGACTTCACCAGATCAGGCCTGTTGTGAAGGTCTGAAAAATGCTAACGGTATCTTTATGCAGGGTATTTTCAAAACTAAACGGGATGCTTTTTTTTTTTTAATCAATTGCTTATATAGTATGGCATTGCTGCACAGAAAGTTCCTGTCCATAAGAAACTGTACCAAGGAACAGCAGAAGATGGAAAATCTCTTTAATTAGCCTTCAATTACTCAGAAGCTTATCTATGCCAAGAAGAAATATAATTGAGGACAATGTGCGGTAACATATTACAGTTGTTCTTTTTAGAAGACAAATAAAATCATGTCATTGTTGCCTTTTTATATTTTTACTTCCCCACCACCACATTTCTTTTTAAGAAATCCCTTAGCACAGTTAAATTGGAAGGCTATACAGGAATTCTTACGCCTTTTTATTATTTTACCAGATGAGGGTTCAGGCATGTTGTCAGGTCATTTGACCTCCTTAAGTGCATTGGCAGAGCTCTGATACTCATGGCCAAGAAATTGTCCTTGCTTCCTTTTCACAGTTGTTTAAGTAATAATTTGTATTAATTACAGAAAGTACATCCTTAATTAACTGACGAAAGACTTGGTTTTTTCCCTAGGCGTCTCTCACATTTTAGCTGATGAATCCAATGATTAGAGAGATGGAAGCTGATTTGTGAGCCTGTTATTTTGTCTCATTGGTAAAAGGAATGGGAGTGATGAAGGAAAAGGTGATCAATATACACAGAGAAAAGATCACACATGTGTTGGCAATTTGAATCCAAAAATACCCATGTTAGTACAAGAAGCTGTAAGTGCAAGCTTCAAAAGAAAGCCCAGATTTTATCATGCAAAGTGATATACAAGATCTTGATTTAGAAAGGATTCTGCATACTGCAATGAGTAAAAAAAAACCCAAAAATTGAATGGGATGACTGTTCCAAACTGAAGTGCATACAAACATACCTGAGAGTGTGCATTGCCTTTAATATCTATTCACACCAAAGGAAGGTTGTACCAAATTGGTGCATTTAAACCGGAACAGAGGTGCCCTTTGCTATAGAAGTATGCTTCCAGGAAGAACAGGATGTTATTAAATGTAAATGAGTCTCAATCAATCAGCCAGACAATTATTCCAGCTTATATGCCTTTTCCAAGGACATATTTTTTTTAAACTTTAGTGACGGAAGTCAAGCACAAAAGACATTATTGCAAATACAAAATAAAAGGGCCTGGTTTTTACAAATGTTATCAAGATCCAACACTTATCTGAAGCCAGTGTTAAATGAAGTATTTACTACCATTGAAGTATGAAGCCAGTGTTAAATAAAGTATTTACTACCACTGAAGTAGTCGACCATTTCTTTTGGCTATAAGCTAAAGACTTCTGAGCTTAAATTTTTGCTCACAGATACGACTTTTTCATCCTTGGAACTTTTGGGTACATTTTCAAAAGCGCTTATGCTATTTAGACAGTTTTCAGCATCTAAAGCTCTGCATTTATGGTAGAAAGCTTAGAGGACTGGAAGTGGAGGAGCTGTAAATTTGCACATTCTGCAGCTCCATCAGAATAGCCTAACTCAACAAAACACCAGTCTGACAAAGCACTTAAGTATGCGTTTAATTTCTGTCTCATCCATGATCTTGCCTATTTCAGCAAGGCATTCACATGCCTTAAGTCAAGTGCTAGTTTCAGTACTTTGCTGAAACAGAGCTGAAAGGTTGCTTTACCCATGCAAAGCGCCAGAGCAATTCAGGTTCTCAGCCCTTCTCCGAAGGTCCTGTGCACTTTGCAGCCCCTGTTAGCTGTTCTTTCAAGAGCTATTCTTATATACTGCTCCAGCATCCTTGAATGCACCATATACAGACAGACTGTATGTACCAACACTCCTCGGAGTGCCCTAACTGAGCACACATTCTGAGAGAATAGCAATTTTCTAAATCCAATAGATATTTCACACTCAACTCTTGAAAATTAACTAAATGATTGAAAGAGTCTGCACATGACTTATTAAAATGCATGAATTCTTTAGTTCAGTACTAATATTTCTTTATTTTCTAATTACATTCATAGACTACAAGAAAAATAATACAGATGCTAATACAAAATGCAGAAATGCTCATTCTAACATATTCATTTACCATATTAATGAACATACGCTAATTTAGTACTGTTCTGGATCTGTATTAGGATGGTTTTAGAGGGCTTGGTTTTGGCGGGCTTTCTGCAAACACATCACCAGAATAATCACAGGAAGGTATGGAAATGAGTGGTCTCTCTTTTCCTTGAGAACAGGTTGCCACCACAATGAAACAAGTGTTGTATGAGTAGGAGATGTAAACCCTCTGTTGTGGTATGCAGGAATGTATAACCAAAAGATCCTCAGCAGTGAAGGTGGACAGAAGCAGCTAACTTCACACATGGGAAGAAATATGAGAAAATACTAATGGACTAGTGACAAACACACTCTTCTAGTGCAAACAGGTCCAAGACAATGGGAAAGAGAGCCAACTAATAAAAGTGGGCTTCAATAACACCTTTATTTTTTCCTCTGAGGTTTTGGGCTAGCTTTTCTTCTTTCTAGACTGTAACTGAATTGCTTGATAAAATGTGTAATGGATCACTTAACATTTTGTCCTGGTTTCGGCTGGGACAGAGTTAACTCTCTTCTAGTTGCAGAATTTTCCTCAGCAAATTTTTAAGTTTTTAGTACAGATACATATGTAATATCACATATATATGGGAGACTGCAAAAATTCAGCTCTACATTTTTTTTTTTAAATGTAGTTGAAGCATATATATGACAATAATCCTTTCACATGTGAGGTGTCCCATTATACGTGACTGACTGGGACTAAAACTCTCAATACATGTCCTTCTATCACATTCAAATTCGTGCTAGATAAACGATATGCAAGCAAAAGTTTAATTGAGGACAGGTGTCATGAGTGATATCTGAAGTAGGTACCTTTTACCTTTCCTAAAAAGTTGTTTCATACTTACAAATTTATTTACTATATAAGTTCATGTCCCCTAGAAATTACTTCCTAGGCTAGATCCTATCTAGGCTTTCTTTCAGATAGCTGACCATTTTCTTTCTAATTATTCAAAGATGGCCTTGTCAAATGTCCTGTCTGCCCAAGTAGGAATTACACAGTGTCATTGGAAAATATGCTGAGGAATCAACCCTGTTTTCCAAAATACTATGCTAAAACTTCTGATGGTTTTTTTAGATTACATATAGCGCCTGTCATGCTCTGCCAGAGCATGCGCTGCACTGGTCTTCTCCTTTTGGAGACCATTGCTATTTTATTCTGGAGCAAGAGTCTCAGACATTGAGGGGTAAGAGTATGTAGTGAGACTTTGCATAGATCAAGCCATCAGTGTCTCCTGTGAGCCAGACACACATGAATTCACAGGGAAGTTGCCCTTTGGAATCCTTTTCTCTGACTGGAGCAGCAACACCAGGACAAAAGGGTTACATTAGAGGGACCCCCCTCTCATCTTGACCTTATTGTAGCCCATTACTAGTAATATCTGTAAGACCTATACCCATTAAAAAAAAAAATAATTCAGTTCCGTGTTGAGTAATACCATTTATAACAGAAAGTGGTTGTTAAACTGACAAACATCCAGAAATATGAAGGGTGTGCATAAACGCTGCCAGGGATGGGAAGCCTGGATAGGTAAAGAAAACTTGAACATTACCTGCCAGAAACGATGAGAGTGGTATTGCACAAGGAGAAAATGCGCTGCAAGCTACTGCTTGTGGCACCTGAACCACTTCATCTGGCTTATCTCTGAGGTTAAGGATCACTGTGCTTCCCCGGAAAAAGCTGAGGAACCACCCAGGCAGTGAAAGATAAAGCCAGGAGGTTCACAACAACTACTCCCATGAGAAAACGATAGGCAATAATCCAGAAGCTCTCTAGGCTGGAACCACGTGCTTTGTCAAATAAAGATAAGGCCTGGGAAAAGGAAGAAGATTAAAAATACAATCATCCTGAAGAATTGCTCCTGTACTTCTCTGGAGAGCTACTATTTCCAGATCAAACCACCATTCCTGAGTTAAGTGAAGACCAGGAAGGAAAAAAAACACATATTGGCCAAAATTATTATATAACTGCTCAGGGATGTGCACATTTAAGATGGCTTATAACAATCTGCATCTAATTTGGTTTAAAAAAAAAAAGAAAATTCTCAGAGAGCTACGGCAAGTGAAAAGATTACGGACACATATAAACCAAATCAAAGAAGAGGTATTACTACCTCTTCTTAGCTCATTAAAATTTATACCTTATGAAATAAAAAAAAAAATAAATTGACAAACCCTCTTTGGTTCTATATTTATATCAGAACTTCCCCTGTGTGTGTGAAAGTCAAATATTGCAAGCAGCTTTACGTCTGAGTTTCAGAAGGAAGTTGAAATCATGGAAAATACCTAGAGGTAGAAAAGTACAATGTGTTTTCTAATGGTTACAGGAAAAAAAATCTGTGAACTAGGATTCTTGGGTTTGATTCCTGATTTTATCAGAGACTGGCTTAAGACGCATCCAGCTTAGATGTTTCAACAGCTAAAAGATGCTTGGCCTCAGTAAGATGATTCAGAGTGCCAGTTAGGAACCTATCTCCTTAGTCATTCAGCAAAGAGATTTTTTGGGGATATGTGTATTGCCAGGCTCCCAAAATAGTCAATGGAGACTGATAGGCTGCTTTTAAGAATGAGTCAGAGCAAAAGCATCAGACAGTTATTCCTGTAATCGCACTCTGGAGGAACCCATCTCTCACTGTCCATTAGAGAAAAAATGCATAAGAAGCATCAGTGAGTTACTTGGCCTCAGCTCAGTCCCACGGGAACCGATCCCTCCGTGTCTCACGCGGAAGCTCGGCCAGCCGAGGACGTTGTCACATCAGCCGCAGGACTGAGCTCCCACTTGAGCCCCAGCTGCCCTGACCGCTCAGGTGGCCTCTCTGCTGGCTGAGGCTGATGTGAGCATGGGAAGAGCCAGTTGTTTCTGCACACAGGGCCACCGGGGAAAGAAATGTGATACCATTCTGGATCTCAGCTACATCTCCACAACTGATAGGAGTGGGCCTGACCCGAAACATCTGACCCAGACAGTCCCATTTGAGCCTGGGTGCCCAGAACTGTGCAGGCAGGAATCATGGGGACATAAAGAATAAGCCAGAGGAAACATAACTCTCTAGCTCGGTTAGTATGGCACTCACTGGTAACAGGAAAGAAACCAGTTTCCACTGAAGCAAGTTTCTGACACAAATATGGTTTTAGAAAACTGTTCCCAAGAACAGAAGCAAGCATTTCAAGACTAGATTGTGACTTGTTATAACTAAACTGTCCTGGGAGTTACCTGGAGATGTACTGGGATGGGTCTCTCTTTGGTACTGATATTCATATTTCCAGGTAGTCACCAGTTTTTGAAAAAAATCACTGAACACACAGCAGGAGCTAATGTAAAAGAACACTTAAATATCAGAATGAATAGACATTATTATTATTTTCTATTGAGATGAAGCTACCATTTCAGCAGATCCCGTGCTTTTAAACTGTAGGTTTAATAGTCTAGATTCCAATTCAGAATCACTTTTCTAGGCAATGATACTTCTTCCTCTCCTCTGAGCTTCTCCCCTGAAGTTGTAAATATTCCAGAATAAGGATTTCAACCTCTTATCTCTTGTCTAAACTACACACTAAAATTTCTCAACTACTGCTATATGAGTGGGCTTCAAAAGCAGAATCATTACAGCAGCATCCACACAGACCAAGTAGTACCCACTCGTGCTGCTCCATGAGCTGTGCTGCCTGAGCTGCACCATGCCATGTGGATGCTAGCTTAAGAGCCTCTACTACTGCACTGTCTTGCTTTCTATGCAAACACTCTCTACATCTGAACATAAGAAGTATGTTTTATCTTGCCACATGGTTCATTTTCAAAGGCTACACTGACTTGCATACAACATATTTTCAGTGCTCTGAATGTATCAGAGGGGCTTAATTCACATATTTTGTTTTCTAGAAGAAACTATTTCACAAGTCTATGGATCTCAACATACAAGAATCTTTGGGTTTCCATTTATGAAATCAGTAATCTTTTCTTGTTTTCAAATTTTTATGCACTATAGCTGTACAAGTGATTTTTTCCATTAATTATCACCTTTTGCTGCTAACAGTTTAAGATTGAGTTACGAAAACAAAACTGCTTTGTGAGTAGTGAGTGCTTCCAGACTGTGAAAAACTGTTGATACCAATACAGCAGCACTGATTTTAATATGTATATACTGTATCTTCTGTGTAGTTAGACTACAGCCTGGAAAAGTCTCAATGTAGCCTCTTTCAAAGGCATGTAAAAACAACCAAAACCACACCCCTTTTATTACAATTAAGAAAAATAGCTAGAATCCAATATACTGTGAATGGCTGTTTTTCAATAAATTAGAAAAAGAAAAAAACAGAACCAGTTAAAAATAAAGAGGAATAAGTTACTCTTGAACTGCATGAATTCTTGAATCTACAAACAAACTATGGAAAATCTGACAGATAAACCTAGGTAAAATGACGTAATTTCATTTCTGTTTCTGGAGGGAGAAGAGGAAAGGGGGAAACTATTGTGGTTTTGAAATCGCAACAGAATGAACTCACTCTCATTCTCTGACCTATTCATTTCTCAATACTTATTTTTATAGCTCATGTTACGAAGTTGTGTAATGATAATTTATAGGTTAGCTCGACAGAACCAGGCAGACAATACTTAACATGATCCTTACTGTTCTGGTCCACAAATCCAACAGCCTATATTGCCTCTCCTCTCCCCCAGACTATTTGAACTTTTCTCACAGAGATGTGTGATGAGAGGAAACACTTGAACAAAAGTATGGGAGAAAGGGCAGACTTTTATATAATTAATTCAAAAATATTTCTAAAAGCCCCAAGAGGTAGCCGTCAGCAAGGATGCCACATTCCAAATGCAATTCGGAGAGTGCGTACAGAACTGGTGCCCATAACACAGATAGATGTCTATTTTTTTTTAGTTTATGTCTAAGACTCTGGGTTCAGCAATTCAGCAGCTCATCGTTAAGCTTCCAAAGCGATGCAAGTGCGGCTTGCCATGAGTGCAGAACTGATAATTCATCTGTCACCAGTAGTCACATCCAAGCCTGCCCAGACAGAAACACCCACACCAGAGGCAAAATGTGGTTCCTATGTATAGGAAATTCTATTTTGAGCTACTGAGTTACCTAAAAATAAACTCCTACTCAAATGCAAGAGTTTCCTTCAGTCCATTTTATTAGTACTATTAAAATACAAAGTACAATTTTGATTTACAAGAACTATTCCTACTCTAGCAGTGTCACGTGGCTGGGTTCCAGTATCCTGTGAATACACTTCACATTCTTCTAAAGAACTGGGCATTTTCAAAAGGACAGTACTTTATATTTTGAAAAATATCCCTCAGTGATTTTCTGCCAGCTGAAGCATCCAAAGCGTCTGCCCTCAAAAAAGATTCAGTGCTTTTGGCAGCATTTGCAAGCTAGTCTGTTTTTTCCAATCCAGAAACATTTTCTTTGCCAGACAGTCATCTGAAATAATGTTCTTACATAGAAAATACATGTTCAGTATGTTTTGTATTTATACACTGTAAAGAGGCCAGTACACAAGAAGTTCTGAGGTCCTAGAGGCTGGCACTGGATTACAAGGACAGTTACTTTCCTTTCACATTGAAAGTGAAGACGCTGGAAGATGGCAAAGGTGATAACAAAGCACTGGGATTTCTAGGACCATGACTAGGACAACATCTCTCCCAGGACTGCAGGCTCATGGGGCAGTGATGCTAAAGAGTGACATAAGGTTACCCTATAGGGAAAGCTGTGATAAAAAGTCAGCCCCTCACTGTGAGAGAGGAAGAGGCCAGCAGCAGGTTTGTCATGTTCGGCCATGGGGCAGCGGTACCCTGGCTACGTAATTGGCATACCCGCCCAAGGTAGTTCCAAGGTGAAAATGCTGAAGGATTTTGAACAGGACAGCAGTTCTGATGATGTGATAGAAGCATTCAAATTCTAAATTACAAATGTTTTCCTCCCTATTCTATGGGACTTTCCAGAGTGTTTTTTTATTTGAACAATGAGCTAGCCTTACAATTCAGATTACAGATTACATTGTTCATCTTACGAACCGAAGTTCCCAAACAAAATAGGATTTGGAATCTACCATGATTTCAGATTTTGAGGGATCTCTGTGGACCTCTCACTAACCATAGTCTGCATTCCTTTATAAAAAGGAACAAATTCAAAGAATTTAAATATGTGAAAAGATTTTCAGATGCGAAAACAGTGCACAGCACTCTAAAGTTGTCAGACGCAGCTGGATATCAGGCTATGTCTGACAAATCTAGCTGTTCCCCCAGCTGCCTGTTCCATTCTGCTGACGGAGGTTATCACCCTCACAGCAGAGCAGGACTGGTAAGCATTCCTTTTCTGCTTCTTTGTGAACATAGACAGCTCTGCTTAGGCTGCTCTTCTCTGACAGGGTTAGCTCAGATTCTGCATTTTGCACCGAAGTGGTTAAAGAAAGTGTATTCACTACACACTGCCAGATACCTCTTCTGCCCTTCATTCCAGAGGAGGTTCAAATGCAGGGCCCAACAACTTGCAGACCAATCTGTCTATGGTCTAAAACATCATCACATTCAGATTTAATAAGAATGTTGCAGCATTATGACAACTCTAATATTCTTCAGAACTAATATTTTTTCTGGGGCAGCCTTTCCTTTTAAGTTTCATGATGACCTTGTTTTTTTTCCTCCCTCTCTCTTTTGGATAAAAGAAATACAGTTTTCTGGGGACATACAAACAAACACTACTGAAATTAAATACACATACTTCCCACTGACCGTCTTCTTGAGTTGGGTTTTTTTTTGTTTTCTTTTTGGTTTTTGGTGCTGGGGGTTTTTTTGCATTAAAATGCGATCTCAGAATTTAAAGAACTCTTTAATCACGCTCCAAATTCTCACAGGGAGCCTGGCCTTTTTTAAAAAACCAGCCTATCTGTTCTCAAGGTGTAGTATAAAATGTGACATAAATTGTCATTGCGTGTGCTTCAAGAAAATCACCTACCCACAGTTATTATCAAAAATATTTTTTTAAAAAATTACTTTCTGTTTGTATCTTTATGAAGCACATAAGCCTTTTGCTTTTCTTCTGTGAAAATATCTATGTGAAATGCCATGGCGTATATTATGTATAAGAGCAGGTGAGATAGCCATATTGTCCCAAACATGCACGCACTAAAAGGTTTGTCCAGAAAACAGTTCATAGAAAGGACGTGTTTTTCACATATATTCACAAGAAAGGTTCAACGTCTTCTAAGCATGGTCAATCTGTCCTTCCCACAGCCAAGGAGCAAATACAGTGCCTGTGCGAATACAGTTCCAACACACACAGTTACAAATAGCAGTCTTTGAAGTGACAATGAAGCATCAGCAAGCCATCCTTGGGCCACTCAAACACATTTTTAATGTCACACAATGACAAAAAAAGACCAGCCTGCCCTCAGCCTGCATAAGCATCATATGAAGGCCAAGGATGGCAATGGGGGCTGCTGGGGCCTCCAGCTGGAGCTGCCCTGCACCTTCAGAGCAGTCTTCAGAGCAGCCGGGAGCCCACAGCCCCAGCAGCAGACATGCTGCAAAGGCTACGTACGAGTGGCCTGCTCAGAGGTTAGGTCATGCTCTGCCATGACTTGGGCCAGGGCCAGAGTATACAGGAGAGCTGTCTGGCCAGACAGCACATATAATCTCAAATGCAGCCACAAAAGGCAGCCTGCAAACAGGATCCTTGTCCAGCGTATCTGCTACAAGCTGAGGGAGACGTCTGACAGGAGGCTTGGTACCAGGCGCAGGTCACCTGGAAAAGCATGAGGTGAAGGGCCTGTATGAGCACAACCCTTGCTGCCAGTGCACCAGTTGTAAGTGCACAAAGCCACGCTGAAGACCTGTGGAGCCCTTCCCAGGGAAGAGCTTTTTAGGTTCTTGCAGCCTACCATCCATTTGTGCTTTTATTCCAGTTTCCCATTTTATATGTCACCCATTGAAAAAATTGACTATCATCTTTTTGGTTCCTCAGATTTCACCTACTGATCACACTTTCAGTAAGTTTTCTCCAGTGCCTTCCTTTTATAACACATACTCCATCTCAGAGGTCCTTTGCACTGCTTTTTCCATCAGTTTTTTTGTTCTTGCTCTCAGGTTGCCCTGACTAGGCTCTAAAATAGCCCTTTTCAATTCTTTCTATCCTGCCGATCACTAGATCTGAAAGAGTACTTCTGGGAGCTCCAGACATTTTCTATCATCTCCTTAGTCCTCCTTCCCTTTCTGAGATCTGCCCAAAGGCAGCAGAGTGGTCACTGGACTTAAAGGGTCAGTCACACTGGACAAAGGTTTTGTTAAATAAATTTTCCTTAAAAATAGCCTGCCCAGCTCTATTTGTGACAGTGGCCTGATATTTTTAGGCTCTTGGTTTAATAAGAAAAACAAAGCCCAGCTAAATTCTTCATCTGATTGTTAAACCAGCAATCTGAAAGAGCATTTCCTCCTCTAGTGACAGCTGAATTCAGCTCCAACTTTTGTTTAATTTCTCCTTTGGCTTCAATACTTGGATAATGTTTTGTTTGTGTTTTAAAGCTTGCTTACCAGGCAGTTTCTCCAACCACTCATCACTATACTCTTTCTGTCAGCGGTATATACTTGAGATGTCAGATTTACTGACTAATCAGAACATTTGACATCAGCAAAAAAAAAATCCAGTGTGTCTTTTTAACCAAAGAAAGAAGCACAGGAAATAACCTAATGTGATATTAGTTACCAAAGAAATAATGGTAATAAAAGGTTTAGCCATTGGGTCATCACATCTCTAGCTGTATGCTTCTGCATAGAAGTCTTCCCTCTGGATTGCTTTACAGTAAAATAACAATGCTTCTTCGACATGCCACGCAGCTGACTCTTTAAAAAACATAATTTCATCATAGAACTAATTCTTAACACGATGGGCCTTAGTTGCGTAGTTCTCTAATACACTGTCACATAGAAACCCCTGCTGGTCAGATTTAATCACGTTTCCGTTGTGACTAGCCCTTGGGAGACCACAGCTAACATTTTCGTCAGTCCATGTAACAAAGTTTTGTATGACTTTATTCATAAGTGTTGTTCAAAATTAAACAGTCTGTCTTTCTCCACATGCTGGAACATTTTAGCAGCAATTCTAAACTGCCTCAAATCCATGTTGTAAAATGTTCTGCATCTGTGCGGTTTCTATATTCCATATACATATGGGTGTTTCCATATTACAAATGTGCATGGCAGAATCTAATAAATCTAATGGTTACTGCAGTGTTACACATTAATATTGTGACTGTAAGTCTAGGCAACAGGCAGTATTTTACTAATTTTAAGCATCACATTATATGCAACCATCACCATTGCAGGAAGAAAAGTAGTGTAGCAGATCAGTAAATTAACTACTGGATACTGTGATATCTAGGCGCAAGGCTATGGACAATCTAGACAGAGGGCTAGGGACTGGCAAAAGGGAGTGTCAAGATCTGTGGAAAGGCTCCATGCTATTTCTTCCATCATATCCCCATGTTAACAGGCAACAGCACTGAAAGCAGTTATACTGAAGTATGCCATGGTACTGAGGGAAGAGGATATCTGGACAGGTCATGGCAGACAATGCCACGTTAGCAGTGAATGTTGAAAAAATTGTCATGATACGTTATTACAGAATGCCAGACTCAGTGAGAGCTTTAAGAACTCAAGCATCCAGCAACAAAGGCAGCCAAACAGTTATATTCACCAACAATACTTAAATTATACACAGTAAAGGAAGGACAGAAGAGAGACAGAAAGAGAGAAAGACGGAAGGACGGAAGGACGGATGGACTGAAGGAAGGAAGGAGGGAAGGAAGGAAGCCACTTTGGAAATAGTTTGGAATTTACAGACAAGAAAATACTAAACAAACAAAAAAAAAAGATCAAAATAAGAAGAGAATCTTAAAAATCTAACATATCATGACACACTGTTTCCAGAGCGTTCAGGCTCAGATACCTAATTCACACATATGAAACATGTCTCTGACCAAGTCCTCACATAATACAATGCAGGCATTTGACTGAGTGGATTAATGCTTCATGGGCAACTCGATCTACCAAAAAACCACCTCAAAGGGTAGAATGGGAAGGCTCCCATTCTCAAGAGGTAATTTGTATACCCAGGAGATAATTTACAACTCTAGACAAGCACAATTCAGTGTGAAAATGAAAAGAAATATTTCTGGTCAGTTGAACAAACCAAATAAAAACATTTTCATTCTTCAATATTGAAATATGTAATTTAAATTTAAAAACAAAAAACATGACAAGATGTGGTTATTTCTGCATAGCCATTTTGGAATGTTTCATTGCAAACAAAAAGAAAAATTGTATTTTAGTTGCTTGATTTGATAGGGACTGAAATCAAGCAATGAAACGCTGAAATTTCCTGCTAGGTGGACAACCCAATTTGTATCAAGTCTAGAAAACAAGTGTTTCTTTTTCAAGGAAATCTCTCATTCAAGTAAAGCAGGGGTTATTAAAGCTATCATCTCTGACGCAGAGATACTTAATGGCAACTTGGTTTGTGAAAGAAGGAAAAATTCTAAGTGCACTTACATAAATCAATGAAGTCCAAAAGCCAGAAACTTTGTTGTGCAATTATTCTTCTGTACTCTCCAAAAATAAAAGGTTATTGGTCAGAATTTTGGAAGACTTGTTATCTCAGTGCTTTGAAACACAAATAAGTTACCCTGGAGCAGATAAAGCATGGTAACACTCTCCACACTATTTCCCCATGTGACACTGAAGCATAAACATGCGGTTATTTAGTTCTCTTCTAAAAAGTCTTTCACATTTACTGTGGAATAAGACTGTGCAAACAAGCAGAACAGCTGACCCACAGTAATGTTTCCAAGCAATAAATTTTTCGTATGTCAAACCTCTCAATAAGCAATAACTACACAAATAACATTGTTTTTTTCAGGTGCCACTGCCTCAAAGTGGCATAGCTAATATGCTTTCAATGACTGTCGAACAATTCCAAGCACAAGCAGCCCTAATAAACAAGAACATAATTTTGTTATTGTTTTGTATTGAGAAGAGCGTGACGAGGGAAATATTTGGAGACAAGTGAGAGTGCATCAAGATACGAAGGAGCTTCTAGGAGGTTTTATTTAACTTGTTTATTAAGACTGGAATTCAGCTCAGCACAAAACTTTCTGTGACTTTCTGGAAAAAGTTTTCAGTCAAATGCAGAACAGCTGTGCTCTCCTTCAGTTGCACTAAACAACAATATCTGTCGCAGCGCTCTAGCAAAAAGCGTCTGTTCAGTTGAATGCAGTTTTGGGGATAGGAGGAACCTGCAGAATGTATCTTAAAGTGATGCCATTTTGGCATATTGTCAGCGAGTCAAGAAGGAACTTGTATCTCATTCCTCCCATGGATTCAGAAGACCCTATTGCAGTCAAGGTGATGCTGCCCAGCTGCAGTAACTGAGAAATAAGCCAGTCTAAATTTTCTTAAGCCATGAAGAAGATGTGCTTGCACTTGCATGGTGCAAAGCACTGAGGAATAGAACAGGCATGGTTAAGAGAAACACTAGCAGAAGCTTTGAGCTGAGTCCCAACCATATGCAACGTTAGGCTTAGTAGAACACATCCCAGGATTGTCTGAATGATAAGAAATGGAGCTACCTAGTGTACTCCTTCCCAGAAAATGACAGAGATTCTGTCCTTACTGGGAAAACAAGAATTCTGACAGGGCACGAGGTGACTGGCATCACTTGAATTTCACAAATCAGCTCCCATGCTGTAAAGTGGTCATACTAGCAAGTGATGAATTTTCATTAGAGCAGCTCTAGTGAAGTCAAGCTCTGAATCAGTTCAAAACTGCTTTGAATTAAGCATTTTGCTTCTAGCAATCTGTTGAAATAGGCGCCATGATCAGCACCATTGCTTCTGCTTTTCTGCCAGGTCCTATCAGCATCCAACCAAAATAAACAAGCAAAGTTCATATGAAACTGTGCCTTCCTCCTTATGATGTTCATCATTAGGTACCAGAGTTTTATAGATCAGACATAAGGTGTTTTATGTTTTATTTTATAGTCTGCATGCAAGAAATTAACCAGTAGGTACAATGGTTAAAAAAAATCCCTGCACTAGAAATGGATTATCAGTCTAATTCATGTCCTTAAATAGGTTTATTAATACCCTCAAAATGTCATCTGATATGTAATTAACAAATCACAAATCATTAACCTCCTGAAAAGGCACATGCCTGATCCCAGTCTGAGATACTAAAAACCTGCTCAGCTATTATTTAATATGGCATTACCCTCACCCTTGTCACCCAGATAAATAGCTCAGTTTAGCCTGTTCATCTGGAATTTAGAAATGCACACTTGATCTTCTCTTTGTATGAACCGAATCAACTCCTTGAGCCTATTTCTCCTTCCTCCATGTGTATGTTTTAACCAGGATAAGTGGGTGAGCTCTTTAGTTATAGCCATTATGCCTTATTATGAAGTTGTCTGAAGTAGAGAAAGAAGAACTGAGAGTGACTGCATAGTGCCTTACTGCCTTGCAAGTCCTGGATTCTTTGCTTAGCCCTAATGGGATAGGGAGGCTCTGACAATGTGACATAATGATCATAAATGTCTTCTGTTCCTGGATTTAGTACAGTTTGTTATGCAGGCTGTTTGAGGTGGAGCTGCAGAGTGTTCAGTTTTACATTTGTCTATTTAAAAATTCCAAAGAACACCTAAAACAAGGCTTTGCTGGAGTATATATATGCATGAATTTAGATAAATTACTAAGTCGCGTGGGCCCCCAGCCCCCCCAAAAAAAGAGTTACAAGAAAACTGAAGGATAGGGAAAAAATAAAGAGAAAAACAGAGAGAGACTGAGAGCAATACTGTGATATCCTGTCAAAGAGGTACTTGGACATAAAGTGTGATTATCTGTATTTGAGTAAAATTGTGATTGGAGGTCCTTTAGGGTATAAATATGTACAATAAAGATGCAAAAGCTATCCAGTTACTTGAAACAGAGCTAGAAAATTTAGATTAGAAATAAGATTCACTTCTTATTAAGCAATGAGGATAAATACCTAGCAGATTACCTAAGGTTCTAGCAGATTTAGTATCACTGCGAATGTCTGTTTGTTTGCCTGTTTCTAAAATAAATGCTGCAACTCAAATGAGGATTAGTCAGGGTAGTACTTTTGTTTATTTTTTCACTGGAAAATTATATTTACAACAGTCCCCCTAGTTTTACAATCTGTTCATCAGTTAGATATGGCAAGGACATTAGTAACTCATGTTCAGTAAATTCATAAAGCGGTTGTTTCAGAAATCAGTCACAGTCCTTAATTTTATCACATCTTTGTGTATTTGATAGTATGACTACATTATGGTAGCTGTTATTCAGAAAATCCCAAGAGAAATATTTTTAAACCCAAGGATTGTTGTGGAAATGCCAGCTGTTAATATAGTGGTGTTAGCAATTTGCACTATACTAGGCTGGATGTTGTCATTCAGAAACAAATCAACATGGGATAGATGTGAAGATAGTTTCCTATCACATCACCAGTGTCACTGTGTACAAAGAAATGTCCACTTTGGATGACAGGCTACGTTTCCCAATAAGATATCTTTGGGGTTAGACAAATCCTTTGAGCAGCAACCCAAAAGATGGAATCAATCCCAACTTCTCTTTTCAAGCTGCCTTCTGACCTAGGCAAAACCATCATGGAACCGGTCTAAAAATCAGAAACTGCAGTTTTAGTTAGTGTTTTGAAAGAGAGGGTTTAGAGACAGAAAACCTACATTGTTTTCTTTCTAAATCCAGACAATTTTTTTTTAGGGATAGCTGCTTGATTTGTTCCCAAGGATAACCATTTCGGGTCTTTTTTTCCTTATGTTAATTCTTCCTCTCTCCTGATGTTTTGCTTAACCATATTCTTATGCATACACACTATGACTGTAAGTGCATTATAACATGGTCACTCTAAAAGCCCATATAACATTTCAGTAATGGTACTGAAAGCAAGAAAACAAGGGAAATAAGGATACATCATTAACAGCAAGATTCCTATAAAGCTCTGTCTTTCCCAGCTAGGTGTGATATTGTTTATGAAGCAGCAAGAGGATACTCATTTTCTGGCTTCCAACACTTGCTCTGCCCTGGGAAGTTTAATCTAACTAACAGTAGGCAAAAATATTATACTTTGACCAGACTTCACATACTGTCAAGAGAGAAAGAGTTGGGACATATCTATTTTTAACCAAAAAGTTTCTAAAATTGAATCACTTTCGTGTTCCCGCTCAGTAAAGAAAATAAAAAAGTATTACTTTTTGTGGTAAGCCACACAAAAATAAAAATCTGTTGGATTTTGATTGGAAAGAAAAAAACAACACAGCAATAATACACCCAGTAGCAGATTCAAAACATAATAAATCTTTTTTTCTCTTTTATTTTTCCTTTTTATTTTTGAACAGCAAGGAGTGTCGAATTCTAACCTTTTGCCTGAAGAAGCTCAAAATGACTCCTTGCCTTTCTCCCAAATATGGGCATACGAAGAGAAAGGATTAGCTGACAGAATAAGGGCAGTTCGGCTTTACACTGCTTTACCTCTGTCAGTTAAGAAACATGATAAAGATGCCATTAGACCCGCAGGTTCTCTCTGCAGTTTTTCAGCATGTTTATGTATGCAAGCAAGACAAGGTATATAAGCTACAGTTCAGCTCATTTGGTGTATGGCTGACACCACAGAAGGAACTTCCAGAATTGTGCTGCTGATTTAGGATTAGATTTAGATGAGTGACTTTCATTTATTTTATGAATGTGTCCTAATTAGATGGGTTTGATATGATACTTATCATGACAGCAGTTAAGCGCCTGTGTGGGGTGCCTGCACATTGCATCGTCTCTTGTCCCTCCTGAGAAACAGAAAGCAAGTATCTTATTTCTATTCTTACTTGAACGCCTTCACAATATTTCCCTTGTATGATCAATCATTTAGAGGCAGTACAGTCTAATAGACTTAGCAAAGAACTGAAAAACAAGAACTCATTCTCGATTTATCACTAAAGGAATCGTCAGTCCTTGGCAACACTAATAACTCTTTGTGAACATTTCCCAGCTGTGTCAGACAGAGCTGTATCCAACACTATTAATATTTTAATATTAAGATTACTTAATAGGCCTCATTTTCTTTTTCCTCAGCTACATGGATTATTCAGATAAGACTATAGTGCAATCTATTAGCTCATATCATTTATATATGTTGTAGATTAAAGCTTGATAGGTTTGTGTGACACTATGCAGATGTAAAGTACTAGCTGAACTCCAAGTATTTTCACTGTCCTAAATGGGACTGTCTTTATCTGAAGCATGTGCAGAATTATGCTTGAAGGTCAGAAACACGACAGATAATTTGGAAGCTTATTCCACAGTAGAACTTCCTTGGCAACATAGTCTATAATTGTCACATACTAGAAAAAGTCTAAAGATCATGCAGCTTCTGTGCTAGATCCTACATCAAGTTATTCTTACTGTCATCATGACATTTGTTTTCAAAACTAGGTGTTACACCATGTTGTGGTATTTGTGTCAGCAACGTGAAAGGCATAGCATTTGTTCTTCTAATGTGCTATGTTACCCTACTTGTTCTATATGTATGTGTGCACAAAAACAAAGCCTTAACTATAACCTTTAAGACTTAAGTGACTGTATAATATTTAGCTGTGGAAAGCAACAAAAAAAGCAAAGTCTTCAACAGGAAAAAAGTGCAGCTCTTTCCTTGTGACAGGCTACAGCAATTCTGCAGACAAAGTGGCGGAAACTTCATGTCTAACCTTCCAAAGTTCCTACATTTATATGAACTGCCGGTAGCAGATGACTTTCAAGAGCAGGAGGTAGAATGAAGAGTGATCGATGTTTTGCATCATCCAAGAAATTTCAAAACCTGGTTGCACAAATGTTAATTTTTTTCAAAAAACATTAAAATGAATTCATTGATTTGGGAATGTTACTTTTCCTACATGTTCTGCTTATTCTTGTGACAAAAATATCCTGTAATATTTAGATTTCAGATATATCTGAAACAGTGCTAGTATGGCACAGCTTTTCAAAATTACTTCAGAAAAAAGATTATTTCTGCTTAATACTAAGTGGTCTACAAATGCCTGTCTAAGACAAAAGAAACACTACCATACTATACACTTAGAAAAAGATTAGTTAATCCTTCTCCTTCTTTAGATTATTACAGATCAGATTTAACACACCAAACATTCATTTCCTGGCAATATCAACCATTTTTTGGTCACTTCCAACCAGGTCTGAGGAATGCCTGGGATTTCCCAGTACCTGAGAAATCAAGAACATGTTTTGTTCAGCTGACCCTAAGATAGAACAGTAATTATATATCAACAGAAGGGAAAGAGAAAAAAACCTTTACCATACCCAGTTGGATGATAAAAGTGTAGTGTAACACCTGGATAAAAAAGCAGATTTACTTGTTCAGATACTTCAATAGTTTTTTAGCTGATTACAGGTACAACACAGAATTTAGGAAAAGCATCACTTCATTATGAACACAGATAGACCTTCTGTTTTCTCTATCAGTTGTACTGAAATACCACCCAAATACTATAACCAGTCTTATTTGTACGTGCTGGCTAACATATAGACAGATATGGCCTCTGCTCAAACCCAGGGACTGCTCAAACTTCCACCCTACCCTATGCTTTGGATGTGACAGATAGAATTAATAAAACTTTACAATGTTGCATGCTTTACCATTCATTATTATTTAACCAAAATCGATCAAGCTGCAGGGTTCCATTTTTATAATTAGATTTATTATCTACAAATAAATGTCCTTGTAATGGAAAACCTCAGAAGTTCCAAAAAGTTACGATGTAAAAAAAAAAAAAAAATCCCTCTATTTTTTTCCTTTCTTCTAGTCCAAACCAGACTTTCTGCATCCTTTAATTCTGTTCCCAAGCAAGCCTCCTACTTTAGAGACATAAGCCCTAAAATGTAACCCTTAGTTGTTTGTATGAGAGGGTTTCACATTCCTCTGTAGGGCCAAACAAATAGTTACAGTCAGACCTAGCAATGAGTGGAACCGTTCCATGCCATAGAAATCCAGAGTGAGTCCAACCAATGTGTCTTTTACATGGGATGTGAGTCAATCTGCATCAGAATAGTTGGCAAAGTCTCAGTAACTATTGAAAAATACCATTTACTGAAGTGCTACTGGAGGCTGAGAGAGATGAAGTTCAGTCTGGCTCAGCTCAACAGACCAAGATGCATTACAGTTGGAGTCATATCTGCAACTCCTGCCAGATCATTCACTGTATTATACAAAGCCCTTTACTGTGCCTGACTGCATGGAAAGTGGTAACGACAGCTGGTTTTCTGCCTGATTCTGTCTGGGGACCATTTTATATTCTAGTGCATTTAACAGTAGATGTAGACTTATATATGTCAGATTTTCTTAGGGGTATAGAGGTCTAAAGCTGGCCTCTCATGCACTGTACCCTGCAGTGCATGCATCGCAGCTACTACCTGGCTCAGCCTACTGGGTCAGATCTAGGCTGGATCTAGAAAATCAGAATTTTGAAAGGACAGACTGCTAGGTTTCTCTTGATTCATTCAAGGGGAAAGGTTGTACGTAATTTTGTTTGGAAGAAATGTATTTTTGGGTAAGGTTATCTTTGATTTCCATTTTGCTTCACTAGTTCATGCAGTACTGTTATAGAACATAAGCCAAATTCTCCCTTCAATTATATTTGTGCCTGCTTTATCAGCAAGCAGCCTCAGGTTGCCTTGGTTCATTGTAACTCAGCAGTGAATTTGGCCAAGGTGTTTTAATTCATTGTCGTGGTTTAACTCCAGCCGGCAACTAAGCAGCACGCAGCCGCTCACTCACTCCTCCCACCCACTGGGATGGGGGAGAGAATAAAAAAAAACCAACCTCATGGACTGAGATAAAGACAGTTTAATAGGACAGAAAGGAAGGAAAAATAATGATAATTATAATAATAACGATAATAATATGACAATAATAATACTAGAAGAATTAGAATATACAAAACAAGTGATGCACAATGCAAATGCTCACCACTCACCAAACGATGCCCAGTTAGTTCCTGAGCAGCTATCCGCCCCTCCCAGCCAACTCCCCCCAGTTTATATACTGGGCATGACATCATATGATATGGAATATTCCTTTGGCCAGTTTGGGTCAGCTGTCCTGGCGGTGTCCCCTTCAGCCTTCTTGCTGGCTGGCCATGAGAAGCTGAAAAATCCTTGACTTAGTATAAACACTACTTAGCAACAACTAAAAACATCAGTGTGTTATCAACATTATTCTCATACTAAATCCAAAACACTGCACAATACCAGCTACTAGGAAGAAAATTAACTCTATCCCAGCCGATACCAGGACATTCATACAGGCAATTGACAATTATTTTAAACTTGACTGAGCTACTTTGTGAGTCTAGTTCAGGAATACCACAAAAGTATCACCTTCTAGCTTGAAGCAAATACAGCACAAGAAGTCTTGTAAATTATTTCAATAGGCCACTCAAACCACTCTGGCCAAGGAGCACAGCTGAACAAACCATACAACTCAGGAAAAGGTTGGTTTTACTGGCACTTGGGCAAAAGAGATGGTACCAGCCTTAACTTGTGAACTTTGAAACTGTCTGTATCATATCAATCCCTTTTACATTTCTGAAATGCAAACAGTAAAGACTTGCTCTTACCTTCCTTACTAAAGGGACGTTTTACAACGTCTGAGTGGGGAAAAAAGAGAATGATGTGATTCTGGGTCTGATCCTGATCTTTCTTAGTGCAAATCAGAAGTAATTCCACCAAATATAAACTGGCTTAGCACGTAAGAGCATTTCAGAATCAAGCTTAACAGTTTATTCATGAAAAATTATAGTCATGATGAATAATTGGTAGTGAACTGCTATAAAAACTCTTCTATTCTAAGTAACTTTCCCAGTGTATGTGTAAATGTTTTCATAATTATGTTCTAATGTTATTAGAAAACCAATAGGCAACCTAGCAAGGGAATAACATCCACTGTATGGACTTCTACCAGCCCAACCACAACAGCTTAATACAAAAATACAACTCTAGGCCTGGATGACACATTGTGATGACACTCTGTCCATTCCCTGGCAGGATCAACTGCCATGGTTTAATCCCAGCCGGCAACTAAGCACCATGCAGCCGCTCGCTCACTCCTCCCCCCTGTCCCCGGTGGGATGGGGAAGAGAATCCGAAAAATAGTAAAACTTGTGGGTTGAGATAATAACAGTTTAATAACTGAAATATAATATAATATAATAATAATTGTAATGAAAAGGAAGATAACAAAAAAAAGATAAATAAAGCTCAAGAAAGAAAAGTGATGCACAACGCAATTGCTCACCATCCGCTGACCAATGCCCAGCTAGTCCCCGAGCAGCAATCGGCCCCCCCAGCCAACTCCCCCCTGTTTATATACTGAGCATGACGTTCTATGGTATGGAATATCCCTTTGGCTAGTTCAGGTCAGCTGCCCCGGCTATGCTCCCTCCCAGCTTCTTGTGCACCTGCTCGCTAGCAGAGCATGGGAAACTGAAAAGTCCTTGACTTAGGATAAGCGCTACTTAGCAACAATTAAAACATCAGCGTGTTATCAACATTATTCTCACATTAAATCCAAAACACACTGTACCACTTACTAGGAAGAAAATTAACTCTATCCCAGCCGAAACCAGGACATCGACACAAATCAAACACATTTGAGATGTTGATGACTGAATCCTGAAATAAAGTATGTAAATAAATTTGGACTTGTTGAGAGAAATGTTATGGCTGATATGGGACTGTACAAAGTCCTTATTTCACAAAGCTCTTCCTGTTAATCATCTTGCACTTCTATTGAATGGGGTTTTGACAATGTTTAATACCATGATAGGTGAAAGTAAGCCTAAGAAGGTTCCAATTAAAGATAAGACTGACCCATTTCAACACAAGCTTAAACTATCCTGCATTTTTCCAACAAACCTGTTTCTAAGTAGTAACACTCCTCTATTCAATGCACTCGGAGACAAACTTGCAATGATAATGGACAGTAAGGTCAAGACAGCTTTCCCTACTACATGAATAAGGCCCACCAAGCATGATGTGGTTAGGCATAAAATCAGCAGATTAGTTGCCTCTAGAAAAAAGATAACATGTAAGAAAGTGGACATCAGGCAATATCAGTAACAAACAGCAAGTGATAATTCTGTTCAAGTGCAAATATAAGTCACTTTATAACTGGGTCAGTTACAGACCTACACAGACATCCATGGTAGAAAGTTCATGATAGAAAGAGACATTACTCAGTCTCCTGTGTTTGGAATCTACTTTACTGACTCAGAGGATCATTAAAGCCTGCAGAGTTTGAACAACATCCAGATACAGGACTCTGGCAGGGACCTCTGAACATACACTTGGAGAGCAGTTCCAGTTTTCAAGTCCTTCTGAGAAGGTTTACTGGACACATGTAGTTTCCCAGAAATATCCTTGGTTTTCAATGGGAAATGGCATCCATGACTTCAGACAGTCTCACAGCCCTAAAAAGTCATCTATTTCTTGTTCAGCTAGAGGGTTTCTGGGTAATTCCAAACTGAAATATGGAATCCTTATTTGTGAGGGCCAAGGTCCCATCCTGCCCATGAATTTGTGCAACAAAGCTGAAATGCACTTTCTCTTAGAGCTCCAGGCACACAGTACTTCACCTTGGGATTTTAACTCTTCAAGACATGCAATGACATAGACAGAAATAGGCAGAGGAAGACTCTTCACAGGAATCTGAAAAGAGATAGAGAGAAAAAACTAACTAAAATACATGTACACATCCATGTCCTTTTCTCTGCATCAGTTTTCCCACCATTCCAGAGATATATTTAGGCTCTAATCAGAGCTAAGATGCTTAGGATTCCTCTGCCCCTTACTTGTGTTTTTAAATATGACTAATATGACTCTTCCATTCACAGTTTACTTGCTTTCATTTACCTTCCTTGAATCTACAGTTAAAGTATTTCCTTGCTCCTGCCATTATAAATAATCTCTTCCTATGCCCAGGCTACCTTATATTCCAGGAGACATATGCACCCACATATACTCCTAGGGTTTTAAAGACAAGGATAAACATACTGCTCTTCTGCTGTTTGAGATTTTCCACCTGCAGAGAAATTATGGGTCTATTCCTCACATGTTTAGTCATTGCATTGTCCCAATATACTTCCATCAAAGCAGTTGTCCATTAAAATTTTACCCATGACCTTTTCCTCCATCCAGCAGAGATGTGCAGCAGCCAAAATTATCAACTGACTGACTCCACTTTCACTGAAGACACTAGCAGTATAACAGTACAATGGTAAGACAACCGTAACTTGAACTAAGATTCATAAATAGTGGTTCCCCAAAATCATCATATCCTTGAACCAGACAATGTCAAAAAAGAACGATATGTGGAACTACTGTTACAGTCATACTAGCCATCTCCTTCTTTCTAGAAGGCTTTCTGTGGGCCTAAGTGAGATCATGAAAATGAATATTTGCTTCCTTTTAGTGTGGGTTATTGTGAGGAGGAGAGAGATGTGTGCATTTCATGGTTAATTTATTTCCCTGTATTGGGTTAGCTTGGCAAGGTTTTGGTAGTGGGGGGGGCTACAGGGGTGGCCTCTGTGAGAAGCTGCTAGAAGCTTCCCCTATGTTCCATAGAGCCAATGCCAGCCAGCTCCAAGATGGAACCGCCACTGGCCAAGGCCAAGCCCATCAGCGATGGTGGTAGCACCTCTGTGATAACATATTTAAGAAAGGGGAAAAAAACCTGAGCCACACCAGCAGCAGTCAGAAGAGAGGAGTGAGAAGATGTGAGAGAAACAACTCTGCAGACACCAAGGTCAGTGAAGAAGGAGGGGGAGGAGGTGCTCCAGGCACTGGAGCAGAGATTCCCCTGCAGCCTGTGGTGAAGACCTTGGTGAGGCAGGCTGTCCCCTTGTCCCATGGAGGTGAACGGTGGAGCAGATATCCACCTGCAGCCCATGGAGGACCCCACGCCGGAGCAGGTGGCTGGGCCTGAAGGAGGCTGTGACCCTGTGGGAAGCCCACGCTGGAGCAGGCTCCTGGCAGGACCTGTGGCCCCGTGGAGAGAGAAGCCCACGCTGGAGCAGGTTTGCTGGCAGGACCTGTGGCCCCGTGGAGAGAGAAGCCCACGCTGGAGCAGGTTTGCTGGCAGGACTTGTGACCCCATGGGGGACCCACGCTGGAGCAGCCTGTTCCTGAAGGACTGCACCCCGTGGAAGGGACCCATGCTGGAGCAGTTTGTGAACTGCAGCCCATTGGAAGGACTCACATTGGAGAAGTTTGTGAAGGACTGTCTCCCGTGGGAGGGACCCCACGCTGGAGCAGGGGAAGAGTGTGAGGAGTCCTCCCCTTGAGGAGGAAGAAGCGGCAGAAACAACGTGTGATGAACTGACCGCAACTCCCATTCCCCATCCCCCTGTGCCAGTGGCAGGGAGGAGGCAGAGAAAATCAGGAGTAAAGCTGAGCCTGGGAAGAAGGGAGAGGTGGGGGGAAGGTGTTTTAAGATTTAGTTTTTATTTTCTCATTACCCTACTCTGATTTGATTGGCAATAAATTAAACCAATTTTCCCCAAGTCGAGTCTGTTTTGCCCATGACAGTAACAGTTGAATGATCTCCCTGTCCTTATCTTGACCCATGAGCCTTTTGTTATATTTTCTCTCCACTGTGCACCTAAGGAGGGAAGTGATAGAGCAGCTTTGGTGGGCACCTGGCATCCAGTCAGGGTCAACCCGCCACATTCCCTTTCTTTTTACTGAGATGAAGGGACAGGGTACAGATAACCTAGCTTAAAACAGTCAAAGATGGATTTCAGTGGGAAAAACGAACATAGTGTAGTTTCTGGTATTTCTAGAAAGAGTCTTTGATTTAAGAGCAAGAAGGAGAATTTTAAAAAAATATGTATCTTTGATTAGCAAGTCCTTGGCAAGAAATCTGGAAATATTTTCAGTAATCAGTTGGAGAAAATGGTTTCAATACAACAGGAATGAAAACAGCAGGGCCCCCAAGAAAGGACAGTGGGGAGAAAGGGTAGGAATTCATTTCCCACGAAGAGAAGGGACTGTAGTTGCCTCATGTGGATTTGCCAACCAACGCTTAAGGAATCAAGGAAGGTCACACCATGGTGCAGCACAATTTGTAGTTTTAAGGACAGGACTGTGTACAGTGTTCACTATTGCAGCATCCTTTCTTTAAATATGATTTCTTTGAACAAATAGAATAAAATAGTTTTCTGTGTTGGATACTGAAACTGAACAAAATCCAGAGTAGCTATAGCACTGCTGAGAAATGGTTTTCAGGATAAGACCTGCAAGAAATATATATCAGACATTGCGGTGCAGGCTTCTAATTTTTCCTGATGTTGATAGACTTGCTTCTAATGAAGTCAGAGTGCTCACTCTGTCTCTGTTCTTCCGATGGGAGAATGATACAAGCTTTCAGGTGAGTTCTTCTGTAAGTAAGGGAGAGAGATTTTTAAGAGAAAGGTTGGAATCCTGCAAAATTCACATATATGAATATCTGCATGTTCCTTGTTAATGAAAATATGGAGCAGGTTAACTTGTTGCTTTTAATTTTATTCTTAACAAATCCATAATGGCTAGAGATATTAGAGAATAAATACCTAAAAGGAAACCATTTCCAGTGTGGGAATAAATACTGATATCCACTTGCAAACTTTTAAATTTTTTTATTTCTCTGAGCAAATGCTTCAAAAATTTGGGGCTAAAAATATAAATAGAAATCAGCAACAAAAACTCATCAGTAAAATGATGATAGTAAACCAGTCTGCATGAGAAATACAACAGAACAAATATTTGGTCCTGAATGTATTTCTGTTAGAAGCATCCAGGAAGATTTTATAAAGAGCCAGGTTAAAGAGACTGTACAAATTATTAGCATATTTTCTAAGTAGAATATGAACTGTCAAGGAATTGCTCATAATATTTCCAGTTATGCATTCCTAAGATACAAATAAAAATTCTTCTGCGTATCACTCAATTCATTATGAATGCTTCCCATTGAAGGCAGAGTTAGTTTTGGCCTTTTATGGACAGTTAAAAGCTGCACCTGCTTTATTCTGTTTTATGTAACAAAAGCACATTATCTTTTTTTTCCTGTAGTGTTTAACAGCCCATTTTTAAAGGCACAGCTTGAATGACAACTAAAAAGCCAAGCCTGTCTTCCATTTCTAGATTTGCTTTTTTGGTATTTGTTTTGTGAAGTAGCCTACTACTGTCAAGATACAGTAGCAAGTTATGTCTGTTAATAGAAAACAGAGAAATAGCCTAAAGCAGTGATTCTCAACTAAATCCAGTTCATTTGAAAAAGTGTTGCTGTTTTCACTAGTCAGTAGTCCCAGTTCTTTGCTCATTTACATTAGCTATGTCATTCAAGCAACTTTTTTGAAGATCTTTCTTGAATCCCTGGTACAGTATTATTCTTGTGTAACATACTCCTAACCAAGGCTATCAAAATACAATTTGTCATATTGAATGAGGACAGAGAGAAGACTGAGACCACCAAAGTCAAGACTTTGGGGGATATGAAATTTTTCGTACCCAAATCACTGCACTAAAGCAGTATGCTTCTACCACAGTAATCAACAGCATTCCTTATAAGAAAAAGAAGCATTACAATATTTCCTAGAGGAAGGATTTTAGTCTTGGATAATAACAGCAATAATAATACACTTTGATTTGGGGTTATACTGGGAATGACACTAAGTGCATAAGTCATCAGATTTACTCTTCAGTTCTCAAAGTAGCGTGGGAGGCAGCAAAGTCTGAAGGATACTCTCAGTAACCCAGTGAGTTCTGAATGTTGTTCTTTGTCCTCCGCTACAGTTCAGACATCTGGCATACCTCAGGCGAAACTGCTTTGCTGCACAAACTAATCCCTTCCATTGCCTCTTCAGTTGCTCAGTGTTTGTGGAAGACCATCATGCCTTCTCACACTGCTTTCAGTAGCCTTTAACTTCAGTAGTCTCTTACGTTTCCCTTTCACTGCTTACAGCTCTCAGTCATTTAGACATAATGGGCTAGATTCGGGACACCATTAACCAAGTAAGAGTGCTTTTGAAGACAGTGAATTTAGTCAACTGGGAAAATGCACAATTTGGGTGCGTTGCTTTGCAGGCAAGATTTCCCAAAGAAATCAGATCTACAAAAGTGCTGGTCTACCACCTACGCCTAAAAACACCAATATGTGGACATTTTTCTGGTTAAATCAGTTCATGGTACAACAGAATATCTCTTTGCATTTGTGGTCCTGTACCAGACTGCAACACACAACATACCTGATCCTATAGAAAAACAGCTTTTGGGGCGATATTCAGGTTTTGAAGGAGTTTGAGGCAGGTTGAGGTAGAACTTGGTGAGTCTGTGTCAGTTTTAAACAGATATATGTCCTGCTGCCTAAAGAGTTATGAAATATAACTGTGACCAACCTGTCCATGCATACTTCCCTCAGCAAGTGTGGGCACTATTCATTTGGACTAATCAGCTGAAGACCAAGAATTTTCTCCCTTCTTCACAGAAGATATGGATGATTAGTCTACCAAAATTCAAGTTATCCTAATTCACAGAAAAGGCAGCTGTACAAGAGGCATTTCAGGGGAGAAGGATCCATGGGTTGGAGAAGAAAGGGAAATATGGAGTCGTGCTACCCAGTGATAAGAGAGGAAAATGAGGGAGGCTGGAAGCATTAATTTCCATCCTGCTGGTTCTGTGTCTGTCGTGAATCACCGGAGCATAAGTAATTCCCAGAAAATCTGAACTTTCAGGCCTCAACCTCTTGTGTTTTTTTCCAGCAGAGAAAAAAAAATCTAATTTTCTTTACTCCCAAACATCATAAGTATGCTATAAGGTTATACTAGCAAACCATTTGAGATGCTTTCTATAAAAGGGAGTGAGGCAAGTCTGAGTATGGTCAGCTAGTCTTTATGTGGCTATATTGTTTTAAACAACTTTTGGAAAAGGTGTTATAGCTAGCATTTCAAACATGTCTCATGCTCTGTGTAAAAGAGGCTTTCCTGTATTAACTCAGAGCACTCTGAAGCCCAGACACAACACAACACTCAGCAGCTCATAAATTTGTCAATGGATGAATTTAGCTTAAGAAAAATAAGCTGCATGAATTATAGGTGTGGCAGGGAGCACCACCTATATTCTTCAAGTTGCTTTGACCCTTTCCAGTTGGTTGTAACTTGTTATAACTTTGCCAAATTTTCACTTCCAGTTCAGAATTTTTTCTAATTTTAGCTAGAAACCTTCCATGCAGTTATCTGCTATTTGAGCTATTTGGGGAATTTTCAGTCAAAACAGCTCAGCGATTTCTGAGGGCAAGTGAGGGGAGAAAGAGAAAAAGGTTTTTATGTCCAGGGTGATAAATTCCTTTGCTCTTTAAGATGATGAAGGGGTCCCATGCTTTGGTGCAGGAAGTCTCATTCTGAACTCTGTGCAAAATCCACCCTACTTTGTCCAAACGACAAATGTTTCAGAAGGCACAATTTGTACATGAAACTGTAGTAGGTATTTGCTGACTGGCAAATGTTTCCTAAGATCTCTGCCTACACTGAACATGCGGTAGCCCTGAGCTGAGCAAGTCTTAGCCTTTTAAATGGGGTTCCCAGCTCCTATGGGGACTATCAATGCTGCTGGGGCAGTGGGGTCCGGCAGCTCCCTGGGGCCGGCAGTTGAGAGTGCCAGGGGCTCCCCATGGTGTGGCTCAGGGCAGGGCCTGCCAGGCAGGGCCTGCCAGCCAGGTCCCTTCTTACCCCCCAGCCAGGAGCAGGGCAGCCGGAGGGCACCGGGGTGGCCACAGCCCCGGGCATCGGGCACCTCTCTGGGGCAGGCCAGGACATGGGCCTGTGGGTGGGCCCGGCTCAGGGCCCATGGCCAGGCAGAACAGGGCAGTGGGGAGCTGGAGATCGGCCCTGCTGTGGCACCACTGGGGCAGTGGTTGGTGGCCCCAGGAGCTGACATGGGGTCCTGGGCTGTGGGCAGGGTGGGGGGAGCCCTGGGGGGTGGTCAGGGACAGGAAGGCCCATTAGTGCCCTCAGGACCTGACAAACACAGTGAAAAGGAAGGCAGCCTCTTCTGTACGCCCAGGCTATGGGGGGATTAGGTATGAGCTGACGGGGGAGAGAAGAATTGAAATGGAAAAGACATATGAAACAGTGAAGGATGAAGGTGGGAAGGATAAGCATGAGGAAAAGAGTGGAGTCAGAGTGAGAAAAATGGGGGAATGGAACAGTAAGCCGGAGACAGAGATGGGTCTGCGACACAACCTGGTGGACAGGTTAGGACATAAGAGGAAGAAAGGTTTGGCTCAGCTAGTTCATGTTTCTTTGCAGAACATGGAAATGAATCAAAAATTGCTGAACTTAAATACATTTCAGCTCCTAATAAACAGCTGTAAAATTCATGCCTGAAGTGCTCTTGCACAAATGCAATGATAGCCTACTACTTTAATCAGGCGTTCCTTATTAATTTGTGTGGTGGAGGTCTATGTAGTGAATCTAAAGCCTCTATCCTGACAGTAATCAATGGAGCTCTCAGCATGATACCACATAAAGAGGCTTCTGGGCGTTTCAATGTCCACTTTCAAATACCTGGTGTTAGTGTAGCAGGGTAGGAGACAGTTGCTTTGGGTGGTCCTGGATTCCTTCCAAACCATCTGCTCATCCCTAGTAGAATAAGCCTACCTTGGGATTCAAATAAGGCTTTTTTCTGTGCTACTAATAGACTTCATCAGTGCATACATTTTCCAGATTACACACATCAATTTAAAAATGCCATTCTGTCAAAGCTGTGCTGAGAAGTTTAATATTAATACCTGAGGTGCAGCAACCATGGAAATAGCTGGAAATGTGACTCTGAAAATGAATGGCCAAAGGAAGGAAATAAAACCACAACAAAATTCTGAGTTATATGATCCAGAGGCAGTAACAGCAATAAACTTAAGGAAAAAAACAACTGAATATTGGAATCAAATATGTAATAGGTTCCTCAGAAATTGCTAGATAATAAAAAGGCAGCTGAATCTGTGTCTATTTTGAGCACCCAAAATCCAGCCAGCATTAGTTTTAAATTGGTCTATTTTCCTATTATTACTATGTCTATGTGGAGCTATAATCTACAAAGATTCAAAAGTATTTTGAAGTGAAGCAATTCACTTTCACCTGAAATAGTGCCACTTTTGATGCAAAAAACCTCCCAAACAGGCTTTCCACAACAGAGAAATTCTTTAATTAAATTAAGAGAAGGAAGTGAAGAATAATTTTCCCCAATTGAAAACATGTAAGTAATTTGGGTAGGTTAAATGCAGTGACCAGAACTGGAATTTATAAGGCAAACAAGGATTAAACGCTGTGCTGTTTCCAAACATTCCTTGGATTCCTTTGAAGCCACAAGGGACAGATTGTCAGTTTTGTATCATCTCCTGTGTTTGACTGGGCCGTGTCTACAAGGGGACTTGTTGCTTCCATGTCAGACTAGAAGGACCCAAAAGCCTATCCACTCTTTTCAGCTATAAAAGACAGTGATTTGGTTCTCACTTTATTTGCCAGTATTTCCTCCCTTGGCACCCATGTTTTTCTGGATGTCTTCTCTCCATTATTGTCAATGACCCACTCTGGTAGTATGTCTCACACTTTCAGAGTTATCATCAGTTTCCTGCTATTTGTCCACTCTATTTGAAATAGAAGGATTTCTCATCTTGAGTCAGCTCTTGAGTTCTCGTGAACAGAGTTAGACTAATTTACCAGAGAAGTAAGATTACTTTTGACTTCGCTTATACCAACAAAAATGGAAGAATGTCTCCTGATTGTGGGCAATGCATCTAGACTAAAATTCCTCCCTTATATTTCACTTGGTGTTAAGTTTAAGAAACGTTCTTAGGCCAGAATATTATAGTTTATAAGAAAACTATTACAAGAACGTAATAATAGAGGGAATTCCATATTTTGTAACTGAAAATTACAAGCATACTAAAATTTGCTTCATAAGACAGTGGACCAGCTATATGGATTGTGTAGCAATGGAAAACTGGTAAGAAGGAGGAGTTGCCCATCAACTGGTATAGTCAGCCGTGTTCTTCCATTAAGCTGTATTGCAAAGTGTGATACTCTCTTCTTTGTTGCATTGCCTGATCACTAAATGATGATTTTATTAGCAGCTCTCACTCCCTTGTCTTAGGATTTTTGATCTGCACTGTTCAAAGTAGCTCACCACTTACAGCCATTCATAAATGAAAACATCAATTTTCTGTGTAGCTTGGTTATACCCAAACTGCTCGTGTAGTTCTCAATTAGTTTTTGATGCCAGCTCAAGGTTTTACTCCTCATTATAAAATTAATGAACGGAAAAAGTCACAAGGACAAATGTGGGAATTCAGGTATAATTAACAGAAACAATGCCACAACGTCAGTCTTTTTCCTGACATTTTCTGTATCTTAACCTCCAATAAAGGCTCCCATTGCGCCTGCTGATACTGGCTCTTGATTATTCCTCATACCATTCCTCTGAATCATGGAGCAAATTATTCAGAAACTCTTGATCAGAGTGCTACCATTTCTCCTTCTGCTTCCTCAACGGAACAACTAAAATTTTCAGTTAGGGAAAATGAAAGGAACAAAGCAAGTGTTTCATGGATGTTAGAAGAAAGAAGGTCCTAATGCTCAGAGCTCCTGATAATTATCACACAGTTTTGTGACATTAAACTGAACCAAATCAGTAGGCAGAATGAAATTTTCAAATAAGAAAAGGAATATTGTCCTTGAAAGCTCAACATATCAACGTGTGTATGTGGTGAAGAGCTGTGTCAGATTCCTATGTTCTGAATGTCCCATTGAGTACAAATGAAGTGAAACACTTGTGCGAAGCATCTGAGAGGCCCACATTTTAATATCTGTTAATAAAATTCTCCCACAGTACCTTTTTCATAAACATAAAATCAAAACTGCACATATGCTTGCACACATGTATGCGTTCATGCCTGTGAATTGGTCACAAAAATAGGATATATCCTCATATATATACAAATGTGTGAATTGTGTATAAATTGCAGGTATTCATTATATTTTTGGTTGGATGCTTTTATGCATGTGATAGCAAAAACATTCCTCAAGGCTGTACTGCTATGCTAGTAGGCACTGTGTCAAGACCAAACAAAGAGCCAGTTTAGTAGTTCTGCTCTATAAGCTGGAGTGTGCAGAAGCTTCCCCATTTTCCTCCACAGGTGAATTTTGTGGATCTACCCTCCCTCTGCGTTCTGTGGCTCCTTATTAGTTACAGTATCAAGGACTCAAACTCTTAAATGATTGCCATTTTACCCTAGGAGATCATGGAAACCTGGCAGTGAGATGCTTGGCTAGCTGCACCACAGAAAAAACATACTGCTGTGTTTTAGAAACTCAGTGTTATAACACAGCAACTATACGATAGGGCTTTTTTCACGTCTTTCCAAATCCTACACTGTTTATAACATTGGCGTGATAAATATGTCTGAAAAGGTAAGGTTTGAAAAGTGCTTCCCTAGCGCCAGTTAACTGTTAGAAAGATGCACAGACCACTGTGGGAAGGGGTTTAAACACTTAGTGTCCTCTCAGTCCATTTTCTTTCAGCGAATGGATGTCCCTCAAATTAGTTATAGTCCAGAAACTGTTTTAGCTACATTAAGCCAACAACACATTCAAGAACGTCTGTGACCAGGATTTGTTCAAGTACCAAGGTCACGTCTTCAGACATGTTCCTTTAGAGACTGCCCTTGGAATAACAACTTGTTTTCAGCCCGTGTTTCACAGACTAATTACAACGACACTTTATATCCTAGAGGAGATTTCAGAGATGGTTCTACAATGCTGACTACCATACTTAGGCACTACTTATTTTTCTGCTCCATCTATCTGTATGCACTTGTCATCTCTGATCTGCCTGCTTGAGTGTAAAATCTTCTTTTCATTTTGTAGTAAGGCAGAGCAGGAACTGGGCCTGCTGGGGAAGCTTCTGGCTACAAGACATAAATAATTTTCATTCTCCATATATTGTCCACTCAGTGAGCAAATACTTAATACGCTGACTGTTTTCATCCAACATTTAACTGACCAAAGTTCAAGTAAGATACTCGAAATTGCAAAGTAATTACGTCATCTATCAGTCTACCTGATCATCTAGAAAGAACATGTTAGAAATTGTCTTTCATCTGTCCCTTTTTGTGTTAGGTTTGGACTAGCCTTTGTGACTTTTCTCCGAAGCCTCTTTGTTGTACATGTTGGTGGGTATTTTCCTTGTTTAGGCAAAAGTATACAGAGAAGAGGCTGTTCAGTAGTTGCTGTTTTTTTCAATACGGCCACTTCCTTTTCCACAGACACAAAGTAGCCCTGTTTGCAGTAGAGCATTTCTGGTGGACCAAATGATTGCTCTAACAGACTTAACTTTTGGCAGTAAGTGTATACTATTCCTAATGCCTGCTCTCCTTTCAAATACAAGTCATACATATAAATACGTATGTATTTTAAATGTCATTTCTATATGCAGACTAAGCTCTAGGGAGATTTATTTTAAATACCTAAATAAAACATATTTTTAAATGTAAATAGCTTGCTTTAAAATCTAAATTTCAGAGAGCTCCACAAAGCTGTCAAAGTACTTTAATTTCCATTTCAAAATCCAGTCCCTAAGCCATCATATTCTCCAAATTCAGATTCTTCCTTTAATTTCTTTTGCAAGGACCATGAGGTATCAACACAAATAACGGTTGAATCTGAAGGCTTACTTCAATAAAGTATTTAAATGCTAGTATTCAGCAGAGTACTTAAAGACATGACTAACTTTAAGTAAGGTTTAGAGTTAGCCAGGTGCTTATACCCCATGATTAAAGAAAAACGCTTTGCTCTCTGAGCAACGTCTCAGAATGGTCGATCCAGCTGGTATAAAATATACTTATTGTCATTAATTCCTGTGGGAATTGTAAATTGCTTGTGACGGAGGATCTTTTTCCTATATAAATCTATGAAGTACTTAAAACATTGTTAGTGCTCTAAAAATACAGATTATCATAGTTATGAACAACCATAATGCCAATTTTCATAAATATGCTATCAGAATATGTTCAGTAGAGACCAAAACTGAGCATGTGTGCGCTTTAAGTTTTGATAAATAGGCTCTGCAAACTTCCCCAACAGCACTTACCTTCATATATTTCAAATGCAGATTTTTTTTTCTCCAGGGTTCAGAAATTTTACGTTATCTTTTATCTTTCCTGTACTTAGGTTCCCTTTAGACCTGATTCTGATTGAAATGGAAAGAATACAATTAACATTAACAAGGCTTTTCTTGAAATATTCCTGCTGAGATCTGAAAGGGAGATGACAAACCACATGCAACAAAAATTATGCTCATGCTGTTCAAAGTCCAGTTTTACTGCCTGGTGAACTTCCATGCTGTTTAATGCACATTTTCTTGGTCTCCTGTAATCCCATAGAAGGAACTTCCCATCCCAAAACCAAAGGAGACTTGTGCATTACTGGTGCTAGCCACACACATCAACAGACAATTTTTAATATTTAAATAGAAAACCGCTCTCAGTCTTCGATTATAGTCTTCCATATCAGGAGCGATGGGTTTTTTTGTTTTTTTTTAAATCTAGTATCACAGGTTGAAAGTCAAGTTAATTTCTAGTTCAGCAACTGCTACTGCAAGACTAGCTGGAGTAACCCAGACTCTAGTCTCCATGCAGTAAAAGAGGCAGAACTGATAACCACAGTTTCCTAGATTAACTGATCACAGGAAAGCAATGCTTTATTTGCATGCTTGAGAAAGACTGAGTTTGGTTTTGGGAATTCATATACAGCCATGTGGAAGCCTGTGGTCGTATTTTTTAAGGGCTGGTATTTGTTTTCTCATTATTAGGTAAGTTGTTGGACAGTAAAAAGAAGCCCAATAGCAAAGGGGAAATTAAAGAAATCTGTGGAGAAAAGGCAGCCCTGCCCAGGAAAAGTTGCTGAAAGCATTTGTTTTCAATCTTACTCCAGTAATGTTCTGTTTAGCTTTTCAAGTGTGCTCTCCATAGTTGTGTATGTTCCTGCCTTCTGTTCAGAGATAAAGTTACTTTTTGCATTTTGTTTTCGCTCATCTTTATTTTTAAAAGATGTTACTCTTATGTGAGTGAATTGTGAGTGGCAGAAATAGAATGGATCAGAAAGGAAACAGTCTCTTAACTTGAGATTTCCTGAAATTTTAGTCTCTCTGTTAGTCAGGAATTGTCAACAACATGAAATGCATGTTAACACTTCTATTTTGAGATGGTGCTCATTATTTCCAAGTATAAATTAAAAATGAGGACCACAATAGAATTCTTATTACAAAATTTTTCTTCTGTTTTTCCTAGACACTGTCTACTCCTTTCATATGTTGACTTCGTTGTACTAAAATGGTTTTCTTGTTCATAGCAAAATGTTCCAGCTTTATAGCAAAGTGTAGTCACCAAATTAGCTTATTTTAATTTTATATATCTTGATGAAAAGGAAGAAGAGATGGAAAAACAAAGTAAGTCTTCTGTAACTTTAAATGAACCTATCCTCTATTGCAGATATTATCACCAGTACTTAATGATAGACAGTTCAGAGCTTCAGCATGAAAACAGAAAAGTTCGAGGGAATTGTGGAGAATAGTTAATAATTTTCAAAATATTTTGTTTCTAAAACAGCCAACCTGTCAGAAAAATCTGAAAAAAAATGAACTTAAACTACAACATAAGGTTTGTTTGCAAATTTAGGGAGAAGATATCTTCTGCATTTTTAAAAGAAAAACAAAACATCACAGATTTTAACTGGGCTTTTCTACAGTTTTAGCTAAGCAATAATGAAAAAAAAACCCTCTATAATTATGGCTATATAATGCCTGTAGAGTTAAAAGGAAAGCATATTATGTACCAAATCTATGACAAGAAATGAGACAAACACATTTTTCTCATAAATTTCTTCTGTCCCATCCCTATCTTTATTTTTCTGTTGACTTTCCTTCAATTAATATCTTAAATTAGACTGTAACCCTTTGGAAGAAGTCATATTTTTAGCTCACTGCTGAAGTTTCCAGAATGATTTGTAATCCTGCAACATTAATAAAGCATTGGGTAATTCTTATTTTCTAAAATTTTGTCTGGAAATTTGATGGAAAGAATCCTTTCTGATAATTATGAAATTCTCAGTTTTAACCAGTGACAGTTACTTTGTGCAAGTTTAGTTCTTTTTGCCACTGGTATCACCAGAAAAAAAACAAATGAACGAAAATGTTGTAGAGAGCAAAAGTAACCAAACTGCCAGGGCTTTTTATGAACTCTGCTTGAGTTTTGCATTATGTTTCAGTTCTCTGAATTTTTTCTTACCACTGTATCTGTAATTACTGGTAAGAAGGAACCATAGTACTGTTTATATATGAGTATTGGGTGCATCTGAACAAATGCAATACGTTTTCTTTTCAAGACTTTTTGTGTATGTTCTAGTTTTGGTCCATCTATATTTTTATCGCCTTGGTTTGACTTTTAGCAAAATCAAAGGGTGAAAGTGGAATTCAGCCAGTACTGCCAAATTAGATTTTGTTTGAGTTTTGCAAATTTTCACCTAAATTCATAAAACTCCAACTTCACTCCAACCCACTTTTGACCTAATTGAGATTCTTAAAAGTTTGCAAAATATACCTATAGCAGAGAAGAACCTGATCCATTTTTTCAAATTAAGGCATAACCTTGGCTTTGGGCTTTCCTGTGAAACATGCACCCCACTCTTCTGCTGGGCTTCCTAATTTCAGAGTTCAGTTCTAAACTGGAATCAGACTGAGATCAAATTTACAGGTCTTTGAGACTGAGGATATTAACTTTCAGTTTTAGAATTCAGCTCAAAACTACAAAAGCATAGATATTAGAGAAGAGAGAGACATGTTAAGCAATATGTTCCATCTTCTGCCAAAATGTTATTGTTTCTACACTATATTTTCTAAAGCTTTATAGAAGTTCTTTTTAAATGACTCAGACAATAAGCTTCCTGTTTTCCCTTTGGGAAGCTATTCCATAGTCTAATAGATTGCTGCAATTAAGTGATCTTTTCTTTATAAGCAGTCTAAATTTGTTTTGCTTTACTTCATCAAGTAGCACTGGTTACTTGCCCTGCGAATATACATATGAATATATCATGTACAAGAGTCAGTATTAAACATTACTATTCCCCATGCGTGTTTACCACATTTTATTTCCACATGCCAAGAATACCACATACTACAAATAATGAACAAAACAATAGCTGATATTCCCTACATGTAAGGCTATCCCGTATGTTCCTGCATTGTTCTCATACAAAGTTTTAGCTTTAAGCTTTTCCTAATGAAAGACAAGGGATTTAGTTCTGCACCTCACTAATTTTGAAAACAAACAAAACAAAGAAATAAAACCAATGAGAGGCAATCTATTATGTGTTGGAGTGAGTAATTAGATATGACCTACTATTTTTACAGCTTCCCATGGGACTGTGTAGAGTGCAACTGCTTATCACACTTAATTCTCTGTGGCCTTTACTGGCCCTCAAATTAAGGACACAGGGTATTCCTGGAACAGGGCTTTTCATCAGACTACTGTTTATATGGATGGAGTCCAGATGTGCTCCAGAACATGACATTTGAGCGGTTTGAGAAGTTACTGTCCTCAATTCTTCAGCGTTACTGTCCTGTGCCACTTGTTGCCCTTTCAGCAACTGACTTTTTCATCAGTTTCAGTGCATCCTTATTTAAAGCACTGCTATCTGACAACACAGCTGATTACATTCAGGTCAATAAGATGGTTTTACAAATAAGTAAATAAGACTTTGGCTGGAGGAAGATTTTATGCGTACAAACAGTGGACTCCAAACAAATAATCTCTCAACATTTGGGAGCAAGTAACATGTCTTATCAGAGATGCATCCTAGGATTAAACACAGAATGACTCAGGGGTTAGTATTCTTGACTGTTCAGGTTTGTTAACTATACTAGTACTTACAACAGTTCCCCCTCAAATTAACGGAGAATTTTGCAGAGTAATCATGCAGCATATTCTTTGTCTAACCATGTTCTGTGTTATTTCTATGGTAGACATTTTTGTCCTTCCACAGGGCAAAGGTGCAGTTGTTTGAACATGTGTAAAGCCTAGGAAGCATAGTGAAACCTAATCTAGTGAAACTTAGTCTTCACTGAGAGCTAGTCTGTCCTCAAGCAAGTTAAGAAGTACCTTATTTGTGCAGTGAGACAATAAATATAAATCTCTTAAAAAACAGGTATTTTTATCCCATAGTCCAATCTATTTTGCCCAGCATACTTGCAAAGAAAAAACAGTGGGTGAGGGTCTATGGTCAGATGCAGAGTAAAAAAGTGACTCTCCCTTCATCTCTTTGGAATTCTCCAAAAGAGACTTCATTTTGCATTGGCTGTACTCGGTTCTTACTTATTAATTGTTTCAGAGTCAGACCCAGGCAACCAACAGAGCAATAAAAAACAGTGGCAAAGAAGGAGCTGCTGATACATCGCAGCACATTGCTCATGAGAAGTTCTGTTTGTTTAACTCTTGTTCCCTGGGGATTTGCTGAAACTACTATTAAGGCATCACTCCCAAACCCTGTGTGGAGAAGAATCTTACCTTAGACAAGACCTCTGTCTGGTGGAATATTTTCATCCAGCTCTAAGGAGGCAGAATGGCACCTGCCTGTGGCAACTCAGAGGACATGAGATGTTTCTCCAGGAAAGGGGCTTCAGCATTCTAGAAATGACAAGAGTTGGGCTGTTTTTCTTCACTAGAAAGGGGCAATAAGTCTCACAACTCTTTTCTTACACTTTAAATACAATGGAAGGAATAAATATGTACAAAAGCGATGCTTAAGAAGTTGTTTATGGCCCATTTTAGCATTCCCTGCTTTAGGTACTTTTTTTCTGGTTCAGTTCAATGAATTTGAAGAGTGTGCCCCTTAGTGATAAGCAGCAAAATTATATTAGACCAGCAAACAACCATGCTAAGTGTGATGCATTTCAGTTCAGTATGCAGAAAATCATTTCACATATGTGAAAGTTCACCTGAGGCAGAGCTAAGCACAGAGGGTAGGCTCCTTGTTTACTTTTTCAGAAAGAACATGCTAAAAGCCATGTGCTTGACTTGGCTGACTGTATCCAAAAGCTTTGCTGCTCCCGTAGCTAGCAACAGCATGTGGGAACAGTGATGCTAAACTTCCTGTGCTATGTCACAGTTGTACAAGGCATAGACAAACAGAGTTGTGTGATAGTGTAGCTATTGGTCGACAAAGGACATAAAAATGGCTTTTACTGACAATTTCAGCTTAATGAAGTCTGCAACTGCAAAGTTTTTGAGAAGCCTGTGTTCAAAGCTTCCTTTTGACCCTGGCATCAAACACAGCGTGTGCTCATGCAAAGAAAGGCGTACCACAAGTACATGCCCGTGATCCATGAGAAATCCATGAAGCTATCCTGACTGCATGTACATTTATAAAGACAGAAAATAGCTCATTAAAATACCGTGCCAGAATTGTTCATACATATAGCTGCAAAACCTGGCAAGTACTGTCTCACATAGAAATCCTAGGTAGGAGAGTGAATGACTGAAGGAAGGAGAAAAAACCAGAAGGGTAAATATTTCTCATGGCATAACAACACAATATTCAGTTGCAGGCCTGAGCCATTGATTGGCCTGAACTTTAAACAAACATCTCTGCCAGCTGAATACAGGCCAAGTGGCAAGTGGCAACCTCTCTGCAGCCTGATATATACCCAAATGAAAAGGTTTTGGGTGCCAGATACCAGGAAGCCAGTGCTTTTAACACCACCACCCCATAATTTATAGCATCTTGGTTTGTGTTACTGCAGTTAAGGGTCTGTTAATGTTTGTCTTCTGAATTCTAATTCTCAAGGGTTTATAATTTGGCCATTAACATGCTCTCAGTATCGAAACCTCGGCACACACAATGGCTAGCCAAGAACAGTTTTTAGGTAATTTTTTTAGGAAGAATGTTAGTTGGTTTCCAAAATATGAGAAAGGAAGGAAAGAAGGCAGGAAGGAATGACTAGTTAAAATAGTTAAAGATTGTAATTTTCTTGTGTGCTCAATGACTTGAAATGGCTTGCATTTTAAAACATGAATTATTGCTATGAGGTGATATTATTTTTCTTGCTTTAAAACTCTTTTTAAGATGAAGCCTTTTGCAGGAACCTAACCTTTCAAGTGATTTCTGAATGGCAATTGTTTAAAAAAATCTCAGCCCCTCAAAATGCCCATAGATGCATATGGATGCAGAAGGTACATTAGTGAATCCCACCACTATAATTTTAAAATTGAATTAGTAAGAACAAGAAAGGAAAACACATACTTAGGAATGTTTTCTATCAGTTTAAAGCCCACACTGTTAAAGCACTTTGAGCTCTGAAGTACATAGTTCCTCTGAGTCCTTTTGTGGCTGGATTAAACAAAGGAGTTTTAGCATAGGCAGTACCTGTCCAGCTACAAGGAAATCACATTCTTCTTCATTTTAATCAAGCTACAGAACAAAGAACAATATCTATGGATACCCAGGACTACCATGGTGGCCTGTACAACCCACTTTAGGTCTTTGTGCCTCACTGTACTCCCAGGGATGCTGATGGGAAGCGACAAATGGAAATCCTAAGCTAAAATCAATTCAAAAGCTACAGTGACTCTTGACTTTTCACTTGAGCGAAAGTAAAAACTTCAGGAACAATTTCAGCTTCTTGCAATTGGCTTCAAGCTAGTAAGTGTTGATTAGCCATGCGTCTTAGCAAGATTTTTGGTTAGGATGATTCTCAGTATTTCTCAGAATGAAGTCCATACTCCTGAAATCTGAAGCTGTTATTGTCATTTGAAACAAGGACACACTGTTCAGTTCCTTTTTACTTCTACCATATTAATCTACAACAGTGCCTGCCATAAGGTGTGTAGAGCTCCCTAATAAAACTCTATTTACGTAAATATATACAAGTACTATGTTGTAAACACCAAGTATTTAAAGATGCCCTATATAAGGTAACAGCTTATTAGTCTCTAATTGAAGGTTTATACCACTGAACAGAACAAATGAACACTGTGGTTTGCATTTTCTGGCATTGCCTGTTAAGTACCTCTCAAGGTACATGTCTTGTTACACTAAAAAAAATGTTTAAAATACAGGTATATGAGAACAAAATTACAGATAAGCCTGACAAAAAAATTGGGTTTGACACTACCAAGTTTGGGAGAATTTCAAGTCAAGACCTGGGTTTGGCTTTGCATTCGGAGTCATTAGATAGACCATGGAGACTGGGCAATGATTAGAAAACTAGAAGAAATCAACTGTTTACCCTCTACTGAATCACACTGTCTAGGGTTTGGTAAAGGGAAAAGGTATTTACAGCTGCAATACACAGAAAATATTCCCATTTCATATGCACTATTTAAAAATATTTTTATTAATCTAATAGGTTGAATGAATTAAATCCTCTTTCAGCATTACATTCAGTGAATTCACCATGCCAGTGGTGGAATCCTTGAAAATTGTGCAGTGGTCCTTTGCTGCACATGTCCCTGCTAATCCACTCTGGGCTGCACAGACTGGCATATGTGAGATCAAGAAAGTGCAAGAACAAAATAGTGGCCATGGTAGGAGAGATCAGACATTTCTATAACATCTTTTCTGTAACATTTACAAGTACCATGAACTGAGGGACAGAATATAAGTAGTTAAGCATTTTCCTTTTTCTAGCAGCTTTGTACATTCTGCTTTTATTTTTGTTTGTTTGTTAGGTTTTGGTTTTTGTTTTTTTCTTCCTTGACCACATTATGAAAGTCCCTTTTTGTTGGCTTTCATGTTTGGCCCACAATCTGGACCAAAGCAGTCAGCCAGTCAGCATGTTGTAGGAAATATATTGGCCCAAAGATTATGACTTGGCAACATAGGCAAATTGATTGCATTCCCTGAGGCTTTTAATGTAATGTTCTGGTGATATATTGATCAGGATTCAATCAACAACAATTTTTGACTGCTCTGACCAGTATCAGTTCTGGAAGCTGACTGATTGCTTGTTCCCAGATCTTTGTACAAAAACAGGACTAAGAAACAAGGTGTAGTTTGACAGCTATTTGGTGTTGTATTGTGTTATTTTAGCTATAGGAATGAGATTATTATCTTCAAATAAGTTAATTCTAGAAGTAAATGGGCTTTTGGAGAAAAGAAGTTTCAAGAAAAACATTATATCTGACTAGATCCTTACCAGGATTTTAAAATCAATAGTTATACCATGTTCTACCTAAAGACGGTCTCTGTTGAGATTGTCACTTGAAGAATAAAGTATGCCAAATGATGGCAAGTCTAATGCCTTACAATAAAGACAGTGAAGGAGAAAGAGATATCTTCAAATTTTAACTTCATGGAAGCAGGTTAAATATAGCTTTTTTTCTGTTTTTTCACCTTTTTCATAAAAATTGACAACTGCGTTGTGTGTTTTGGATATCATAAATGAATGCTTTTATTAACATTTTACTTGACTTGAGTTCACTGTGATTTAAGGTAGCTGGTAAAACGAGGTATTCCAAGTATGGTGACTGTGAAACCTTGACAAGTTCTCCACATCCAGATCACACAAAATTTGCAGTTAGAAATAATATCTTTTGACAGACAACTAGAAAAGATGGACAAAGTTGTCTTTAGCCTGAAGAAGATTTTTAGCTGCTTGAAAGCCTGTTTTCTTTACCCAGCTATAACAGTTGGTCTAATAAAAGATTCTACTTTTATCTGCAAATCTGGCTTCAACCGGCATTCTTTGACTATGAAGGCAAACAACAGATAACAACGTAACTACTGGCTCCCCAGGAAGATTTCAGAGGACCCAAAAGAAAGCACTGTGTGCCCCGTAGAAGCTGTATGAGACAGATTCAGCATTTAGGGATCAGAAGAAGTCTCTTCCAGTGGCTGATGATAACGTGCAGGATGGTAAAGAGAGCATGACTGAATCCAGAAATTTTCCTTGAACAGCAAAAGGTGGGACTTAACTCCAGCTACATCTGTCAGGTTATACCCAGTAGTATTGCAGAGTCCACAGGCAGCGGACTGTGGTTTTAGGTTCACATCAACTGAACCATACTGATTTAAGATGTGTAAAGAAATATTCAGAATGTCAGGCAGAACATGTGAATAGAAAAAGACTCAAAATGTGGGTTTCAATTTAAACAAGAAGGTAATGTATTCTTCATGAGACAAACCACGAGTTTTGACACAATGTCTTTCTCAGACTGCCTTTCAAGGCAGCAGTCATTCTGGTTACATTAAATTACTCATAAGTGAATGCCCAGATGTATGTTTATCATCTTCTTATAAAACCAGACTTCCTTGAAAATAAAAAGATAGTTTTGCAGTTAGCTATTTTTTCTGACCAAACATTGGTAGTAACGTTTTAAATAAGTTTTAAAGGAAAAACAGATAATAAAACAATTTACTCAAAGTTTTGATTGCAGCATTTTTCCTTTTGGAAGGTACATTTGCATTCTCTTCAAACTACCATTTTATAAAGGCTTTGTAAAACATAACTGAAATTTTTTTAATGGAAGATGATTAGATGGCAAAGCAACTGTGTTAGACGCCCACAAAACGTGAAGAATACAGACACAATCTGTCAAATGATTACCATGCTCCAACACAATTCTAGTGGGGACTCTGCTGGAGAGTAGATATCTGAAATGTCTAGCCAAAACGGATGCACATTATTCTGCTTTAGAGGGACTGCAGTGGAAACTTAGAATCTTAGTTTCTCTTTACAGCAAGAATGGTACAGAAACTCCTGGCATACATGTGAGTTTCTCTTCATAGTATGGATCTCTGATGCACTGGGCTGCTCAGAGAGAGAGATCTCATCCTATTGCAGACAACCATTACTAAGGCCCTGAAGTACTTTGAGCTCTGCAGCCCACTTTTCTGGGCTAAGTACCAAGGTTTGCCTGTTCACATTCAAGAAATTATTTGAAATATTTTTTAAATAATAGAGAGAATAAGGATACTTTTACAGATCACTCAGTATTTCTTTAATCATTAGCTTGCTGTCCATCACTGCATTGATGTCATAACTAGATTTGTACTTAACAGGCCTGTCCAAACTTTATTTTAATTCAACATGCTTTTATATTCTACTCATACCTCCAAATTGTTTTATTAGGAAGCATGTTTTTTGCAGTCATATTTCTTAAAAGAAATGTATCTATCCACCTGAAATCAAGCAATGGATCAATTCGGGTCAGGATTATTGGAGGTTTTTTGGTTAAATTTGTAAGTCGTGCCCACAGAAATGAATAAATCCAACACCATATTGGGATGAGAAATAAGTGGAGCACTTTTTATTCTTTTATATTTTTGTTGTGTTGACTTACTTCCTGACAGGGCTGACAGCTGCTACACTAGAATAGTAAATCACATATGTTCCACAGGTTATTTAGAGAGCAGACACATTTTTATTTATTTATGTTCATTACTTTAAGGAGGAGGCTATCTTCTTTTTAAAGTTTCTTGTACCTGGTTTGAAATTTCCAGAAAAAAACTGAAAAGATATGTCAAACAGAGCAGAGGTGTTTTGCTGTGGATCTTAAAGATAGAGACAATTTGAAGTCTGGTATATGTTTTTATACATCACATTGTTATGATGTCTTTCAACAGTACTACCGAAGAGGCTAATTTCATGCTATTTCCAATGTATTCAACGGCACTTAAATGTATTTGGTCTGATGTAAGTGTAATATGTGCAAGGAATCTGATCTGGAATATGGCCTGCTAACAATCACCAAAGGAAAGTTTAGCCATTTCCATTTTGCTTCAGGGATGATGATTCTTATATATATACTGAGAAAACATTGTATGCAAACTATTGAAACATGGATTCAAATCATACAGTGCTGTTTTCACAAAGACAATTTTTAAGGTTAAAACAAGACTTTAAAACCAAAGATTTCCCCTTTGTGTTGAAATTCCTGAAAGGAGTACAAATCCTGAATAGCAGTAGACGTGGGTGGGACATCTATGCTTAAAGCTATGTGAAATTAATGACACCCATGTGGCTAATCTTCAGTAAAAGCAATGAACATTGTAAAATAATTCAGCAGACCTGTAGAGAGGCAGGGTGCCACTTTGTTGGACATATAGATTATATTCCTTGGCACTAGAGTTAAAGGGGTGGTTATTTCATTCCCATGTATTTTATCCTGCTGGGAAATAAACAGAAAACTTCAGCATGCAAGAATAATACATCTATTGGTGAAAATAAATCTGATATTTTACAGCAGTTATAGTTCTGTTATTGGTTTGAACAAAAGCTGTCTGGAGGTCTTACACCCAGTGGAGATCTGCCAAATAATATGAATCATGAAACTTAACCCGTATGGCTTCCAGGCTATTTTCATTTATGTTTATATAATATTCTGCAACCATCTAGAGTAAGAGACTCTGGTGCACACCTCCAGGATATGACAAAAAGAAATCACTAGGAGATAATCATAGTTGAGTATTAGTCCTTCCTCTATACAGTTTGTTCTTCTGTTCGTATACGTCTACCAAAAATGACTGAACTTTAGAAAGAGCCAACACTTCACAAGTTAACTAGTAAAATTATCAGACTTCTTCCAAAGTTATTCCAGCCATAAAGCTTTCCTGGAGTGACATGCATTTTTAAAATCCTTTAGTGAGATCTTAAAAATGTCTGACAGAACGGTTCAGTACAAGGCAGCATTCCTAACCAAAGCACAGTGCTGGAAGTGTGTACATACTTGGTACAGCTTCAGCTCCCCACCTTGTTATGCCTCGGCAGAAGTGCGCAGGCTCTTCAGAGCACATCTCGTCGTAGTAACAGGAGCATCTAGTGCGACTAGCGTCACTTTACGTATTTAATTGTGTCACTGCCTCAACAAGAGCAAAGTTAGCACAGTATCTGACTGAGTACAGAGAAGCTGTGTAGTAGCTGGGTTTTGTGTAGGGGAAGAAAATTTCTATATAAAAAAAGGAAAGATTCAGGACTATGATACTGAATTCTGTCGTGTTCAAGTCCTTTAGACCTGGAGTGGAATCTGGTAGCCATACATACTTTTTTCACTCTGTGAAAGTTCAATACATTTTGCCCAAAAGATGTGTTGTGTCATTTACATATGATGTGGTAATTGCTTGTCATGTAATTATATGCTTTGCTCTTTTTTACATTTTTATTTGATATTTAGGTTCAATTCAGAGCAAAATTGCGGATGAAAACAATTTCTTGTAATCGGTATGACTAGTACTGAGAATTTGGTGCAGCATATCCTTTAAGCTTGTACTGATGGGAAATAAATCTTAGAATCATCTGAAACCACTGGGAAATCATGGGCAATAAAAAGAAAGACTGAGGAACTGTGGAACTAGTTGAGATGATTGAATGAAGCTTTACTCACCCCTTGGACTAAACTTTTTTTCCTGTTTTTTCATCTGTACCTACCTCTGAAGAGGGTGATTTCCTGGTATTTCTGGGACACCAGAAGATGAAAACATCAGCAACCTGTTCTCATTACAACATGAGCTGTTTTTCATTTCCTTATGAGAGTGTAACCTGGAAAGAGCAGCTCATTGCCTAAAGCAATATTTTGAGTCAAAGAAATTAATGCAGAGAGAAGAGCTGTTTCTCATGATAAATGCAGCCACTAAGAACACAAGTCTGCTGACAGCACATGAAAATCATGGTTAAATGCAATGGGACAGTCACTTCCCTGATGGTGAAGTAGAGGTGGACACACTCTGCAGATACTGAGTATTTCTTTACTGGACCTACTTGACACACTTTTACTGATGAGGGGACTTATTATCACAGTGCATATGACTCCTGGAAGTATCTCTTGGGGTTACAGGGTGTGTGATTTTCCACTAGTGTTTTTTAAAATTTGCCTTTTCATTTTGTGTTGCTTGGATATATCAATTTCTATTTTTGCAAAGTAGAAGTTAAATTGAATAGCTAAAGATAAAAAGTGTCTTCATCTCTGTATTTTTCTAGCGATCTACTAAATGTACAGGTTAGAATTTGGGGATGATTATTTTTATTCCAATCAAATCTTAAGCATGATTTCTGTTTTGTTTTGTTTCTTCCAATCTGTGTGTCCAAGTACTGTGGAAATCACACACAAAGAACATTCTCATTGGTTACCACAAAATTACCACAAATCTATATCCTGTTCTAATTGCAGGGGAAACAGTTGTGATCTCAGATGTTTCATGTGGTAGCTGTTGGTAAATGGGAACATTTAATGGTAACCATAGTATATTTATTTCAAGTCACTTCCCTAAGTATAATGTGCTCTGTACAGATAAGTTTTGAAGTGAAATCCCAGCTACAAGCTCTTTTAGTATATAATTTAAATGTATTTTCAGTAAAGACTATTTTTGCTTTGTAAGCAGAGACAGTGTTGGTCTTCCCGTGTTACAATCTTACTTTTTGTTTGTGTTATGTAAATTATTAGGGAGTTTTTGGCTAACGTTGCAAAACCTAACAGACAAGCAAAAGATATTTTCCATGTCTAAACAGCATATAGGAGTCAAATTCCTCAGAGAAATCCAGATCCTCCCTGAATTAATGTTCATAGTTTTTAAAACATCTGGTATAAAATTTAGCTCATATAATTAATTGTTTAGGGGTTTTGGGGTTCTGTGATAGATTATTATTTTGAATATGCCCAGTTATTCACTTGTAAAATGAAAAGTTATTCTCATCCTAATGAGTCCAATTGACCTGCTCCGTGTTTTCTGGTCTTTGAAAAGTTTGAGCAATTGCTCTCCATTTTTGCCTCCCTTGGGACACAGTAGTAATACAAAGTTTATGGATTAAATGAAAGCCTACTACCAAACATTTTGATGTTTTCCCCTACTATATACCGAATCTAAGATCTTTAAAAGCAAGGACTGGACTACACCCCTTAATACAGAAAAAAAAGAAGTATGATTACCTCCCCTCACTAAATATCAAATCACCTCCCTAAAGCTTTGTTTATCTTAACCCAGAGTGATGGTGCCCTCTTGGTGTTCCCATCCTTCTGTCTAAAACTACTGCATTTGTTACAGATAGTAGTGAACCTATTTGAGTCTTCCATCAGAGAGGAGAGAACATCCACCTGCGTTGTCAGTTTGGTATTCTGAAGGGACAAAGGAAGGCAGAAACCCTTTCATTCTTCAACATTCAATGAAAATCATCCTGTTGTCAAGCCAACATTATTGAAATATTCCGAGTTTAAATGAATTGCAGGGATGGCATTAGCAGGAATGTCAGCAACACCAGTAGGATCTTGGCAGTGGACAATTGGATAAATTCAAATTCATCATATGTACCCAACTCTATAATCTGCATGTTTCATTGGAAGGGAAAACACTGCTTGTAATTCATCTCATGTATGACAATTGATTTATTATTTTGATAAAAGTATAATGCTAAACGCTACCAAAAAAATTGTTATAGATACTCATTAAATATCTGACAGGCAGAACAGATTGAGTGTCAATTATCTGAATGCAGAGTACCTATAAAATACACTTTGTTGAATATTCATCCAAGTCACTTTATGGCAGTGCTGGAAATAGACTAAACACACCACATAGACTTGATGTTTTTCATTCACTCTTATAAAAAGAATCTGAGCCAATGTTAAGATGTTCAAAAGACTTAGAATAAAATCTGGACCAACTACATTTTTATGGCAGAACTTCCCCTGACTTCAGTGGGATGAAAATTTTCCCCAATGTCTGAATATAATCTACAGGTAGCATCCTGACATCTGCTCCAAAATAAAATTAACAAGCTAAAACCTGCAGCTCCAACCATGGGCAGAATGAGGCAGGAAGAATATTGTGTCTATTCCAAATAAACCTGGAGAGGCAGTTTATGAACACAGAATTACTTTTCCTAGATTAGCTTTCAGGCAGTGTATTGAGGTTAAGACTCATTTATTTTCAAAAATTAATCACCAGATGTTTATTTCTTTCCACTGATAAGGATATTCACTGATATCTCTATCTAAAATGCAGTCCTGCTTGTAGATCCTTGTCCTCACATGCTCTGCTGGGATATTGTCTATATTTATTTAGAGGAAAGAGTGCTTGATGCTGAATCATCCAAACCATTTCCCTTAGCACCTTAGTGTTCAACAGAGGTCTGTCACCTATATCTTAGTGTATCTCCAGTGATTATTAGACTGTATCTCTTAACTTCTTTTCACCATTTCACAAAGACCACAAGGAGTGGAGTGAAACCTTGCTGGTGCAGACACCTCTGATCTTCGGAGGTGCAAAGCACCTGCTGTGAAAAGCTGAACTTTACTTTCCATTAACTTCTCCGGAGGAAGGAGGGATACATGAAGCATTCAGCACATCCCGGGACCGAGCCCTAACTTCTCTTTAACCTTTCACTTTTCTCCTAACAGCCTTTCAGGAGATGATGAAAACAAGCTGAGAGACAGAGTCTAATAATCACATAGAGTTACATGGAATTTCCTCTTGGACAACCACAAGGTTATACTATCCAGTGACCTAGCTGTATTTATGGAATACAGGAAACCTTTACCTCCTTTCCTTTAGGCTTTAAAAATAAACACTTACATAAAAATACACAACTGCCACACTGTGTCTCACACCATTTTAAGGCATCTTACCTAGCAGTGTCTGCAGCCAAACACTTTAGAGATGAGGAAGGGAGCCTTCTGTTTCCCTTACTGTACCTCCACAGGCACTGTCACCTATAGAGCACAGAAGGGCTCTGTGTGAATAAAGTGTTGTTTGAGTGCTGGATTGCAAGACTTTTGGCAATATACAGTGGTTGATTGATCATTTCACAGATTTGTTTAAAAGAAAAAATTTACAAACCACCCAAAACTTTTCAATAACAAGCTTATGCATTTCTTTAAACAGAAATGAAAGGTATCTATCTGAGCTAATTCTGATACAGGTCAGAAATTACCAGGCAAGACACATGAAGTATCCAATTTCTGGCAAAAAAAGGATTCTGTGTGTCTTACTTTTCTGGGGTGAAATGTCGCAAAGTAACTGCTGACTCCAATTGTTTAAGTCCTATTCAGATTATCCAGGAGACAGGAGGTTAAGAGAACATATCAGGACTATTTTCCTAACATCTGTGGATGGGAACTAAAATATGCCTAACTTCATGCATATGCAATCAAAACAGTCTGAATTTTAAATATCAAACACAATTAATGGACTACTAGAAAGCAAGCTAAAGTCAAGTATTATCCCAAAAATCCTATTTGATTACTTGTTTCATGAAAATTGCAAACTGTTAACAGACAATATAAAAATGGCAAATATTAAAGTGCATCTACAAGTTATTTAAATCATGACATTAAATAATTTGAAAAAAACACTGTAATTCCAAATTTCAAATAGGTATGATCTAAGGGTGGAATTACAGTTACATTTCTACCATCATTTCTTCCCTGGCATCTTCTGAGAGTGCCAGTTACTATTAAATTTAACAGATGCTTCCAAAAATAATAATAATAAGGATGTCTGTGTTCATTAGGAACTAGGTGACAATTACCCTGCAGTTTAATGGGCTGCTAAACAATTGAAATTACAATAATGCTAAATATTTTGCCCCCAAATAGATTTCTGCCTACAATGTTTAGGAAGAAGTCCATTTACAGTCCCTAGAAAAATTCCAATGCATGCTATGGTGCAGGGCCTCACAATGCCTGGGATGCAACATCTCCTCAAGCTAACAGTAAAACTGCAGCAACGAACTTGGTTTTTTCCTTTCTTGATGTTTAAAGAAAACAATGTCCTCATGGTTCAGGGGCACAAATGAAAACCACAACCTAAATTCAGGCTGCACTTTTAGCACCACCCTGACCAGTATGCGGTTCTTTCAAAACCTTTAACTCACAGAAGGCCACATGATCCTGGGTAGGATTTAGCTTCCAAGAGGCTGTAGTTGGTTTTAATATTGGGAGTGATTTTAGAAAGCAAGAATTTCTGACAGTCATTGAAAACTATGCTGACTTTTCCAAAAACAAACACCATCACTTGGTATTCTTAAGCCAAAATAGTAAATCTGAAATATCATGACAGACCTGAGGATGATGGATAGTGTGCCTTCAACCACTATGGCAATGGGGAAGCCACACCTACATTACCTACTCCTTCCCATAACAAAGCAGGAAGGTGGCAGCAGCAGGATTGCTTTACTGGTTTTCCTAGGAGGATTTTCTCTTTACTGTTACACAGTCTTTTAGCCTCGTGGCTGCCACCAGCTGACCCACAGATCAGGCTGTGAATCATGGAGTTTAGATCCAGATCTGAAAGAGAACCTGCCCAGAATCTGAATAGGGATAGCTTCACTGTTTCATTCTGGCCCTTCCTATATAGCTATACGTTTTTTTCTGTATGCATAACTTATTTCTTTTTACTAAGTATTTTAATTGAGGGAGCACACAGGAAGATACATTCATATCCCAAACAGTTTACAGCAAACTTTTATGTAAGATGCAGCAAGCCCACGTAACAAGAATCATAAAGGAAAGGCGTGAGATGGAATGTAAGAATATACTCAGAGTATAAAACATCCCTTCACTGCTCAGAATGGTCCTTGGTTTCCCTTGAGTTCCTAGATAATCATGTTTCAGTAGCATTCTGCCCATTTGTGCTGCTGTCTCTCTGTTCCCCATCCCCTTTTCCTAGGATTTTGTGCAAAACAAAGTTCATAATACTATTCATATTTTGACCATAGATTAACCAAACATTATTGCTTGACAGAATCAGTAAAAAAAATTAAATTATCATTTTATTCTTTGGCACTCTAAAGACATTCCAAAATACTGTTTAGAGTCAGTATATTAAAGACAATAACAGATTACGTTGAAAGAGTCACATTCCCACTGAAGCATTGCTATATGCATGCATACAGTGTCAAATGTAACAGGGATAGAGTGTGATATCTTGGAAAACAGCTATTATGATAAGGAAGACCACAGAAGGGAAATGAATACTGAGTCTAAATGCCAGCTGCGCTACAGTGAACAAGCATGTTCTGACTATTCTACCCAGCTCATATACTCTGTATTTTGTCATGTCTTGATATTTCTGCACTTACAGTCTCTAAATCCTGGAGCTGAATGTTGGCCTGTAAAAGAAGTTTTTTGTTTTCTGTCTGTAAAAATGAATGAAATGCACTGACACCATATGGCTAATCTATTCAGTATGTTTTTGAAATGTGTTCTGGTTTTTCTTCCCTCAGTCATGGTTAGAGAGGTGTCCTTTCAGCCTAATCTCTCTCCTCCAACCAGATGTGCAAACATGCCTTTTAGAAAGCAAAACCACTGGAATGGAATGGAATGGGAGAAGGTCAAAAACACACATCAGTTTTCAGTATCTCATCATTTTCCCTTCACTGACATACATTTGTGGATGTATTTGTGTATACAGCCTGTGTATTTATTAAACTCCCATCCTCCCACTTTACTGAAATCTCCTTTTAACCAAAGTCCCCAGAATAAATCACTTCCTCAGTTGTTTATCGTTTGACCAAACTTCTTTGTAGTTCCTGCAATACTTTAAGAACTTATGGTCATTCTTGAGCACATGCACAATACATTCATGTTAATATACAGGTAGTCAGACCTGTTTCTTCCCCCAATTTTTTCAAGGGAAGAGACAACTTAGTATCTTACTTTTGAGCTGCACGAACAATGTTTAGTAACACATTTTTTTCTATTATGTTTTTAATTTAAATATCTCACAATCATTTAATATTTATTTTCTTCAGCAAAACCAAAGTGAAATGGAAGACTAAAATTGTCACCACTCACAGTTATTTAAAATGGTACTCCAGTAAACCTAGGATGCAGAGAGCCATACTTACTGCTGATATGTAGGTGCATCTGCATTAAAGTCAGAAGAGTTACACGCATTGATGCCTACAATCTGTAGTATTTGCAATGCTTTTATCCATCACAACTATTTCACCACTGGAAGCTATTGAGAACCTGAGACTCTCTGCAGTGCTAGAACTAACTTGCTGGTCATCAGGGCATTTTTAAATTGAACTTAGATATCTTACTCTTTAGGATATAAAAAATTTCTACTCCTTGTCATCTGTGGAACCCCAGCAGAGTCATTTCTACTGATTGAAATAGTTTGCAAGAATGCAGCAGAGGTAGAAAGAGGTCCCTGGTTCATAGCACACCAACATAAACTTGGCAAGGCTTTAAAATGGAGAACAGAGCTTGGCCCAACAAAGCACTAACTACTTGAAGTCAATTTAGTCATTTATTAGATTTACACTTTCAAAAAGCCTCTTCAGCCAGAATTTTCTACTGCTTCCTCACAACTACCTGAGATACTGGGTTAGGTTCAGCCTCAGAAAAATGCGAGCAATGTGTAATAGGGTTAACATACCTTTTGCTATTTTATATCCATGCAATCATTTTTCTGATTTATGATAAATATAAGCTTAATTTTGATTCATCTGAGCAATAATAAGTGTATTTTACCCTGCAGAATATTCCATTACCTGTAACTTGAATATATAGAATGTGGGTAATAAGAAAACATACTTCTCCATTTCATGATAACCCAAGCCTGTTTGTAGTATATCTAGAAACTGATTCTAGACTCATATAAGGTGCTCCACTCATCTTTTTTTCCAGCATTGCCTTGAAGTTGTTTAAATTAATATAGAAATGAAATAAATGCTGTATAAAGGAGGACTTCGGTATCAAAGCAAAATATAACTTTGAGCAAACATGGTAAGGATTAGAAGTCTTATTCCAAACCTCTAAAATCAATGGGAACACGGCCACTGGAATGGATGGAGCTCCTACCGTTTAGGAAGGAACAGTTTCAGTGATGGCAAAATAAGAGTGTTTTATAGATTTAAAGTAACTAATTTTGAAAGTAAATATATTTTACATGTAATCAAAATGTCTTGCATGTATTATAAAAGTGCCTTTTATCAGGGTTCCCTGCAGCTGAACCAATGTGATTCAAGCAGAGGCAAATGCTGAAGTACATTTAGCAAGGATATTGTTCAGAAACTTAAAGGTTGTTTGCTGAAGCCTCTAATCCTTTCCCCTTCATTCTATCTGAGCAACATCAACAATGGGCAAGTTCGTAATAACAGATCATTTCTGTCTGCAGATCCCACCTCCTCAAATATAGAAGTCAAACACTACCTATGGACTGTACAAGATCTTCAGATTTGGCTTGTCCTTCACCACTAGGCTTTGACCTCTCCTGAGACAAGAAACAAGGATGTCAATTAGTTCCAACAGTGATTGTCCTTTCTGCATTATAGTCACCTGAAGGGACACAGGAACTTGACTGAGCTCATGCATCATTAAAAATTTTTGTCATTTCCATGCTGTGCTAACTTTGGACTGTGATGTGGAGGGTAGAGGCTCCACACTCCCCTAAGAAACAATAACCATTGACCCTTTGCAATCTAAACCATCAGAATTCACAGTGCTATCTCCACTCAAGGAAAAATTCAAGTGAAAACTCAAGTCCTTCTGAGGACCAGTCACCATCTTTGTCACTCACTAAAACTGTCACTGGAATGGATTCAAAATGAAATTTGACTTGAAAAAGATAAATTCTTTGATGAAGGCATGTAATTATTCCATGGAATTGGCTAGCCAATAGGCACATGCTTTTTAAATCTTTTACGACTTAACTGAGTCTGTCAAGAATGTGAAATTTGTTGAACTTCACTGCAGGTCAGACATAGGTACCAAACTAGCAAAAATCGGTGGTACAAGCAGGATAAAACATGCTGCAACACTTGGTTATCCAGATAGCCTAAAATTTGATGCCAGCCAAATCTACTTGTACGCTTTGCCGAAATAAACAGAACACAGGAGGTGCCTTCTTTTGCCAGCTCTAAAAATCTTCATTTTGAAAATTATTACTGCAGATCACAGAACATGAGGAAAAAATCTTGGTGTTTAGATCTGGATTTGATTTTCTGTCAACCAGAAGGACCAGAAAGATGTCTTTCTAGTAATAAGGAGGACCTGACCTAAAAATAGCTTTTTGAGTCTTAAATACGTATACGAAAATAGAATTTCATTTACTGTTTAACAACTTTTTTCGTTGGGGAGTGGAGACAGAAAATTTGGCTCAAAGTAGCTGGACATAATAATCTTGTTTTTTAAAAGAAAGAAAAATATGAAGCAAAGGAAAGACTGAACTTAAAGTACTCGATCTCTCTTTCTGTCTTCCATGAGCTAGGCTGTGAATTCCGGCAATCTGCTTTTAGTTACTGCTTTTTTATGTGATGCAGAGTGCCATCTTTTACTATATTGTCCAAGCCATATGATTTGAAACAGCAATGAATAATATTGCTTGCTGGATTCTTTTATTTCCATGAATGGGTGAAGTTGCCTGTATATCCATATCCAGTATGTAGAGTCTTAAAGAGTATCATACCTTGTTTAAATACTCCACCTTCTCAGAATATAAGTATAGATAGTAGAAGCAACAATGCTGGATCCTCTTCACAGAGTGCTAACAGGAGGTCTCAGTCCTAGCCTGAAACAGAGTATTTTTAGTGATGAGAAATAAATTCAATCTCTAGAACTCATACCAGTGAGCCATCCAAAAATGTATAAGTTTTCATTCTGGTTTCTGAAATGAAGAGTTCCTTGCAATTGTAAAAGGAATGAGTGAAAAATTAAATAGGATATATTTAAATGCCCACTTAAGGAATAACTTGTATATCTGCTAGATTCTCATTACAATGGTGTTTTTAAGTATGCAAAAGAGGTCAAACCCAAGGACCTCAGCTTGCAGGCTTTTTCTTTGAATCAGTACTTTGTGGGAACTGGCTAGGCACCATGAACTTGCACCTCGAAAAACTAGGAAATCCACCTACAGAACTCATGACCCCAGGACCTGTAGATCCTGTGAAATCAAATACGTTCAAGTTTGTTGTAATGCTCATAAAGGACTGTTCACAGGAGATGTCGTCTCTGTGCTGTGCACTCCCCCTGATTTCAGTGAGACTATCTCACGAGAGAAAACAGATTTCACAGGATTCTCTTATTAGTGATTTATGCAATTCATATAATTTATAACTTTTATATGATTTCTATAATTTCTAATGCTTTTAATGTCGTAAATGCATTAGTTTTATTAGCTGTAGCAGGAGTTTCACTGAAGCAGTACAGATGTGCATATATTAAATTTTATAAAACAAGGTTTATATAAAAGAAAACAGCAGTTACCTCAGCAGTTCAAACAGTCTGTGCAGTTCAGCATCCTCACTTGTCTGATATGGAAGTCCAAAATATAAATGGGAAAACACAAAATGTGTTATCACTAACATGTGATATATAAAAAAACCCAAAAGTGAGCAGAGATGTACCAGTGATGAAAGTGATGGGATCATTTATTGCCTGGGAACAGGTGAATCTTTTCAGCAAGACTGTATTTCCAAGCATGTAAATTGGACTCAATTTTTGGCTGGTATTTCCAAGTATCTAGAAGCATTGCTATGGCTTCTCCTCTTGTCAGTCTAGTACTAAAATCCACATTCATTCTCTGCTATAGAGAAATAAGAGAGAGAGAGCATCCTTTTTGATTCATTCTTTATACTCTGGCGGGGGAGTTCAGGACAGTGTACAGGTAAAATCCTTCATTATTTGAAAAAAAGTAATTTAATAGAATCCAAATTTTTCATGTATATTTTAAATTATTTTGCATCTTTCATCTGTTTTTGATACTTTCTCTATTTACCTTATTAGGATTTGTAAGATAAGATGATGCATTTTTTTTCAGAGAAACTGGCATGGCTGGAAAAGCATACAAAGTAAACCTCTTTGCTATATTAGCTACTCTAACAAAAGCTATGACTTCTCCCTACAGATCTGGATTCATTTGTATCAATAGACCCTCATGGTTACAGCAACAGTTTGATTGCTAGTTTTAAAATAAGGGCACAGGATTTATTTAAAGAAATTAACATCTAATTAAACAAATGAATGTGTTTCTCTAATTCATCATGGAATATACCTTGTAAGATTTGCCTGGTGGTTAGGCCACCCTTTTTGAAAATGATCAACATTTTTGCACGCAGAAGAAATATTCTGGGAAGAAATTAGTATAAATTGCTGGGAGGATTCTACAATAAAAGCATAATGCCTGTTCTGCTGATCTAAACATTAATATTCATGTAAATCAGCTGTACATGAATGAGCAGACCAGAAAAACACCGACAAATTCAGGGGAAACTTCTTGTCTCAGACTGCACGTCATTAAAAACGCAGAACTGAGAGATGCCAGCCTAAGATATCTCAGGCATTTATCTTTAACCATTGGAACACAGAACTTTATCCAAAATGTAACCACAAGACTCAATATTCATAAAATGGCATAAGGAAAACACTAACTCCAGCATTTCCTGTTGGATATAAATGCAATTTCAGACCTTATATACTGTATAGACCACTCAAAATACTCAGCAGGTCAGGCACATGCAGCATTAACTGGTTCAGAATGACATGATTTGCCTGTGACCATAGCATCAGTGACACTCACCTCATAGCCCCAGCCAAAGGCAGCAGGCAATCCACCTGCTCAAAATCCTCAACGTATTGAGTAGGAGGAACACACAGCTCAAGAACTAATGAAACCAAGTAAAATATTTGTACAAAACGTTCTTACACATAAAACGGGCAGATCTGGGTCACTGTTGAAATCAGTGACTCATCTGGAGTTCTAATTTGCTGTGAAATATTTTTGGATAATATCGCATACTCAGAAAAGAGATGATAGATGGGAGCATGTGTACTTTTCTGTAAATATGAATCAGGAAACCAGGACATAGTTGAGGAATTTGTTGGCTAGTAACTCCAAATTGAAAGAGAAGGAAAGACAGAGGTCATGCTTTTTTCCTTGGTAAAAAAAAAAAAATATTTGTCTAGTACTAGGAAAAAGCAATTCTGTGATTATTGTCGTACAGCGGTTGCATTATCCTCACACATTCCCAAGAATATCAGATTCCATTCATGTTCTGCGTCTTTCACAGAGAGGGACAGAGGACTTCGTGAAGTCTCCGCCTTCTTTCTTGGGTTCTTCAGTTTTCATTGTGCGGATTTATGCTGACTGAGAGAGAGTTTGAACAGTGTAGCGCTGCAAAAGGTTTCCACTCTTTGTTTGGTAATGTCACGACATATGAAATAAAGGACTCAATTCACTCCCCAGCATTTGTCTTGCTGCTTGGCAGAATTCATACACCCAAGCTGCGTGCCTGCATGGAGCTGCGGGAGAAATGGGTGCCCAAGGATGGCACGTGGGAAGCCAGAGGGCTAGGAAGGGCTCACTGCGAGATAACCAGCCACACTCTGCAAAGGGCCTGAAGTCCCTGACCTGTCTAACTAGCATGTATGCCAGCGCTGCCAGGACTTACGGCCTTCTGCAGCAGAGGTAGCCACTGAAAAAGCTTTATTAGTGGAAATGTAAGTGTCGGGGGAATTTTTGCTCCTACAGTTTTAAGCAGCATCTGCATGATAGTTTTGTGACTAAAAGAGGTACCTTACTGCTAAATTTACACTCATACATGTCCTTGTCAGTCCAGCTCCTGCTGGTTAAATTTTGGGCCTTTTGGCCTTGAAATAATTTATTAATAGCAGCGTTGCCAATACAATCCTTCTGGAACCACTGAATTATACATTTTAAGTAAATTCAATTAAACTAAAGCCCCTTTATTCCTAAAAAGAAATAGCTGAGTTCTTGAATAACTGACTGAAGTAGACACTGAAAATAATAATTCTCCCAGTCAGTGGGATCATGTGTATATTCTATTTCACACAATCTACTTTGGCTTCCAAGAAAAGGCAAACTTTACATGGGAAGAAATCCCTTAATTAGGTTAGTGATACAGAAAGCAACCCCAGTGCATTGCTGTAAGCAGCAATGTGTGAATTTTCTATTCAACACAGCAACAGTGGTCTATTTATTCGGCTTATGTGCATAATTAGTAGTAAAATTACACAGTTTTTTTCTTTAACATACAGTAGTTATTCTTTATGGGTCTGGATTCTGAACAAAAATATTTCCTTTAGACTTTATTTGAGTAATGCTTTCTTCAGGTGAGCTCTGGCAAATGCCGTAAAAAATTATAAATCTGGAAACCTAGGAAGTATAGAAAGGGGAAGGAAATTACCTCAGTTTGGCATGAGGTACAATGTTACTTTCTTTAAATAAAATGTATCCTCTGTCCTTAGGAACCCCTTACAGGCTAATTTAACATTTCATTGTACTCTGTCACTTACCCTTGGCTTGCCAGACACGCACAATGCAGCTGATATTACGGTATCTGGAGTTACAAAGAGCTTATGTTTACACACACTATTTTTCACTTCTTTCCAAATACATAGCTGACTGGCACCTTTCTGATTTATTCGTAAATGCTCTTTTACTTACTAAAGCAAAATAGCACGTAATGGAACGTGCATCGCTAACAAGACTGTAGGTAAATATAGAGGATATCATACACTTGTCACCAAATTGCAATTTAACTGGCTGTATTACCATGTTAGCTACTTTTTTTCCCCTCAGCTATTCTTATCTAAGCAAGTAGAAAGCCCAGTTTTAGAAAAAAGCTGCTCGCAAACTGAAGCCCTGGAAGGAAAATTATGCTTGATACAGGTGATATTCTTAAAAGTGCATTTTAATATGTGGTAGGAGCCATATAGGTAAAGAGTGTAAAAGATAATAGTACTGTTAATGCCAGTTACTATAACTCTACATAAGCCAGAACGTACAACTACATAGTGTTAGACACCCTTAGTTTGACATAATATTTAAATCTTCTAAGAGGAATTCAGAACCAACAAAACACATGTAAAATCAGTTAAAAACTGCTAACTGATAGTCCTCAGATTGTACTCATCCTCCAGTGTAGTTATTTCTAAGAAGGTTTTGAATGAGGATATATCCTTGTCAAATACTGTTGAATACTTTTCATAAATTATCTGAACAAAAGACAAAATTATATCCAGTGAAGTTCAAGAAAGATACAAGGACTAAAGAACTGATATGTGCAGAAGATAACAGGCCACTTATATGGGGTAATATGCATGATTTTCTCAAGCTACTTTATATGGGAACTGCGTGTTTAAAAACACAGCCAAATGGAAACACGTGGCAATGGTAAAGAAGGAGTGTAGTCTCACAGGACAGGGACTGTGACCTGGAACATATGCTGAAAAGGTCATGGTAGATAGTTAAATGACCATGGACTTCCACTTGTGCTTTTCACATTTTAAAATGTATGATGGAAGAAGAATAGCACTTTCAAAAGACTAAGTATAAGACCTCAATTTCATATCTTTTAGTAAAAGACTTAAGAAGTTACGTCTTTAAATTACACAAGGGACGATTAAAGCCAATTCTGGTATTCATATGCCAACAGGAAGCAGAGAATTAGAGTGTCCTTTAAATAAACACAGAGACAGACTATCCAATAACAGAAAGATAAAAAATACATTCAAATGAGCAATAAAGCAAGAATGTCAATTTCTGTGTGCTTAGTTTTGATAGACTCTTACATTTGTACCCTCTCAGGAGGCCAATAACCACCCTTCATTGTTTGGAGTAAAGACAGGGTAATGTTGTCCCAGACTATCTCAGACAAAAGTAGTGGAACTGCTTATCTATCCATTTTTCATTAAACCATCACAGGCTACAATGTACAGACAGCACTGGGAACGCAGTCCAGTACTTAGATATATGATCTCAAAATTTTGAGATGGGGTCCTTCTCTAGCCATGCAGAGTTTGAATTAATTTCTGTAGTGTACTTTTATCTAAGGACAGTAGCTTCACCTATTGTCCTGGTTTCGGCTGGGATAGAGTTAATTCTCTTCTTAGTAGCTGGTACAGTGCTGGGTTTTGGATTTAGTGGGAGAACAATCTTGATAACACACTGATGTTTTAGTTGTTGCTAAGTAGCGCTTATCTTAAGGATTTTTCAGTTTCCCATGCTCTGCCAGCAAGCAGGTGTGCGAGAAGCTGGGAGGGAGCATAGCCGGGGCAGCTGACCTGAACTAGCCAAAGGGCTATTCCATACCATGGAACGTCATGCCCTGTATATAAACAGGGGGGAGTTGGCCAGGAGGGGTGGATCGCAGCTCGGGCATTGGTCAGTGGGTGGTGAGCAATTGCATTGTGCATCACTGGGGGTTTTTTTCCTTTTTTTCCTCTCTTCTTTTTTTGTTATATTCCTTTTCATTACTATTATTATTATCATTATAATATTTCATTATTATTGTTGTTAATATTGTATTTTACTTTAGTTATTAAACCGTTCTTATCTCAACCCATGAGTTTTACCTTCTTTCCTGATTCTCCTCCCCATTTCACTAGGAGCCGGGGCGGGAAGTGAGGGAGTGGCTGTGTGGTGCTCAGCTGCTGACTGGGGTTAAACCATGACACCTGCTCAAGGGACTAGAGAGGGTTTGAAATGCTGAGTGTAAATGTTTTATTTACTAGGCTGGTACTAAAAAGTCTCTTTCTTAAATCTCTGGCTTCTTACCTGTGAAATCTCAAATAGAGTCCATCATGCATTTCCACAGGACAGTAGAGGTTATGAGTCAAGAAGAAGGATTTGGGCTGCAAACACCAGGTTCAAGAGGTGCTTAACACAGGACCAGATCTATAGAAAAGAAGCTTCTTCCTTGTTTCCCATTGACTGGGTTAAAAAGCCATCAAATGCACACACGCATGACCGATATGCCCAATCCTGTCCCCTCTGATTTGGGATTCAGGCACTTCCACAGCTGGAGATAGTGTCTCTGTATAGCCCTCGATGGCTTTTCATTCCATTGCTTTGACCAAGATTTGCCCAAACTACCCAACAGTAGGATCACCGCAGAATTCCTGCATCAGGCATTCTGAATTAATCTTCCCCAAAGACCCTGATCCAGCCAGCTTTCTCCTGAAGCAGAGTCTGAAAGAAAAGACCGGCAAGTAAGGGAGGCATGAATTCCATGTTGTCCAGCAGTCTGTCTTTAGAGACATTGTAGGAGACCACTTTTAATGCCATTCCTCTGCCTAGATTGAAAAGGGGCACGAACGTAGCATGTTTAGACATTCAGGCAGGGCCCTCATCTGCAGAATATTCTAGGGATACAGCTGTTAGCAGCTCTCAAGTCAAAGTTACCATATTTTTGCATAAATAATGAAATACATAGTAATAGAAGAATGACTCTAACGCTTGTTAACTAGTCCTAAAACTAGGACTCTCTCCATGGCTTTTCCAAGCAGACAATTGAGCTGGCTTTCCATGCTTAGGCACCTCAGAGCTCATGCACTGTGAAAGGCCCTGGACCACTAATCTGAGATTAAGTAATTTTAAAAGCACCTTTTTTATGGACCTCTCCTTTACTGGCAATATGTCAACACATCAATTTGATATTAAGTAGATTGGATCTATTGCTCTATAAGAAGATCCAGAAGTTACCTTTAAATTAGAATTGAAACAAATTAACAATTCCTATTCTTCTAATTACGGTCACACTCCCTAGTAATACTTCTCATGCTTAACTTTCCTAAGAAGAAAAAGTCACCTTTCTCTGAACTCCTCACTTGTCTATGGGGGTAATTAATCAGTCAAAAACACTCAAGTATAAAGTTGATCTGACAAACTCCGTTGAGAACATGTATGCTGTAATTTCGCTGAACCCCTAGTGCAGGACAGAGTGCTGGCTAAGCCCAAAGGTTTATCAAAACACAGTGATAAATCCCAGATGTGATCTCAGCTTTTCATGCTTTCTGTTTTGTTAATGTCTCCAAAACCACTCGTGGGATTTTTGTTGGGTGTTTTCTTTCTTCCCCCCCTTCCACAAATTCAAAGTAAATTGGTCTGGCTTCTGGTACCTGGCACAGTGGCACGCTTCCTCTCAACAACTGTAAGCCTGTCTGAAAAACAGAACAACATCTTTGAGATGAGGTGTTTATATGGGCAACATTCAGCCACTGCAGTGAATGTGGCCCCACCTTCAAAGAGACTCCAGAGCACTGCTCACCTGATGAAAGCATTAACTGTTTTTGGTTGACTTGATTTACATGGAAGCAGCCAGCTCATTAGCTGAGCTGAACCCAAAGAAGTAAATGTAATGCACATGCAGATGTTTTCCTAGCTACTTGATGTCAATGTTGCTGCAGCTTTCCTCAGGATAAGAGTACAAAGGCAGCAGTGATAAGGCTTTGCATAATCCCCCAGCAGCTAAAGCAGAGCAAGCTGTTGAAAAGATTTACATCAGGGCTACTTAGGTCAAAAAAGTTAAATTAATGTAACCAAATCTTAGTGGTTAATATATAGGATTGCACTATGCACTGCATACAGAACTGCACTATACCCATATTTCACAGAAGTAATAACTTAATATGACCAAGGGGTAAATGGAGGGCTTGGCATTCACATACTGCTCCCTAAGAAATCCACACTTTTTTTAAAGTTCTTTAGATTTCTAAGCTACAAGTAAAGTTATACCTAATTATTTATATAACTAAGGCATCTCCTCTAGGACTAGTCTTTCAAACATTAAACTCAGATAAGCTAGATTTCTCTGATCACTAGAAAAAAAGTTCTTCCTGCTCAGTTGCTTTTCAGACACTGTTCTTTCCTTGAGTAGAGAAGGTTTAAAATAATAGTCTAATAAATATTCAGAAAGGTATTCACAGTATGAAAAAAAAATGCAGCAACAAAATGAAAATAGAAAAACTTTAATTAATGTAATACTAGACTCTGTTCCTAACTAATATGGAAAATGTTTCATACTCGTCACTTCTTAAATGTAGCAGAAAGCTACTTTCTGCTGTCTTTCACTCACAATCCTAATTAAAATTACACTTCAACATCGTTTCTCAGCTAGAAAGCTTAATAGGAGCTCCCTATTATGGTTGCTTTCCTTGGCTTGTTATCAAATCCTCACCACAGTCATAACAGCTAAAGACTAATCAACCTGCTTTTCCTCAGTTCATTAATTTAGCTACTTTGCTCATATAATCTGTCTATGTGGAAACTGAGGGTCTTTTATTCTTATTGCAAAAGATTGTATAATTTGATCTTTAGTTAAGCATATGTTAAGAGTATGACATCTTCACTAGTCTATAACAGAATGCCTCACTCATCACTTTACTTTTGCTTCTTATATTCTTATATACTTTTTGAGTTTTTTCTGCTTTTCTAATACTTGTCTCATACATTTGGATACTGGAAATACCCATCTTCTTTCCTCTCCTTTTTGTCATCTATTTATACACCTTTACACCTTCCTGTCTCCTAGATTAGTATTATATTTAACTTAGATTTGAAAAGCAATTTTTCCCACCACTGTCCTTTTATTGATTTAGAAGACAATATAGTGAACAAGAAATGAAGTGAAAAAGGCCATGTGAATGGTGTTTGTATATGCATACGTTTAAGTATAAGTATATTTCGTTATAACCATGCACTAAATTCAATGGCTTCTGCTTCTGTCTGGAGATCCTTATAGGCTTGTTTTCTTATGAAGTTGGGCAGGGAATAAGAATTTCACTTGCAAAATTCATCACTTGCAGAAGAATTTCTATCTATGAATATCCAGCACTAATAAAACAAAAATCAGAATAGGTAGGTGGTTAAAGAAGGAGATGGTAAGCTTGAGAAAACAAAGAACAGAGTATGTCTATGATTTGTGGTAAGCACTGTATACCCAAAGGCCTTGTTTTCCCACTTTAGAGACAAGCAATTTTAAAAAAGTCAATGTCAGTTATTCATTTCCAGTGGCAGGAGAATACGGTGCCCAGGTAAAAAACACTTTAGACCCTAAATTTCAATTCCCAAATTGGCTATTCAACTGTAGCCTTATAACTACTTTCAGATTTTACATTCACTGCATTTAGTCAGTGGTCTGATGGTCATAATGGGCTACTGTGCAGTCCTGTGTGAGAAACCATATGCTTTTCCCTGACAAATGTTCTTCCAGTCCTGGATGCTCAACATAAGAATTTTATATTATCAAATTCCAAGAAAGGAAATGTCATTTTCCAGTGTTCATACATAGTAACTGTACTATGTCTCTTATCAAAGTGGAGACTCTTTCATTTCTGGAAGACAGTTTATTCAGGATCTAACCTATGTAGATATACTCCTTGATTTTAGAAAAATAAGTCAATATATAATAAGGTGATTAATCTTGCCGCTAGTTATTTATGTCAGGCAGTAGTAAGAAATACCTATGTCTTCATCTTCACACTCCAGCTTGAGTTTGTAAGCACATGATTTGCCGACCTGTTTCAATGTGTCATGGAATCTTCACAAGTCATTTTTGTACTTGAGATCCTTGAGGTAAAGCCAACAATAACTTCTTCACTCAGCTTATAACGATTATTATGCCAGTAGTAAGTGCAATAGCAGAGAGCCCTGAGCACACTTCATAGCATCTAAGCTGAGCAAAGGGCAGGGAGGGAACTTTAGAAGCAGTATTAGCTCTGCTGTAGTGCAGATTCTTCTGAAAATTTAAAGTTCCTTTTCCTACCTAGATTTTACCAGCTATGATAGCTTTACTGGTAAAGTTCCTTTTACTAGTTATGAAAAAATGGCTCTATCTGAAAAGAAAATGTGGACTGAATTTTCTGTTTCCATAATTTTGGAGAGGGATCCCTGTCAGTGCTATAGGTCTAATATCAGATGGATCAGAACTACTGTATGTGCACAGCAGACATACTCTGCACGTGTGTAGAAGGCCCCTATACTGCATGTACATTTGCTGCAGAGTCTCTCTGAACCATGTCCCGTGGCATTGCAGAAGACATCAGCTAATGTCTTACGTTCTTTGGCAAGGCCAATACTGAGTCTTTGTGGATGGGCACTGGCCAAACCAGCCTTCTATTTCTCAGCATCTGATGTAAGAGATCTGCAAACACGGAATCTCTGGCATTTCTCTAGCATAGAGGAGACTGGGAATTTCTTCAAGAGGAGATACAAGGACTTTCTCTGATGTCATTCAGTCTGGGGTAGATCCAGAGAATAACAATTGGTACAATTCTATCTAAATGTGAAGAATACTAAGTCTATTATTCTGAATTTTAATGTATTTGTGTATTGGGTTTGCGTGGCAAGGTTTTGACAGAGGGGGAGCTACAGGGGTGGCTTCTGTGAGAAGCTGCTAGAAGCTTCCCCTGTGTCCCATAGAGCCGATGCTAGCTAGCTCCAAGACGGACCCACCGCTGGCCAAGGCCGAGCCCATCAGTGATGGTGGTAGCACCTCTGTGATAGCATATTTAAGAAAGGGGAAGAAGTTACCCTGCAGCAGCAATTGCAGCTGGAGAGAGGAGTGAGAATACATGAGAGAAACAACTCTGCACACACCAAGGTCAGTAAAGAAGGAGGGGGAGGAGGTGCTCCAGGCGCTGGAGCAGAGATTCCCCTGCAGCCCATGGTGAAGACCCTGGTGAGGCAGGCTGTCCCCCTGCAGCCCATGGAGGTGAACGGTGGAGCAGATATCCACCTGCAGCCCGTGGAGGACCCCACGCCGGAGCAGGTGGCTGGGACCAAAGGAGGCTGTGGCCCCATGGGAATCCCACGCTGAAGCAGGCTCCTGGCAGGACCTGTAGCCCCGTAGAGAGAGGAGCCCACGCTGGAGCAGGTTTGCTGGCAGGACTTGTGACCCCACAGGGGACCCACGCTGGAGCAGCCTGTTCCTGAAGGACTGCACCCTGTGGAAGGGACCCACGCTGGAACAGTTCGTGAACAACTGTAGCCCATTGGAAGGACTCACGTTGGAGAAGTTTGTGGAGGACTGCCTCCCCTGGGAGGGACCCCACGCTGGAGCAGGGGAAGAGTGTGAGGAGTCCTCCCCTTGAGGAGGAAGAAGCGGCAGAAACAACGTGTGATGAACTGACCACAACTCCCATTCCCCATTCCCCTGCGCCGCTCGGGGAGAGGAGGTAGAGAAAATCAGGAGTAAAGTTAGGCCCAGGAAGAAGGGAGACGTGGGGGGAAGGTGTTTTCTAAGATTTGGTTTTATTTCTCATTACCCTACTCTGATTTGACTGGTAATAAATTAAATTAATTTTTTTCCCCCAAGTCATGTCTGTTTTGCCTGTGACGGTAATTGCTGAGGGATCTCCTTGTCCTTATCTTGACCTATAAGCCTTTCATTATATTTTCTCTCCCCTGTCCAGCTGAGGAGGGAAGTGATAGAGCAGCTTTGGTGGGCACCTGGCATCCAGCCAGGGTCAACCCACCACAATTTGCAACATTAGTTAAGCCTCTTTCATGTTGCTCCCCCATATCTTACCTGAAGTTTATCTAAATATTAATGCAAGTCGAAAAAAAAATCCAGATATCTCATTCCTTTTCTTTGTTTTCCTGTAGTGAATATCAACATTTACTTCTCATTTTGCCACACTTCCTGACAGTCTTGCGCAATACCATTCTAAATTAAGAACTTTGCACAAAGTCAGTTTTTACAAATGTTATTTTGTTGGCTAGTTCAACAGCTGTGAGTGAAGCATTTTGTTAAAGACTTTCTAAATACATACTGCTTTATTCATTCTTTTTTTTTAAGTTAAGGAAAGGAGAGAGTTGGTAACATTTTGCTGCCAGAAATAGAGGAATACTTTAAGACTCCATTATCAATCAAGAATAATGCATTTTCTTCCTCAAAGAGTCTGACCTGGGTATGTTGAAGGAGACATATTGAAGAAGCTGTGTATTAATTAGGCTGATCCTGAAAATCTGGATGATCCTGATTGTGCTTTCCTTCTTACCCACTTTACTGTGAAGTAACACTACCACTGGCCTCTTCCTATTTACACTGCTCTGCCTTGGAGGAATACTAGGGCTGAGAAAATGGGGCACTGAAGGAAAGGTGAGGTGGCTTTTGAAGTTAAAAAGAAGGAAAGGAAAATCTGAGTGTCTAATGTAAGGGAAAAGTACATTTAAACACGATCAGCAAGGAAGAAGCAGGAGAAGTGCCAGCCTAGCCTTCTGCCCACCCCTTAGCCAACTATAGACTTCTTCAGCGCTCACCCATGCTGCCTGTCTGTCCAACTGCCTTTTGACTATGCAACAGTTATGGTTGTCTTGCTCTTGGATAACTTTTAGCCACAGAAGAGCTCAAGCATATGTGGGAATTCTGTGATTACAGAGTTTGTCAGAGAACCTACCTTTTTGCCACAAAGTCCAGCTCCAAAAAGTAAGTTCTTATGTATGTGCCACACGCATGCTCACAGACTTTCTCTCTTCTTCTCTGACTAATCCTTCTTTGCCGTATAGCTGTGGAGGAAAAATATTAAAAATATGAACTAAATGTATACTGATATGATAGTATGTTCAAATATTTAAAATGCTGTCTGAAAAACTTACTTTCAAAAAAAATCATGACGGAAAAATATTTTTCATGGGACAGAAAATCAGTATTTCATCCAGAATATCGCTGGTAAATGGTAATAAAGTTCAAAAGAACAACTGTGTTAAAACTGAAAATCCAAACCTCTATTCTAATTCTGCTTCCCTATATAGTCCCATTTATCTTATCCATTTACAGGACTGGGGCTAGCATTCATCCATTATGCTGTGAAACAAGGAAAATCCTTGCATTAGGTAGAACCTCCATATCTACCTTACTGATAGATGTATTTCTCATCTCTCTCTAACAACTCTGAGGTTGGCATGCTGGTGAGATTATAAATTTTCATATTTAAATGAATGTAGAATTCTTTTCTGATTTGAATGATGCCACAGAAAATTAATATACAACTTAAAGTAGAGTATGTAGTCACTCTTACCCTTGCCTCTTACTTCATTTTCTCCTTCCACCCTCACCCCTCTTAGGTCCTTTCTCATTCATTTCTTATCACCTTACTCATTAGTCTAAAGCTTTTCATGTCTTTAACCTTTCACCCTCACCTTTTATTCCTCCTTGAATTTGGACTGGGACCTTGGTTAAAACATATAAGTAGTTTATAATTTTGTCTTTTTTTTTTTTGTTTAAATTTTCAACATTGTGTTGCACCTTTAGAAACACTGCTGTCAGTGAAGTTACTCATAAAGCATTCTGTGTTTAGATTTGCAGTCACAGTGCTGGCTGCCTCTCTGTCTCAAAAATGGTGTGAAGAAGTGGATCTTAATAAAATTCCTGACTGAAGATTGTAAAGTCTTTGATGGAAGGGCTGTCTTTTACCATGTGTTTGTATGACTCCTAACAGAATCTGACTCAAAGTCAGGTTAGAACCTTCTTGCTCTTTGCATAGTTAGTAATACCGATAATAGCATAAAACCCAACATAATTATTTCAGGAGACATCCTTTTCTTTTGCTTGGCGTATGAGCTGTGTACTGAGATTATTTGTGTATTTATTTCATTTACCTGCTTCCTGTATAGAAGTTCAGCTTCATGTCCTAGACCATCCAACAGGAAAGCCAAAATACTGAACTTATGGTCATTGATATCACCATCTTCAAAAACTAATTTTATTTCTTTGCATACTTCAAGTAGATATAAGATGCTATAATAATAATGTAAAGAACAGATATGGCTTCTAGCTGCAAAATTCAGAACGAGGTTCCTAGCTATATTTAAACTTGTAAAGGTTGGTCAGACTTAGGGTTTAGTTTAACCATTATATATGCATTACATATGTCAGCACTGCACCCATGTATAATAACTCTCAATGTTTAAACCCACAGATTTCAAAAAGCAGTGTCAGTGGGATAACGAAATCGTAAAGGTATGAAGGGCCATTCTGCACCGCTGGCTGTAGGCACACTGAGTTCGTTCAGCCTGCACTGAGTCCAGGACTGGAAGTCAGCGGATCACAGTGACAAGACACCTGCTCCTACAGAACAAGAGCCACCACAAGCCAGGCCTTCGAGCCACGCTGGCCCTGAACTGCATCCATTTTAATAACGCTACCTCAGAGCTAGGACATGTTAGCCTGGGCCCAACAGCAGACTAACTCAGGCAGACGGTGTCTGGACTACTGCAATGGGGTGTTTTTAGCATTCTGGATTTCTGGTAGCTTGAGCCCATCGAAGCAGTGTCTGTCCCAAGGTAGCTGTGCCATGCCAGCAGCCACGCAGTGACTTGGTGGCAGAGCTGGGATTAGAATTTAACAGTCCTGGCTCAGTTGTGTCCATAGGTTATTTCTAAAAACTTCCCTCAACATGCAGGTTCCCATAGCCAATAAAATAAAATAAACTGTGCTCCCTATCTTCTTAATTCTCAGCAATGCGTGCCAACATTATCACTGCAACATGAAAGACATTCTTAAGCAAACAAAATGACTTGAACTCTAAACTATGCTTTCAGATAGTAGGAGCTACTGTTGTAACCCATGGGCTGGGCATTCAGTTTTCACAGCTTGCAGCAGACACCTAATGATAGTCATCGTCTCTTACTCCCATACTGTAACAGCATGCCCAGGGTAAAAATAAGGTTACACTTCACTGATCAGAATTTCAGAAATTAAATCCAAATTTACATGTATAGGAAAACACAATTTTGAATGTTATATTGCTTTTCCTGGTATCATATTCTTGTTTTAGAAATCCTCTCTGAATTAATGGCAGCTGTAATATACATCATCCACAGCAAGCCACCCCTCTGCAGCCCTCCATCACCATTTCACTGCACTAGTAAAACAATACAAAGCAAACAAACAAACTTTTTCCAAATCTGTTTGTCGTGGTTTAACCCCAGCTGGCAACTAAGCACCACGCAGCCACTCGCTCGCTCCCCCCAACCCAGTGGGATGGGGGAGAGAATCGGAAAAAAAAAAAAAAATCATGCATTGAGATAACGACAGTTTAATAGGACAGAAAGGAAGGAAAAATAATGATAATTATAATAATGACAATAACAGTACTAAAAGAATTAGACTATACAAAACAAGTGATGCACAATGCAAATGCTCACCACTCGCTGAACAATGCCCAGTTAGTTCCCAAGCAGCGATCCACCCCTCCCAGCCAACTCCCCCCAGTTTATATACTGGGCATGATGCCATATGGTATGGAATACACCTTTGGCCAGTTTGGGTCAGCTGTCCTGGCTGTGTCCCCTCCCAGCTTCTTGTGCCCCTCCAGCCTTCTTGCTGGCTGGCCTTGAGAAGCTGAAAAATCCTTGACTTAGTATAAACACTACTTCGCAACAACTGAAAACCTCAGTGTGTTATCAACATTATTTGCCTACTAAATCCAAAACACTGCATGATACCAGCTACTAGGAAGACAACTAACTCTACCCCACCTGAAACCAGGACACTGTTTCTTCTCTTTTCCTGTAATTTTCTCAAATTTCCTGACTTATCATTGTCATCTGTCTTGACTTATCAGTTCTTTCCAGGCTGAATATGCAGAACCATGATTTTAGCTTTAAAAGCATTACTCTTTTATAAGTGCTTTTTAGGTTAAGAAAATATTGCTCTAATTTGTGCACCAAATAATAGAACTCAAATGCATTAACTAAGCTGCAATTGTATTTTGCTTCCTCCATCTGTTAGCATCCTGTCGCACTTCCATTCCAATTATCTGTAACAGCCTTTCAGAAAAATCTTCCAGACACCCTCAGACACAGAGGAATTTGTTAGGTAATGTGATTACAGGCTCATCTCCATGAACATGAAGGAGCAGAGAGACACAACAGTAGATGGGGGAACTCCAATAATGTACTCAGAGAAAGAAGCTGTCACAGGGGAGCCTCAGCCCCATGGGCCAGAGGTGACCCTCATTTTTGAGTCTGTGGGAGAGGCTCTCTGGGTCTCCTTTCAGACTGAGGGAGTTTAGCCCAGGGGTAAGGGAGCCATTCTGGGATGCAGGGGATGAACATTGTGGGATTCTACAAGACGTATGAGATGTTCAGGGTAAGCACCAAAGACAGGGAAAGGGAGAGTTCAAGGAGGACAAGTGTGGGAAACTAGAGGAAAACAGGGATAAAAGCCATCTATAAACTGGCATTTGGTCAGTACGCTTGTCTGGCTATGCACAGTCTATCCCATCTTCTCATTAAACTCCATTTCCAACTCTTCTCTTGGGTGAGGGGCTCTCTGCTCCATGGGTCTGTGTGCATACAGAGGTCCAAGTGCGGTAACGGGAGTCAGACCATGGGACATCAGGGCCCACACATCAGGGTGGCAACAACTGGAGAGACTGGAGAGTGTTCATTTGTGTGGGTGTGTATGTCAGTGTGTAATCACTACTGAACGTCAAGCCAGACTAGCCAGCAAGTAGGATAAGATGCTTAGGAGGCAAGTATTGGTGTGGCCGTAACTCTGGGCCAGATAACCAGGGGGTACAAGAGGGCTCTGAAAGTTGGCTAGCGGAGGACCAGGCGGTCCAAGCCAGCTACTGGAGAGACCTTGGGATTTGGAGGTCAGCTACTGGTAAGGTCATAGTTCTGGGCCAGCGACTGGAGAGACCTGTCTGCATGTGTGTGTCTGTGTGTGAGTGTCATGGTTTAACTCCAGCCAGCAACTAAGCACCACGCAGCCACTCGCTCACTCCTACCCCCTCCCAGTGGGATGGGGAGGAGGATTGGAAAAAAGTAAAACTCGTGGGTTGAGATAAGAACAGTTTAATAACTAAAGTAAAATAAAATAGAATACTAACAACAATAATAAAAATGTAATAATAATAATAATTTTAATGGAAAGGACTATAACCAAAAAAAGGAAAAAAAAGAAATAAAACCCAAGCAAAAAAACCAGTGATGCACAATGCAATTGCTCACCACTATCTGACTGATGCCCAAGCAGCAACCCACACCTCCTAGCCAACTCCATCCAGTTTATATACTCACCATGACATTCTATGGTATGGAATATCCCTTTGGCTACTTTGGGTCAGCTGTCCTGGCTATGCTCCCTCCCAGCTTCTTGTGCCCCTGCTTGCTGCTAGAGCATGGGAAACTGAAAAATCCTTAACTTGGGATAGTGCTACTTAGCAACAACTAAAACATCAGAGGGTTATCAACATTAAATCCAAAACACACTGTACCAGTTACTAGGAAGAAAATTAACTCTGTCCCAGCCAAAACCAGGACAGTGAGGCATCTGGGAAACCAGGGGATCCTGGGCCAGCTGCTGCGTAGGCTGGGTGTCTAAGACTAGCTACTACAGAGATCCATATTGGCTTATATATGTATATACTTATATATTTTATACTAATGGGCTTTCATCCTGAGCAGCCAGAGGAAGAGGAGGAGGCCACTGGTGCTGTTTGTGTTTGTGTGAGTGCTATGTTTTCTGTCTCTGTTGATCTGTGTGACCAGCCACATATACCTGTATATTTGTATACATGTTTGTGTTTCTATTGTGAATATAGGTTCAGTCTCGCTACTGGTTGGACCCAGGAACACAGAGCTGTGGCAGCCTCACCTCTATTGGGCTACCAGATTTGAGAGCTCCTAAAAGAATTAACATGAAAACTCTAAGAAACCTCAGAAGTTGCAGAAGAATTATAAGACAATAATTCTCAATATTGGCAGCTTCTTCCAAAATGTTTAGGAGGCCATGAAACTGCAGGTGAGGCTACCAAAAGTGTGCTTTTGTAATTCTTATAACCTTCAGTTGGCAGCTGGAGTCCTTCCTGGCAGATAAAACAAAAATCATCTCATTATAGCAACTTAAGTATGGAATTACTAGTCTGTCAGTCTTTGTGATTGATGCTGAAACACTCAGACAAACCAAAACTGAAATGCTTCTGTCCATGTCCAGAAGCAAAATTTTAGTTACCTGAGGATTTAGGGAATTACATGGATAGTTGAAGAACTATATATGCAGTGACTAAGTGCAGACTTGGAAACCACTGTTTTGAATTTGGTTCTTGAGTTCTTCTTAAATTCCAATTCCAGTGCCTAAGCTTTAGTATTTACTAAAATGTACTGTGATTAGGTACACCATTAGGAATGTCAGATTAAATGTAATAAAGTATTGTAAGGAAAAAAAACCAAGACGACTTGACTGTTCTTAAAGCAGAAATTGGTCAAAAGAAGTTGTCAATCAGCTACAGAGTTAGGTCACTGGAATCTAAATCCTTTTTTGAAACTGGGTGGCCTATGCCACTGTCTTTTTGTGTTTTGGTCCGGCATTTCAATGATTTTTATAGTGATACTCAATATATTATTGCAAGTTAGCAGGACTTACTCAAATGGAGAAACACATCCCATTTCCTTCTTTTCTTAGCCTATAGTTTCCTACAGTGTCACTTGTTTTTGCTCAGAAGAAACCAAAATATGCCTGGAATTGTAATTTGGAAAAATTTTGTAGACTTGTGGTAGTAGTGGCATTGACTACATGCCATAAAGCTCTTTAATGAGCTTCACCATCTCCATATCAAGTTCTGCAATGAATGCAATTTGATCCCAAAAAAGCCCTTTTCAGAAACCATGTAACCTTTAAAGGGCCACATATAATATATTAACTTTATTTTGATGAAAAACAAATCTGCTAGATACTTAACAGACTTCATCCTGAAGTAAAAGCTGGTATACGGTGTTGTTCTTGGCAAAATAGCCCCAGACTCCTTAGAAGCTGTGATTTTGGATTACCACCCCTTTTCAGTAATAATGAACATAGGGTAATCAAAAATGTTATATGCAGGAAAATATAGTATATGCAGGAGATATGTTATTCTTCTCATGCAAAGCAATGAGGACCAGGTCCCTGTTGCAATAAATCAAAGCAGCACCACTTAAATTTATGGAACTATCCCAAGTTATAGCAATTCAGGTCTTGCGAATGCAATCTGCTTACTAGAGCTAGAGGCGATTGTGACTGGTAGTGGCACGTGCTGTACCAGCCATATGAACAAGACTTTTGCTCATTTTTGCTTCCATGATGACCTATGCTTTTAGGAAAGGATGAGCAGTCATTAACAATGTTGAAACTAAGTAACAAAAATTGAAGGCTCTTCTACATTTCAAAGAAGGTGTAACAGAGAGTCAGGACTGAAGAGTAAAAGGAAAAAATCCAAGCCACAAAAGCAGAAGGCAGTTCTAGATTTCCGGCATCACCATTTCAAAGTTTAGAGGCATTCAGGTCTTTTTTCAGAGGGCGCTCATTTGCAAAATGTGGACATGGATCTAGTTTTAGATCATGATCTCCACCCACTTCCTTTCCCCATAGAGCTTGGGATAGTCAGGTCCAGACTCAGGGCCATCTTTAGTAGAAACCATCATCTTGAAAAGCTGTATTCTTACAGAGGATATTGTACATACTGCATTAAGAAAGATTCAGATAGAAGTTAGTAATGACAATAAAAATCATACTTTTCAGTTCCCTTGTTTGGGGCATGGGAGAGAGATTTGTGTGCAGTAAGTTTCACTGTTCCTTTGTACATCCATTTGTTTCTTTTTTGGGACATTTCTTAATCAAAGACTAGACCCTTACTGCATGGAATAAGCAGTTGAAGAAAGGTAACTTGCCATCCCCATTTTTCTGTTAGGTGTGCTGTCCGTATGTATGATCACATGCCATTAGAGCACTGTAATTATTTGGTGGTTTGTTGTGTGCAGGAAGAGGCTCAGTCAGATTGTCCCCATGACAATCATTCAGTGAAGAGGTTTTGTGCCCTGATACTGCTCTAGTGGCAGATGATACAGTAGCACATGTCACTCCAAAGACAGTGTGGTGATCCAGGATACTCTTTCTGTACAGGTGTAAGTGTACTCTTGCAGAAAAGTGCTTGAAGGTGACTGATTCTGGATCCTGACTCCATAGCATGCAAGGAGGTGCTAGACACAGCATCAGTGCCCACACCATCAGTGCCCTTGCGTTCCACCAAAATGTTTATAGCAATCTGCTTGTGGGAATGAAAAATGTCCCCTCCTGACGCTAAGAACAGGAAAAAAAGAGCAGAAAAAACGTGACAGAAGAGACTCCATGTTCAGATAAATTTGTCAACACAAGACAGTCTGGTGTCCGTACAAATAAAAATGTGTGTTGCTTGGTCTGCCAGAAATCGGGGTCAGTTATAAATCAGACATCACAGCACAATTCACCCTTAGTATAAATCTAAAGGCGTGACTGTTACTATACTTCAAAAACATTTTTGTGGTGCTTTCAAGGAAAGAAAAAAAGGTTGGCTCATAATTGGACTCTGAGGGAATTAAATCAAATGCCCACATCCTAATGAAATACACTTGAAGCCTATTGTATTTGGAAACAAATATTGATTTCCTAAATCCCTTTCTAAGAAGAGAGAAACAACGATATTCATTCTCTGAAACTTCTCATACATCAAAAACCCTAAAGAAGAACAGGAAGAACAGAAGAACTACAAACTTAGCATTTTGCTAATTTTGCACACCCATCAGTGTAGTTGTATGCACTCAGTATGTGCCTACATAAATATATAATTTCAATGGTGTCTAGCGAACACAGCTTATGAAGAAATTGTGCGCAATATCTCTCACCTCAGAGACAAGAGAAGAGACAAAAAACAGGAAATGTGTATGTTTCCCATAGGAACATGTGCACTTGTACAACAATGTTCTACCCCACTCTCAGTGAGGTTGCTTCTGCTCTGTTGAAGGGCAAATTTCATAAACAATCTATGCAGTTTTTCTGTCCATCAAACTCAGTGACATTTAATGCTGCTGTTTGGAACATAATTTCCTGTAAACAAATTCACAATTGCCATACCATATATCAAAGTCAGCATTCACATGCAATCTACTCAAAATATTGTGTGGCTGAGAAACTGGTAACATTCTTCTGAAAGTCAAAAACATCTGGTCTGAATAGCTAGGCCAGCAGCTGCAGTAAAAGAAATGTAATTTTTCCCCATTAACAAAGGAAGCAAGACTCTCCATAAGGTACATCCATTTTCTCTTGTCCCTAGCTCTAGGTTTAACTCCTCTTAATACAGAAAAGCTGTCTTGGCACTACTGCTGTCATGGAAAAGGAAAGGCAAAAAAAACGAAAAAAAATTTCTTTTGTACAACTACACGGACTGAGCAGGATCCTAAAGGGCTGGATTGTTAAATCCATAGTGATTTAAGCTAAACTTTTTGCCTTTGCAACTCATGAGAGGCATCTTCATACCATCGGATACAGTTCAGATGTTTTGGAAGAAGTTCTTTACTCTCTCTGCTGTCAGTTTCCCCCTCTCAGCCCAGTCTTAAGTATGATGGACAGTTGTTCCAGCTGCATTACAGAAGGAAGATCTCACAGAGTCAAGTTGTCTTTCTTCTGATCCAAGTTCTTTGGAGACTTTTCAATCCTAAAGAGGGACGATTATGGTACAGGACTCTGACAGTTTGGAGTTCAGTTACAGTTTCAGGCCAGCCATGAACTGTAGACACAGGCTAAGCCAGAATGCTGGTTGGGACTTTGGGATATTGTAAATCCTCTTTTCATCTACAGTTGAATATTCTAACCGTCAGCCTAGATGGCTATATTTTCTGCTCCCGTTGGTATAATTAGGTCTTGTTCTTCCATAAACCAACTTGTGCCCCCAATTCAGCAAGTGTACATTGGTATAAATTAACAGCAACTCTACTGTAGGCAAACATAAGCAGTATGAAGGCCTTCATATACTACGGTCTTACCTTTTCTCCTCTCTCCTATATAACATCTCCTAGTTTCTTTTCCCTCAGATACAGATGAGTACAAACAAAGCAAGTTTGAATGACAGTGACCATTGCTCCCTTGAAGTTAATCTTCCTTCCTCCTAGTCAACCAAATGGAGAATCTCACCCTAGAGGAGTCAGATCAAAGAGAATTGTTCACCCCAAATATTGTTTACTCAAATTTTAAATACTGATTTATAAGATAAACAGGAACAGAATTTGCCTTTTAGAGACACATTTTTAAATACTGCAGGTAGTTTATCTCATAGCAGCAACTCTTCAACAAAAAAACAGACTTAATTTTTCTCAAAGACCAAAAAAGGGATAGCATCTGAATCTGGAACCTAACTGAATGAAATGAAAATATGTAAATAATGGGATTGCAGTTAGGCTACCACAACCTGACATAGTAACGATGAACCTGAATTCCAAAAAGTATCAAGTGTTAAACCAAAAGGATGAAACAGGGAGGCATTTTAGCTCTGAAAGACAAAATCTATGGGTACTGATCATAAAACTATTGCCAATCCTCATGAAGAATGACGGGCAAGTAGACTGTCTCTGAAGATGAGCACCTTCTGAGCCTTCCTCAAGAAGGATGTAAGTGAAATGACAGCTCAGAGATTGTTTGAAATGGCTGCAGATTCCTATCCTGCTATACGATTGGGTTTCTGTTGGGTTCTTTTAAACTCTACCATTTACATAGAATATTGCTTTCAGTGCCAAACATTAGGTAGGAACTGTACAGCCACAGCAAGAACAGCACAAATGGAAAGAGGTTCTTCCTAGTCCTAAAACCTGCAGCTGATACTGCTGCCACTCAGAGAGATGGGCTGACATCCCAACGGCGGGGGCAAGGGGTGGGGGCATAAACAGGAGGCAATGTCAGTTACAAAGAGCCCCAGGGGAGGGTGTCCGTAATTAGTGGAGCTGTAAGAATTGCACGTGAAACTAATTACACTGGTAAGGCTGCTCTGTGACAGATAAATCCCACTCTCTGGCCTCACACCAGGAACACATACACTGCCCTGGATAATTCCCTCTCTTTTAGATCTGCAGCAGTTCCCATATCCCTCTCAGCTTTGGGGCAATTTTTGATCCTTCTTCCATGCTAAGTTTGTCCTGCAAGCTTCTAGGGATTTTGTCTTCTCATCTGGAAGGCATGATTACTCCTGCCTCCAGAATCTCGTCACTTTTCTTGCAGCAAAGGCAGATCTGGCTGAGGGACTCTCTTGAACTTTTTTAGTGTTTTTTTTCTTTATACGTCTTCTATCCTTACCCCTGTCAAGTAGTTTGCTGCCTTGCTTTCCCTAAATAGAAATCCTAATGGAGATTCTGCCATGAATTTTACACACATACCCTTTTGTTCTTTCCCTGGCATCTCTCGTTCTTGGATCCCGTCGCACCCAGCTCCCATTTTGGGCTTTTCCTCTCCCACTCTCCTCACACTGTCCCTGCTGTCTTCCATCTGACACGTTCCTTTTCCCCTTACTTTTCTAGATGACTCAAGCTCTCTCTCTGCTCATGCAACCAAAACCTTTTGCACATTTTTGTTGATTTACAGGGGCCACCTCAGGTCACTACCTCTTATGCCCATAAAAACATTTCTCTTTCTTGCACCCCATTTTGAGTGTAGGTCTCCACACGTCCCCTGAGGGCCACCTGAGTGTGTGGAGAGGTCCAAACTGCCAGAAGAGATCCCAGAAAAACTCTCCCTTCTGGGTTCAAGTCTCTGGCAAATACCTCACTGTATTTCTGAAGTTTAGTTTTTACATGGAATTTATAATAACAGGAAAGAGAAATATACAGTCTTTCAGTACTTGGAATGGCAATATGTCATGTGGCTAGGAAAGGTATGTCTGGGAGTATCATATAGCTGTTACTCAGCCTAGAGACAGAGGAGCTTTGTGTGGTGTGCTGAGGCTTCTTGAGCAAGTCAGACCAAAATACAGACACACAGCTGAAGCTGTTCTGGCTTAGACTGACACAGACAAGTTTCACACCCAGGAATAAGTAACTATTTTTTCTTATGACAACAAAATTTTGTGAAGGTAAAAAATTAAGTCCCAGTATTAGACCCATCTGACTCCATGTTCAGTTCAGGGCAAGCTCTCACTCCCTGCAATCCTCTTTCAGGCAAGGACCAGGATAGTTTTGTATCAAAGCAAACTAAAGAGGAGATTTATGGATCATGCTCAGGCAAACAGAGGTCAGTTGCTCTCTCTCTGGAGACCTCACAAGGAAGAAGCTTGCTTCTTTATCCTGAAGATCTGCCCTTCTGAATTACTCAAGATAATTCCAAGTTTTATTAACTTTCTAGTCATGAATAATTAAATAAAAAATATATAACAGCTTATATTTCCAGCAGTAACACAGGAATAAAAATAGCGTGAACAACCAAAAATGTTTATTTCCTAAAGCTTTCTAATACTTCAGCTTTCAATGTTCTAAAAGCTAAAAAGGAAAGTGGAGTTTTCTCTTAGATTACCAATAGCAACGCGACACTATAAGTCAAAGGGGTCCATTTGGAGTAGGATACTCTAAGGTTTGTCCATGCATAGAGAAATAAAGAGAATCAAGAGGGTCAAGGGAGGAAGGGGTGTTTGTGAATACCTGCATATTTAATAAAATGCATTCAATAATGTTATTGAAAGGGAACAGATGGAAAGATCTCAATTATAAAGACTAACATAGAACTTCCTACAAGTTGCCTTGGTAGAAGTTAGGCATTTTCAAAGCCAACTTGGCAACAGTGTGCTTATTTGGTGAAATTTATGGTCAGAAAACAGCACTCTAATGGAAAGAAATTGACCAGTTTCTTCTTTCCATGCAGTACAGAAAAGCCTCACAAGTCGTCAGTGGCATAGGTCCCTTTGATATATATTTAGGCAAAAACATCATTTGCAATTGGATATACAAGCAGCATATAAAACATATTTCTGGCAGCAGAAAACATAGTGTCTTACAGAAATTAGATGTAAGTCAAAGAGTTTGAGAAAGAGATCTTCATGATGATGAGAATGGATCCCATACAATAACCAGTAACAGTCATTTCATGTTGCACACCCTGAAGCTAAAGCAAAAAAATGTACCACAAGCATTGAAATTGCATATTAGAAAAAAAAACCAACCCAAATTCAAGCCAATTTATAATAGAAACTTCATTTTACTATTGGCACCACTACTGACTACATTACACTGTAAGACTCTCTAGTGATTTCTCCACTATGTGGTAGTGTAGAATAACTAATTACAAATGGCAAAGCAACTGCAGATAATGCAGTTCAGCAGGTTCAAAAATTGACTTTCAGAAACAGCATTCAGGAATTCTCTGAATATAAGCTCTACCCAAGCACAGAGAAACATTTACTAATCCATCTGTTAAACAATCAGAACAGTATATGCAGTAACATTTACTGAGCGCAACAGCAAATGAGCTAAGCAACCCCCTATTCCCCTCCCTTAAGAAAGTCATAGTTTCTATATATTGTCAATGTCTATGTAGCTCTCAGTTCATAAAATGTATTTTCTGTTTTTCTCTCTTCTTCTCAGTGCACTGAGTTGCCTTGCCATTCATTCTACCCTTTCAGAGGTGTCTGTCCAAACTCAGGATATATCGTGATTCCTGTTATCATATCCAGTTATTCCCCCCTTGACCAAGAGGAAATTAACACCTCCGTTAAATCCATTTTCTGAGATAATCTAGATACCACTGGAGGAGTTGCAAATAGGATCTATGCTGCACACAACTACAGGAAACAATAAAGAATAAACAAACATATGTAAATGAAAGAAAAATCCACTAAGACCTGGTTGATTTGAAATATTAGCAGGAGCAGATTTTCTATTTCTTCTTAACCAGAAATCCTCTATTTTAGCTAAGTCTTGCACTATTCTACGTTCTTTCAAAATTAATCCTCTGCTGTCATTTCTGCAGAACCATCAAATTGGTTCAAATATAATAGTGATCTTGTGAGCATATATATATGAAAAGAAATTGGACTGCAATCATCCACTAATTTGATAGTGGCCAACCAGCAATATTACGTGTAACAATTTTTTTAACATAAGATAAAGGCTCTGAGCAAGGACCTGGGAAGTCTGTATGCTAATATCTTATGCATAAGCATTTGGTATTTTTTAGCTGGACATGGTGTACAAATTGTTTTGTCTAAAATATCCTCCACTTTTGTTATTATTGTACCCATATTTCCCTCTATTAACATGTTGTTAATAAATTATCCTCTGCGCTCTATTTTTTCTAGAATAAACTCAAGATAATGCTTAAATCACACAAACACACATTCCAAGAGGAATGTAATTCATTACTTATCTGTAAGCGCGTCTAAATATTTTCAGCAAAAATAGCTTTGTTATGGAGTAAAAATGTCATAACACATGAAAAAGCCTATAAACATCTTTAGCCTAATTCCTGTGAGAAAATTGTTCTCATAACCATTGCAGTTTCCTGCAGACTCAAAGTTCTGTCTAGAGAGTCTTCCGTTTATGTCAAATCATAACTATCTCTGTACTGACTTCCTCTTAGCTCCCACAATAGGCTCTAATTCAGACTATGGTGATGTAACATTTTTAAAGGCTGAAGCAGATACTGCTTGCACACAGAGTGGATCCGAATCCCAATGTCACTAGCTGTTCCTGTGTCCCATGTTTAGAACAGCAGTCTCCAATTAAAGTTTTTTAGAAAAACTCAAAAATTCCCACTAGGAGATGAAACTGAATCCTTTTGAGCCAAAGATACATATCTGCTGGCTCCACAACACATGAAACTTTGCTTATATTTTACCACTTCTTTTAAATTCTGTGTACATATGTACCCACAGACACATTTGAAAGCAATACTTATTCTTACTCTCTAGGCACCCCTGATAAAAATAAATAAATAAATAATAACCACATGGACTACAAAAACCTTTTTAATCTACTACTCTGACACAGCTTAAATACTGTGCAAGCTTTTAGAAATACTTATTTAGGGAACCTGAAGCACAGATGGCAGAGCTGTCTGCAGGGCATGTATTTTGTTTTCATAGCAATTTTCAAGCTTTCAACATTTTATTTTTTGTTGGAAATATTGCCAGAAAGGAATTGGGTGTCAAGAGCCAAACTTTCCCATTCAAAAGGCATCCTGGTGACTGGGTGTTGAAACTATGGGCCTGGGAGTCAGAATACAGTTTGTCATCCCAGAATATTGTGAAACAGGTGGAAGAAAACCTGAACAGGGTCTGTCATCATTCCAGCCCAATTCCCTAACTCCTGCTCCACTGAAAGTGAGACGTCATGTGTAACTGAAAACTTTTCCCAAAGAAAGGCTTATTTACACTGAAAGAGTCTTAGCCAAAAGTATCCCGAGCAATGGCAAAAGGAAGCACTTAGGAAGATAAGGGCATTAACTAGCCATTTTGTGTAAGATGAAAAGTCTGTCTAGTCCTGTCTCTTCCAAAGTCTGTAGCAGAAAACAAAGGAAGTGGATACCTACTCCTTTATATATTTCCTACCTTTCAGTTAAAAACAAAACAAAACAAAACAAAACAAAACAAAAAAAACCTCAAACATTTTTAAATGTTTTTGCAGAAAGATCTAGTGATAAATCTTTTGGTCTACTGCAGACTTCTGCGACAGTTCAAGGATTAAATTTATTTCTGCTTCCAGGAAAAATACCAGCAAGTTTCAAAGAAAGGGACAACAGCATGGTTCAGACTTCTTAACACTCTTAATTGGTATCCAAGCATGAATACTGAGTTCTTTTCAGCAGGACATGGTACAGATTCTCCAAGGTCTGGATCAGAATTCCCACCTGCAAATACCAAATTCATGAGACTAATTTTTGTCACAATTACATTAGTGCAACTCTGCTGTAACTACAATGAGAGCACAGCAAGATGTTATCATTGCTATTTATCCCTAGCTAGTCTCACTTATGCAGAAGAGTGACTATAGCTAATTTTTAAATCCTGTGGCCCTCAGCTTTGCTGTGAACTGCTCAGCTACAGCCAGTATCTGGCTTCATTACTACTGCATTTCCAGGCTCCTGCTTCCCACAACTCCAGCTCTGCAGACCAGTGTGTGCAGAATGAAATGTTGATATTCGGTCATAATTCCAAAACAGTGTTTTCCCAGCTCACCCACCCTTAATCTTTTGGTCAAGACTCTCATTAGATCTTCTCTAGCCTTACAAAAATGACAGAAAAAAAATAAATCGCTCTTCCACATTACTCCATTTTTCTCTTTTTGAGACTACATATTGCAATTTTAACTGATTATGCTGAGTCTTACTTATGCCTGTAGTTAAATTTGGCCCATGTCCTGAAAAGACCACAAGAAGAATTAAACTTCAAGGCTGCTGTTTTTCATCAGCTCCTTTTTCTTGACCAGCTAAACCTTCAGAGCTATTACCACATTTTTCGAAGACAGCTCCCTGCTACTAGTCATTCCGAGGTTCATTGTGTAGGTGTCAGTGTCTTCCAACTGCAGCATTCCTCATCTAAATTTCACCTGTGATAATATGCAGCAACTGGAGGAAACTCCACCAATTTCTTAAGGCATGTTAAATACCTGGAAGGTAGCCACCAGCTAAAAAAACTAGAAACTAACTTCAAAGACAGCAAAAGAACTATTACCAGATTTCTCTGGACGAGCACAAAAATAATGTGTGATTCTTGCAGAGAGCTGATCCTAAGTACCTTCAATCAGTGGAGTGAATACCACTGGCTGTAGACCAGCCACCTACAGTGCAGCCAAAATTACTGAAATTGTGTACCAAAACCAATCTCCTTCACGTGTAGCATAGGTTATTTGATAATCAGGTGAAGTATAATGGCATCTGTTATGTAGGAGGCCTTAAATACTAGCTTATCTCATTGCAAATATATTTATTTATTTGCAAATATATTTAACTCCGACAAATGAATATGCAGGTGAAGTATATAAAGCCTGCAATTAACATTTGTATTTACAAGCTTTGTTGCTTTGTGCTATTGATACCTTCATTCATTTAGTTTAATTACTTGCTGGCACAGATTTTAGGGGATCATTTTTGTAGGCTCCAGAGAATATATTTGCCCTCAAGTCCCATTAACATCCAACTAGAGATTTTACAAAAGCAATCCACTAGACCAGCAGGCACTAGCTACTTGTGAAGGAGTTTATCAAAGTCAAAACAATAAGATTTTTGTCATATTTGGTTTCACGATCTCAAAAGACAGGAGAATCCCTGGCTTGGGATTCTATTGGATTCTATAAGATGGATGATAAAACCAATAAAATTAAAATCTAAATGTCTCCATAGCTTGTGGAGTATCTTCTCAGAACCACATAACATCCATTAGATCCTTATCAGCTAAAAGTGAAACAAGGTCTGAGAGACTCCTCCACGACAGTTCTGCAAAATCTCAGCAGCTTCACGTGTTTCCATTCACTAAGGAACAATAAGTGCTAACTCCCCCCTCCCAAATAAAAGCTTCATGATTTGACTTACTGTTGTGTTTTCTTTTCTAGTGAACAAAAACCTGTCATTCTTTGTCTGGCTTTCCCAGCCAACTTCAGTTTGGACATTTTAAAACAAAACAAGTCAATGGAATTTATTGGCCAAAACCCAATTAATCTTAGTAAAATACAATTGCCCAGTTTTCATGAATATATTCCAAGAAAATGAGCAATAAACAGAGTGGCAAACATAGCTGAGGCAATGACTGATCTTCCTGAAGAATGCTTACCCTCGCAGCAAAGAAAGAATGGTTATAAGTCATGAGAAACGTTACTGAAGATAATTATGTATACAGTTTTTATCAGTTATTCTATAAAAGAAATAACTTTTTAGTATTTTTTCACTCCTTATTTTACTCTTCACTTATCCTCATGTCTCCCAGTACCCTTTAAATAATATTGCTTGCGAAGCCAGCCGAAAAAGTGGCTCTTGGCTCCAAAGAACTCTGAAGAATTTATAAGCTGTTTTTCCTCCTGTCCTTGGAGCTACTGTCAGTAGAAGCCAAATCCAGACATTTGCAACTCAACACCAGGAATGACAAGCTAATCTCAGCAGTGTTGTCAAGGCCTAAGCCAATGACTTCAAGCCTAGGACATCTGACAGAAGTTGAGCCACAATAGCTAATTCTATTTCATTTTATATGAAAGCCCTTTTAAGATTATTATTTTCTTATGTATTGCTACACTGAGATACAGCTCAAAAGACACAGTGAATATTTTCAGTCCAGACTAAAATTCCAGTCCCTACAAAGCCTCTGGCAAGCATCATAGTTCAAACAAAAAGGTGGTAGGCAAGTCTTCAGAGATGCAGAGATTTGCTTCAGATAATCAGTATCCGAAAGTTGAGATGCTGATATCATCTGCAAATGCACTCTCTAAATCTCTTCAATTCTAGAAACCATTACAAAATATCATACCTTTTTGGAAATTTGTTCTACTGAGGCTAAGAACTACATAGGAGCCATGTTTCATGTAATACATCAGTGCCTCTGCTGCTGGACAGAAACAGGAAATATCACAGCAAAATGAAATATGAAAGTCAAAGAACAAACCTCCAAATACTTGCAAACCTTGTTGAAGGTTCAAGTCACTTCAATTGCCCAATCTTGATTCAAAGGGTTCATATATTTCTACCAAAAACACAGAAGGCAAATAGGTTCTCAGTAGCATTACGAAGATGAATGTTTGGTCTCCGGCATATGTGCTCTCAGACATACTGCTTCCTAGATCATGTAAAGTAGAAGGAAAAGCTCAGATCAATCACTGTGGAACCAAAACAATACTTCCTTCTTGCCATGGTGTTGTCTGGAAGAGATTTATGCTATAAAATGAGTTTCAGATTTATGAGCTGAAATCCTGGACTGGCTCAAATTAAAGGCATAACTCCTACTGACTTTAATAAAGCCAACATTTTATCTATGGAGAGCTGAGAAAGAGCTGGAGGACCTGACAGGAGAAACCGGCCAGGCTCTCAGCCTACCTAGCAGGTGTCTATCCCACATCCTAAATATGTCCGTGGATCCTTGCTGCTTATTGAAAGAAAGGTGGCAGTGGCCTTCTTACCTCTAAAGGAAGTTAATTTGTAGTTTGTTTGGAATATGGTAGCTATATCAAGAATCATGGTCCTGATTTAAAAAAACCACAGCTTGCCTGATCACATAGCAGAGGAGAATCCTTCCATAGTGGCCACAATACACAAAAGAGAAAACGCAATTGCTTGGTAATCATGTCTAGTCGGGGGTGCATCAAGAATAGCTAGAACTGAAGACTGCAGACTCATTTTACACTGCAGAGTATCTTTTGGAATAGCCCGAATTAAGACCTAACAAAAGCATACAGTAGAGATTATTATATCTTGAAAATGACTTTACTTGGTACACACCATTCTTGCTCAAATATTGTTCAGGCATTAAAGGAAACACCTTTCATAAAAGGCAACAAAAAGCATGGGAGAAGGTGACAAAAGTTGCAATGATGTACATATATGTAAAGGATCATGCACATAAATGAGTGGCACCTTCCACAGAGCTCTCAATAAGCCATATGCTGAATATTTTAGAAATAGGTTACTTACAAGACTTTAATGTAGGATACTGGCAATATATACTACAACATATACAGAAGGACACGAAAGATATTGTTACTCATTACATGTTGCAGTCATTAAGACACAGTAGAAAGAGCAGAGAATTAATGGTAGCCAATGAACAGAAGAGATTCAGAACTGAAATTTCTTTTCATTTAAACCCATTTGTTTATCAGGTAAGTATACATTAAAAATTGCTTTTAAACTTTCAATCACAGTTTTCACTTTCAGTTTTAAAGACTAACCATTAATTTTTGATTATACTAATTTCAGCTTTACACCTATGTGACTGCAATTATTCCAAAATGAAGGCTCATGTCTCTTGAAATACTCGCACAAGAGAGAATAAAAGGTGCCCTTAAGCAATCTCCAGCTATCACTGCAGAGGCAAACACAAATTCCTGGGTACATTTATAACTGGGGACCATGTGGCATGCAGCAGGGGAAAAAATAGAATCTGCGTGCCATGGGGAATCCTGACATGTCTTATCTTAGCTCTGGATGGCTGTGACCAAGATTATAGTTACTACCAAGTACGCTGAGAATGTCTGAAGAAATGATCAATTCTCTTGTCTAATGTAAAGTGAATCTTCTCCACTGTCTCTCTAGATCCCTTGAATGTTTCAGTAGACACAATCTAGTGTTGAGTAATTTGAGTGACAATCCTATTTGAATTTGAAAGAAGGGTATTTTCTTATCTTAGAATCACAGAATCATAGAACGGTTTGGGTTGAAAGGGACCTTTAAAGATCATCTAGCCCAACCCCCCTGTTGTGGGCATGACCATGGATACACTCTTTCCATTATCCATTTTACCTATTTCTTAAATATATTACTGTAGCTACTCTTGAAAGTAAATAACTATAAATTTAATTGTAAATTCTAAGGGTGGAGGGCTAAACTTAACACACTAGATACACTGGACAAACAAAAGGTTCCAGCAAATAATGTCACTTGCCCAGAAAATTTACAGAATTAATTCGGAAAATAAAGCAAAGTTTCATTTACTTTCATATCTTGATATCTGGTTTGTATAACATAATGTTCAGGATACTTCTGTAGCTCTCAAAGGAGGCTAAATATGTGACTTGGCTTGTAATACTTAATAAGCAGTCTAAGAAATAATTATCTAAATATAATAAAGAGTTGCAATTCTAGATTTTGTGGTGATAGAAAGTATGGCAGAGATCATTCCATATTCCAGATATGCAGCCTTTGTTGAAGACTCATGCAGGATTGTTTCAGTCTTCAAGTCTAATTGTGACATTTATGGGAGAACACACAGAAATTTTAAGCATGTAATCTAGTGTTCTGAATTACAGATCCCTGGAAAGGTCGATTGGGAATGGAATCACTAGACCTTTGAAGAATGGGAAGATTCTGAAGTTTCCATTGAACACAGCAATTTACAAAATGGTCAGTATAATTTTAAACTCATTTAAAAATATCCAAGTAAAACTTCCAGCACAAAACTAATCAAGGTACCAATCACCATAGCTGCAAAATTAAAAATACTTTTGCATAACTTAGGCAAAGCTTTTTATTTTGCAGCCAAGCAATAAATCCTAACAGCTTATCTCCCTGAGCCATCATCTTGACAGAGGCTCATTTTAATCCCTTGAGAATAATTCCTTTAAAACATAAACTCATCATATTATATGGCCATACACAGGCCACAGAAGTATTTTTATCACACTTTTACATACATAAATGCATTGCAAATTACCATTTTAAAATCAAGACTTCATTTTCTAAACATTAAATATTTCATTTTAAATTATTTTTTATGTAAGTTGAATATTTGCTTCAAAGGATATGAATTTTCATTTCCTGAGTCAGTTTTGCTATTATTACAAAGCCAATGGTATGCTTTGTTAAAAACTTTACCTGAAATACTGCCCAATGTTAACCATTTACAGTGCACAATAGCAAGAACTCTTATTATTCAAGAACAATGCTACATATTCTTGAGCACCATCTACTGTCACCTATTAAATACTTTTAGACTTCAAAGCAATTCTAATTGTAGCACAATTCCTTTTTTAGCAAATTAAATTGCCAGGTTTATACATCAAAGAATTAATTATTTGAATTCTCAGTACAGCCAAGATAGATACACAAGAATTACATTGTGCACCTGAGTCCTTGAATTTAAGTCACGTTGGGAATCAGTGTAAACAAAAGGTAAACTCAGAGACAGCCAGGATGAGTGATGAAGCTCCAAAATATGGAGATACTTTTATTTTGTAATCAGTCACAGTGTTTATTTCTCTGTGTTTTGTTAGTTGCTTGAGAAACATCAGAAATACCTCTACAACACCATACCCAGTGAAAAAGAGTTGGCATGTGCTAACAAGGAATTTTTTCCTTGATTTATTAGTTGCTTGATATATGTCACAAACAAGTCAACAATGCCAGTTTCAATGAGAAACATTTGGTGTGTGGTAAGAAGAGATTCTTGCTATGTGACCTCCAAGGCAATTGTGCTAAATGGGTTAGCTTATGGTAATACAACTTACTAGCACTATAGCTACTTACAATAGCTGGTTTTCTGTTAAAGATGCTGTTCAATTTAACAGTTTCTAAAGCAACATGATTAGTTGGGTATCTACTTTATGCAATCCCTCCAACTAAACTACAAAAACTAAATGGAAGTTTTCTTTAGTTTGGGGTTTTTTTATCAAAGTGAAAGTCATCCACTACTGTCTTTTCAGCACAAAATATCAAAAAACGCCCCCCAAGATACAATAGCACTATAAGGCAAGGATGCATGCCAGTGAGATCAAGCCAGAGTCCTGGGAGGCTGAAATTCCATCTGTAATTAAAGCATGACTTGGGATTATAAAGCAACTGCCAGATGCTGAAATTACCTACCTATTCATAGGTCGTATTTTGTGCAAAGACTTGCCTAGTAAATTCTCTCCCACTAGTCTGGCAATGACTGCAGTCACTTTCACCAAAGGCGCTATTCCTCTTAATAAAAACATCAAATGCAGAACAAAATTCAGGGACAGGCTTGCAAGAAAATCCCAGAAACAATCTTAAGGCAATGTGAAAACTGAATTTGGTAGCAGGTCGCTGCACCAGAGGTTAGTACAAAGTTATTATTGGCTTCAGAATTTCTAATGCAGCTTAATATATTGAGCATTATATAGGTTTACAGCACGTAGAATTGAGATATGTTTTCTCCATGTGTTTTCCAGAAGCTGCTGCATTTATTTAAAAAAAAATAAAGTGATTAACAACAACTCAACATGTAGCTCAGTGAAACAGGTTTCTAGGATAACAACTGCATTGCACACAGCCCCGAAAGCATCCTTGTCACCCTAATCTTGCTGGAGTAACATTAGGCAGTAAAAGTAAGCAACTACAGATAAAAATCAACTTCTTATCAAACTTTTCAAAATCACAGTTGGTTTGATTCAAAAAGAATATATATGCACATCCACTATTTGGATACTAGTAGAATACAGTTTCAAATATACTAAAATGCCATTGATGTTGGTTCGCAATGCAGGATTTCAGCACACAGTTTGAGGGCCACACATTGCTCTAAAGAAGTAAAACAAATACTCAAACATGTCTAACATTGAAAACTCAGCTAAGCAATGTAACTGAATGTAAATATTCAGGATGAAGAACAAAACCACGATTCAGCCCTCTAAAACAGGTGTTGCTTATACAATGCCCTCACAGTATGTATCAAATGGAAAAACTGAACCCAAATCCTTTCCTGAAGAAAGATTTAGAACAAAGTGATTGAAAAGCTGCTTCTTGACCAAAACATAAGTAATGCATTTCATGTCCCCACAATTACTGAATTTTATCAAACATAATTTCCTCAGAATACTTTAAAAGCACCTACAGTGTTTTAAATATGCATATAAAATAAAGAACTAATTATTCATTTATATTTAGCTGAGATTTGCTAAACTTTAGCACTGTATTTGTTTATAAAAGTTTTAATGAGATGTAAGTAACTTAGATGTATTACACAAGACATCTAACAGCAAGAGCAATAGACTTACAAATGTATCTGTTGATCTTATTCCAGTCTCATTGACTTGACTAGAAAGTTTCGAAGTACCTTGAAATCCCCTGGGGTTCTCAATTCATTTACCTTAACATGGGAACTTGCCTAGAGTGCATTCACATATCCAGCGGAGAAATCACTGAGGATAGAAGATTATTTCTTCCCATCAGAGGACATCAGTGCCTGTGCTGCCTTCAAAGTGAAGGAATTTACTTTGGATTTTCCAGCAGCAGCAAGCAATTGTCATCTAAATAATTGTTTCCTCTCACCACAGCTCCTCATTCCTAACTATATGAGAAATGCCAGGGAGGAAAAAACATAAAGGTAGCATTTACATTGTCAGTCCCTTTATGGAAACCAGAACTTAAGGCAGTTTAATGCAATATGGCTATTTCAGTGCAAAATTGTATCTCAGTTACAACAACCAATTCAGGAAAAGAGCAATGTTTTTTAAAAGGAGGAGGGGAAGAGAAAGGTTGAATGATGATGGATCAACTTCCCCTCTGAGCTGAGAGACAGGTTACATGCTAAGGAAAACAAGATCAATAAGTTCAGCAGAAGCAGTGGGGTGTGCAGCAGAACTGAAAAAAAGTGTTTCAAAAAAGTCTTGCTGCATTCACCACAGCCTGTTCTGCCTGACAGTCCTTGTATGATCCAGTGATCAGTGTGTGTTAAAAGTCCCTTTCTGGGCTAGGGTGCTGAGGTGTTATGTTTAGCCAGCGGAAGCCTGAACTTCTGAAGTTATTCTGCAAGCTAGCCAAAAAAGCTATCATTGCACTTATTTTTAGCATTTTTTGTTTTCCATATGACAGGGACAAAAATGCCAGTTGTGGATAAACAACTCTTTATCAGGCATCTGCACTGGTGAAAAAGCCATGATCCAGGCAGCCAGAATCTTTCAACTTCAATTCCAGCTCATGTGCTGTTCTACCTATATCTTCTTCCTTCACACTACCACACTATGTGTGGTGTGACAGAAAGACTGTGCATATCTTGTATCTGCCGCAATGGTAAGGAGTCACCAAAAAATCACTTTTGTTTAATACTAAGCAAGAACTTTAGTATCAGACTCAGAAAAATAATCTTATCCCTAAATTTAGCCCATCTCTTTCTCTGCTTTTCTGCAGCACTTCCAGTTTCTCCAGCTGTAGCCAGAAGCCATCTCCAGTTCTGAATGAGTAGATTAGCAGCTGTCACACATCCTTCTGCCATTCACAAGAAACAGGTGCATCCAGCACTGAAGCAGAATCTAAGTGTCAAATTTTATCTTCCCCTTTGGGTACATATTCATTGTAGTAAAAATGCCACACACCACTATTGACTGAGTTTATTACAGTAACATGTCTTGACCCACCAAAAGAAGCCTTTCATTGTGTTAAGCCATAGAAGTCTGCCCATCCAACTTTCCATTTGCTACACGTGAGTCAGAATTTTATCAACCTTTCTTTTACTGTGATCCCTTGATGCTACGTTATTAACAGGAATCAACAAGTAATGGAAAACTATTATGATCATTAAAGTACGCAGAGGAAAAGTAGCCAACTTATGCTTACGCATGTGCCAGAAACCAGAATACACACTTTTTCCAGTTCACAAACACTTGAGAAAGGAATTTTGGTCCTGGCATTCTTGGGAAAAATCAAATGTCTGAAGGACATTTAGTTCCAGCAATAGTAAGGTTTTTTCTTGGTTTGGGGGAGTGTTGGCAAAGTTATTGAAAGATGTCATTTTAAAAGTAAATAAAATCAACACATTTTATTAATGTTTTGAAAGAGACACACATTTCAGGTAGGTTATTTTCAGCCAAATACTGAAGCCATTTTTCAAAACTTGCTCAGGAAAGCTTATTGAAGTCAACAGGAGTTTTGCTGAGTGAGGACTGCAGGATTCGTTTCTAAGAGTCATCAAAATAGTGTGTTTATTACTGAAGCAGTAGCAAAAAAAGCAGTCACTGTGAATCATCCAAAATAACTATTTCCTTTAAAGGCTGACACTCAGCCAGATAATTCTATCAGATCTTTGTGGACTTGGATGGAGTGGTCTTCAGCAGGCATTTGGATAACCTAGAAGAAGCATATGGGCACACTAGAGTTAGAGCATAGGTCTTGCCTCAAACTAGAAAATCATTCTTTACCTCTTCTTTTTATAAGTGTAAGGGGATATTAAGGACAGTGGGGAGTTTCTGCCAGGATGAAGGCAGAGTGGATTTCTGGAAGGAAATGTGTTTTCACCAAAAGAAAAGGGAAAAAATAAACAAGGTGGAAAAAGAAGCCAACACTTTCCACTGAAAGAAAGAAAAACTATTATAGGGAAAGAAGAGGTAAAAGTAAGAATAGCTCCTTTCCAGACTTGTCACTTCCTATTGCTCTTTTTGTTTGTCGGAGCTGAAATCAGGAATTTACTTTTTATTTCTGTATTTAAAGGCTATATTACTTTGCTCTTCCTTTATTAATGTGTTTGCTTTTAAATTCTGCTTGCTTTCACATTTCCATTGCTTTTCCTCCTATGAAAAGAGCAGGCATGGATATGGATTTCCTATAGAAGAGATGTTAACACCCTTCTTTTCCTTTACAACCTTCTCAAGAGAGTGGGGATAAGGGGGAGTTTTAGAAGCAAACCATATTCTAGCAAACAGTCTACTTTGTGTGATGTCTGGTGTCTGACATTAGGCAGTTTCAAGATGCATTTGAGGAAAGCACTCAATCTCCCATTCAACCTGCCCAGAGGAAAATACATTTTTTAATATTTATTTATCGAAGTTGTTCTTTCCTCTGATTCAATCCTTACACTAGCATGTGTTAATTTTTCCTCTTTATTTGCTGAGTACCTGATTTATGATTGGGGTTGCTAGGCTTCATCACAATACAGTGCTGATAGTCTGGCAATAATTTGCCCTGTTTCTTGAGTCTCCCACATCCCTTGTTTAGGAAAGCATCAAAACTCCAGCCCACCTGTGTTCTTTTGTAAATAGACAATATTCAAAGACATTCCTTTGCAAATGCCATTTAAAAAAAAAAATTTAAATATAAAGATTGCAAAAAATAATAACTTATAGGAGCCAAAATGGTTACCAAAAATAATTTAAAAAAAAATTAAGTATGTGTGTTTTCATACACTAGGCACTTTGAGCTGTCATATTATTTTTTAAATATTAAGAGCACCACACATTTCTTTCAGAACCTGGCATGTGATCTCTAAGAGAAATCACATTTTAAATCCTAAATTCAGCAGATATCTCTGCACTGTTTTCTCATGAAGAAAGATTCATCAAGTTTCATATGCAGAGTATATCAACCTATTTTCAATCACTGACATCCAAATGATAGATCTGACACATTTCCAGGAGATTTAATCTGGGGAAGTATTTCTAGAGCTGAGTCAAGTGAAGAAGCAAGAACGCTGAAGTCAAAGCCCCTCTGCTTGAGGACCCATCTGTTATTTAAATGATGTATTAGCAGGGTGCATGCTCATTGAAGCAACCCCCAGATACAAGTTGTCTCAAAATATGCAATATTAGACTTCAGACACTCTTGGCACCACAACAGTAGTCAGCTTAGGTTACATAGTCCTCTGATAAATTAGTGTAATTGTTTCAGTGTGTTTTTAAGAGGTGTACAGTGTGTTCCATTGGAAGCCCCACTCTCAGCAATACATTGTTTGTGGAATTTTTCCTACCTGAGCTGCAATATCAGTCAGAGGGAAACACAGAACAAAGTTCTTGCATTTAGATAACCACCAGGCACTTGGCTAAACCGAAAGTACCAATGTAGCTACTCAAGATTTGTGGCAACTGTGCTTATTATGTGGATTTGGCCTTATTGCACCAGTCCGTGTGCATGTATCAAGGTACTAAACACCTACCCTCTTGCATTATCTCATGGACATTTACAAAGCTCAGCTTGATGGCCTCTTGAAAAGAAAAAATTGTGTCCTGGAAAGAATGACTATTTTCCAGTAGAATCAGATTTTGGTGATGGATACTATAGCTGGTTCAGAAAAGGGATATATGTCATGGGACAGACCCTGGCTAAGGTAGCTTCCTAAGAAGAAACTTTCAGAGCAGTTGCATCCTGTCTAGAATTCACTACACCTCTTTATCCACATTAAGAAAAACAGCGTAGTTTCAAGGTGATGAATGTGATTTGTGTCCATACAACAACTTTTTTTTTAATAACTGTTTTACCACAATCAGTGAGTAACATTTGCAAGCCACATGTGGGCCTATTCTTGACCAAATGGAAACTTTCTGTGGAAATTCAACTTTGCCAGGAAATGTTTCTTAGATGCAGGATATAAATCAGACAGAGTCCTCACGCTAGAAACTCCAGTTGTCCTGTGGCTGCAACATTCATCTGACACTAAAGTGTTCTGTCCTTGCATCAAATCAGGCAAACAAGGACTCCACTTTCCCACTTCCTAGTACTGTGTTGAGTTATTGACTATTGCAGGTAAGATACGTCTCTCCTCGGAGCAGTTATATTCCTTCACTGAATTTCCTTCTCTCAAAATACATAAAAATACATCTAAGTAAAAGAAAAACTGCGAAAGACTTGTCCCATAAAGAGTACAAAGATTTGGGGAAACTCAGTAGCTTCCGTTACACAGATGAACATTTCCCAGGCAGCTCTTTTCAGAGCACAATACTAGCCTTCAATAAGACTTAGCTTAAGGCAGAGTAAGTAAAAAATGTTGGCCTGTTCTACCTGCTTCTCCACAGTGCCACCATCAGTTCTTCAATATAAAATGAATACAAGTGGATCTTGGACCCAGAAGGGAAGTCAGATCTGCTGTAAAACAGAGGATGCTGAGTCAAGTAGCATCCATCCCACAACTATACCTTGTGTTTACTGGGTGAGCACGGGGATTGAGCACAAATATTCATTTCTTTCCAAAAGTGCAAAGAGATACCAATCTGTCCAAAGTCCAAAGAACAAAAAAAGCAGTCCCTTTCTGGCCTTCAGACTCCAGACTTGCTCTGAAGAGCTGAGAAGAGGGAGAACATTCTCTCCTGGTCCTCCTCTGATGATAGCTTTCTAACATCTTTGTTATAGGTGTAAGTTTTGTCATCTGGAAAAATCACCACTGCACAAATGCTGCTGGGCAGAAAAATTTAAGACAAATGTTTGATAGCTTTATTCCTGCTGTGAATTGTCATAATTATAATTTCAAATAATAGTTTCAAATTATTCATAAAATTATTTCCTATATAATAATCATGAAAATGTGCATTGATTTTGAGCCAATCCTGGGGAATCATAACTAATCATTACTAAATGCAAGCTATGTTCCTTGGACACCACTGGATGTGTACATCACAGGATTATTTGATTGAATGAATGCAAGATTGATAATTAGTGTATTAAAAATTCGTAACTCCAAATTAGTGAAGATTTGCTTTAAATTTACTTTAGTTACAAATATTATTGGTGATGTTTCAATTAGCAGAAATTTCAATGTAAAGGGAAAACAAAACATTGATTTGAAATGTGAGTAAGAGAACTATGATAGCACGCAGTTACCTCTAGAATTGGAACTGACCTACCATGTCCAAATTCAGATGAGGATTTGTAACATTCCAGCATCTGACATTTTTGAATCAAGGATTTTGGGAATGGTATGTTTTAAAGATTTGGTTCAGTCATTACATAACAATCTGAATGAGGTTTTTTAAATGCTTTCACAAAAAAAAAACCCTAAAATTTTTAGGTCCAAGTATTTTGATTCCAGCTGCGTTTCAAATGAAAGCAGTACTTGTTTGCATAAAATCTTGTGTTCGCTCCCTTTGGCATCGCAATGTAACATCTGCTGGTAGCACTATACGGATAAAAATCTTCCCTGACACCACACAATCCCACTGAAATGATAGGCAGTGACCTGGACACAACTTCCCTAAGGACTGTGAGCCAATTTCCCATCATGAAATTCCATGACAGCTTTTCAAAGTATTTTCAAAATAAATAAATAAATAAATCCCAATTGATTATCACTTCAATTCTGCATCCTTAATATTTCATGTTGCCTTTCTGACCTGTAATCAGAGCAACAGTTTTGGAAGCCATTATGAGCCATTACGCAACTCCATGTTGTCAAATGCACAGAGTATTACTGCAATTTAAGGGCAACTTCTGTCTGCCACTTAGATGGTTCTCTGGAGACGTGACGGCCAACAGGAAGAATGTTCAGCATCATTACTGTCTATTTTGATTTGAGGACATAAAGGCTGTACAATGAGACACCCTCTCCTAACCACTGTTGGGATACATTTATTTACAGCTGGAATGATAATTACATGGATGGTTCTTCTAAGCTGAAGTATGGTTCCTCCTTTTCACTTTAAAGTAAGGGTGATCATACTAAATCTGTTATTACAAGTGGTGTTTTCTTTTTCCTGATACTATATAAGACTGCCAGCCTGCCAGCTCAGCAAAGATATCAACAAGCACTTGTTTTGTTGACCAGATGAAAACAAGCGCATTTCAGTTTAAGAAATTCAGCATTTGAAAAAACATACTTTTCAAGCAAAAAAATACACTCTTCAAGAAAAAAAAAAAGTAGCAGTATCTGGCAATTTGTATAAACAAACTGTTCTCCCATGTGACAAAGACTGCATACAACAAAGTTTCCAAGAGGTTATTACAGCAATATATTAAACTGGGATGCATAAATCTGTCCCTGTGGCTGGTATGCAAAGAGAGCGCTCCACAACTTCTGCCTTGCCTTTTGCATCTTTGTCTCTCCAAACACAGGCAGATTCTGTCATATTTCATTTCCAGTTACAGACTTGATTTGAATTCTGATTTGTTCTGAGAACTCAAACAAGAGCAGCAGAAAAGGAATACAGCAGGGAGCTGGTGTTGTCCAAAGGAGATGGAAGATGTCTTAATCCCACATTAATCCAGAGACACAGGCAGGACAGAGCATCTCCCTCTCTCAGGGAAGGAACACTGCTTGAGTGAGTTCTCATGGACCTCCCTCATCTCCAGAGGATGCCGGACCTGTCTCAGAGGAAAGGTCCACTGCGACAGTATGCTGCCCGACCTGTGGCCACGTGCTGCAGTGAAGGGGCACGTGACTCTCTAAACAAAACTGAAGCGCGTTCCATAGGTGAATGTGTCACATTCATTTGTAATTACTACTGTAGGGTTTCAGACATCAGTACACACAAATGCTTGCTGGGTGCAAGCATTCAATTTCTCAACACATGCTCAGATCCCAGATACTTGCTAGCTTGTAAAGTAGCTTTAACAAGTATTCTATAATTTATTACAGACTGTCAGTGCTATGGTCCTATGTGTACTCTAAAAACCTAGTGGTCTGAGCAGAAAAAGATCTTTCTGCAGTTTTGTTTTTGTTTTTTTATCACTAGACTTTTATAAAAATATGAAAAGAAACATTACAACTTTCTATTAAATTTTATAGAATATTTTTGCCATAAATTAAAAAAAAAAAATAATCACACCTATACAGAAAAAAAACCCCATCTAAATAAGAAGAGTTAGAATATCTGATCTTTGGTAGAGGCCTGGCTGAAAGACCTATCTTCACTATCTGGCTTTCCAACAATTATAGCATTACGTATTTTCATACATTAAAACCAGATCCATTAATATAAACCAGAAATAACTTCCATGTGTTTCCATATAAAATACTCCCTCTTCTCATGTTTAATAAATTTCCTGTTTGAAGAGACGTAAACCAATATCCTCATCTAGCATAGCACTGAAGTACATGTTTAAACTCATGCACATTAGTAGTCTTCTCAATCAGGGTCTAAACGAGTCTGCCATCATTTCTGTGTGCTGGAGTCTTTCCCCTACAGTAAGGTGATGTAAAACTATGTTGAAAAGAGACAAAGCGTATTGCCACCTTTAATGTAGGCATTATTGGGAACCAGTAGTGGAGCAGCTTGAACAGATCTCCATCATGCCACAGGAATGGTTCCCCCTCAGGTCCTGCATAGCCAGAGAAAAAACATGAAAAGGGAGGTCATCCAGAAAAAGTCAGCAGTGCTGAATACATCAACAGAAGCACATAGGTGACTTGGAACGGACTATCATATCACCCTTCCACTCCCAGTTTCCCCAGAGACTGCAAATACTGGGGTTTCATGCAGGGGAAGCTGGTTATGCCTTTTACAGTAATTAATCTCATCCATGTCTTGGCTTTCTTGCTGAAACATTCTTCTGATCAATATTTTGACTTAAATTAATCATTAAGTTCATATTCATAATTATAATATTTTATTCCTCATCTGAAAGCCACCAGTAGTAGAATCAAATTGAATTTCTGCCTCTTCTTTTTATTCTTTTTTCCTCCCTGGTCACCTCTCTTATCTTCTCATCTTGCCTTGACTTCCTTCACCTAATACATTATTTCACAAATAATCTGTTCTTTTTCAATATTCTTCTGTCTTTTCTTTCCTTCTTTCTTTTCCTTCCTTGTTTCTTTCTTTCTTCCTCCTTTTTTTTCTTCTTTTCTTTCCCTCCCTCACTTCCCTCCTCCCTTCCCCCTTCCTTTCTTCTTTTTCCACTTCCCCTTTCCCTTTTTTCCCCTTTTCCCTTTTTTCTTTTCCTCTTTCTCTCTTTCTCTTCTACTTTCCTTTTGTCATCTACTTCTCATTTTCTTCTTTTCACTCTCTTCTATGCCATGACCTTTTTTCTCTCTACTATTAAAAAATAATATACAAGAGCATACATACATGTATAAATTAAAAATCAAAAAATTTCATTAACTGAGATAATTTCTGGAGGGTTCATCCTTCTAGAATTTCTTCTTTTAGAAAATGACAATTGTCACTGTTCACAATGATTTAAGAAAGCTGAAAAGTAAAACTAGAAAGATTGTACTAGAAAAATATATAGACATGAACACTTAAGTTAGCATACAAACACACATACACACTAAATAAAATCCTGGTCTATATAACTGCAAGTTCAATATAAATATTTGTACACTCTTCCTGAAGAATAAATAAAATGAAAGTTGACGTTCAGCAGTGCTGAATCTCCATGCTTCTTTAAATTTGGGCCTTGAAGATATTTGTGTTTTGTAAGAATAAGCTTATAAAATTTTCTTTGTGTCTTGCACATGTTGCGATAGGCATCACAGGGAAACTTTGAAGTCAGTTGCTTGAGTATACAAGGCAAAGTTGAAAGCTTGGCTACTGAAAAAATACTTCAGAACTTATGGTTTTGATACAGAAAAGCAACAGACAAGAAATAAAGTAAAACCCCTTGTAATACATTTTTGTGCAAGTGTATAAACTAATCCTCATGCAGAATTGACTTAAAATAATCTCAGGACACCTGATCCTTGTTCTGGCAAATTAGACAACACAGTGGGATGCTAGATTTTGCAAATCCCCAGTCATATTTGTTTTAGTTTGAGACAATTTGCATACAAGCAATCCTCCGGGTTCTCAGTCCATCTTAAAGAGAAAACATCATACAGCTGTATTTTTAAGCAAACAAGGCATTTCGGTTTCTTTGTGTGACTGAAAATTCTGAAACTTGAGGAGAAAATAAACCAGCAGTTAGTTATGGTGTGACAGAGTCACTGTTATTTAGACGTTTAAATAGCATCCTGTGGTGGTGCTGGTCAGCGGCAGCCTGCTGAAACCCTGCATTGAACCAAGGTGCCCTCCGAAAAGGGAAGCATTGTAAGGAGGCACCACCTGTAAAGAACAAATGTTACACAAGGACATAAAATTCAACTTCATTTTCCAAGTAAAAAGGGTTATGTCTGTACAAGAGCACTGCTCATTTGTAAACTTCTATAAACCATATGACTGCTCAGGAGTGAATAGAGTCACATTCAACTCAGTGCCATAAGAAATGCAGGAGCAAGCTGACTTAGCTACTCAGTTAAAACAAAAATAAAGTAACATTTAATGTGAAGTTGAGACATTGCATGAGATGGCTTCATATTCCAGGACTCTCTAAAGCACATTAAACACATTGCTTTTGTTCAATATAACACATTAGTCACTTTTCTCAAGCATTTTCTCCACAAACCGGATATTTAAAATTAACAAAACCAAAATCCCATCCAATAGCTAGATAATATCCTAAGAACAAAAACCTCTTTACCTTAGGGACATGGAGGAGCTAATAACTTAACTGCTCTCTCCCATCTGCCAGTCAGATTGAAACTGTAGGACGTGTTACAGCTACATCTCTCCTTTAGGACTCCAGTAATTACTCCAATTTCGTGTCATACAGGCATATTCAGTGACTTCTTACAATACTCGCCAGAAGCAAAAGACCAAAATATCCAAAAGTGTGGGGGAAAAAAAAATAGACATCCTTTAATTCATAAATAACAGGAATGTAGCCATGTAAAAGCTATTGCTATCAAACACCATTTCAGTACAGGATCATTCCTTATATCCCTTTGGGGAAAATAAGAAATAACTTACTGCTAAAATGACATATTTAGAAATTGTCATGGGAAGAAATCCACTCTAAAAGAAACATCACACAAAACCTTCTGAACTTTGTGACTAAATATTCAAAACCAGCTAAGTGATTTTATCCATAAACATGGATATTTTTGCTTATGTTTTTGCAATCCGCAAGTTTACTGAAGTCTGAAGATCAGTCCTCTTACACCAGCCTACACAAAAGGACTCAGAGGCAGACGTCAAGCCACCTCTCTGCTTCCTTTGTCTGAGGCCAAATGTGTGCCTGGCCAATTTTTCAGTACAAATTTTAACATCCTGAAGGCTGCTCTAATTTGTACCAGTTGGTGAGGTTCCAAAGGAGCCATCTTTGTGGCCATAGCTGACAGGGGCTCAGGAAAGCATCAGTCATGACTCCATGCTGACACTGGCACCAGGACAGAACACAGCTTTTTCTGGCCTTTTGCTAGAAGGCATCCCACCCACAATTTCAGGAAAATATCAGATATCAGAGTGGTGCAAAGTATTCTTGATGGCAATATTTCTGGAATTTGCTATTTTAACTTGTTTATAAACCTATACAAGCAATTACAGTTTGCATTTATTGTGTATTACATTAACGTGCAGACAGTTAAACTATACATTGTTAGAAATAGAAGGGCTGGATCCTGAGGCAGGAGACCTGTAGGGAGAGTTTAAAAAAATTTTTGTATTTTTCTTTCATGATGTGCCATATTGAAATTTCAGCTTGCTCTTTATTTTACAGTTATTTATTTCTCTTCATATTTCTTTGTTTTATGAAAGCAATGTCTATGTATCATTAAATGGCTCTTCATTTTTCTAGAGACATGTAAATATAAGATATAATTATAGGGCTGCTTCTGTCAAAAACAGTCATATTTTACACCTTTTTTCCTCCTGCCCACGAGGCAGTGATTTTCTTTCTTAGCCACGGATTACTCTCTTTCAAATCCATCATTCCCAACTATTCATTTGGTGGAGCACAGCAAGCTTTTTCAATCACTCCTTTTTGCTGACCATGCATATGAGGTTGCAGAACTCAGTCTTGTCCTCACAAGAGAATTGTTTTGGTACAGTTTTGTTGTAAATTTGAAGTAATAGAGTTACAATCTTACATGAGGATGTTCTGATTCCAATACCACAAAACTTTTTAAGGTTTGTTTGCATCACATGGAAAGAGTTCTAGGCTAAAGTAAGCAAGCGCTTCTTCTCCTCTAATAAAAGTGTTCATGTAGGAGATTATACCCATGTAACAGTTCAAATGATTTGTCTCCTGTCGAGACAAAGTCCTAGACAATGACATGCTCCATGCAGACACAGAAGCAGCATCCAGATGATAGGTCTCCTTGTTGTCTTAATTGGTTCAGATAACATGGTTTTCTTTTATAATAGCATGTCTCTATTTTTTGTCAATTTTTAAAAGGAAAAACATCCTTTCAGCTGAAATCTTACTATAAGTCATTAGGTTGCTAAGAACCCTCCAAAAGCTTGTTATAAAGCTTGTTATATAAGCCCCAGCCTCTCATAAGATTTCTGTAATAAAAAATTTCTCATATTATATTTTCCATATGCATAACACATTCTTTGTATTTTCAGCCGTCTAAGGAACAATATCATCGCATGCCGTGGTAATCAGATGAGGCAACAGTTCAAAGAGCCACTTCTGCATAGACTGCATTGATAGGTACTTGGAGAGGAGATTCACATGGTAGAAAATTAAATAAAAGCATCCTAGGGGAAAATTCAGGTTAGAAAAATAAGATTTTTCCCACCCAACAGGGAAAAGAACCCACTTGTCAGAAAAGGCTGCAAATGAACTTTATCAACTGAAAGAAGGAGTTTTCTTAGTAATTCAGTGACAGAATTACAATTCAGTGACAGATTCCTATAACAAGGTCCCCATGGACAGATTATTTTCATGTACATTGAGGCAGTTTTGATTAAAAAAAAAACCCTTAAATTAACAAATCGGATCTGCAGACTTTTGCACTATTTTTGTCTGGTTCGTCTAAGTCTTGTGCTCTGAACACTCCATTTTCTGTTTTCTATTTCAACCCATGAAAGTTAGGGTGAGCACTGTTAGTTTACAATTTCAGAAATGCTCATGTCTTTTCTGTGAAGTAGAGGAACATTTCAGATCATAAAAGTTAAAGAACTACTAGAAATGGAATTTTAAGTCCAGGCAACGGTGGGTAGCTGCTGATGACATGAATGCTAAGCAAGAAAGTACTCATCATTTTGAGCAGTTTAGGTGAGAGTACAGGCAAACAGGTTTAGATAATGTTACAAAATTGGTCAATTAAAAATTTTTTGCTCATCAGGCAATCACAAAAGCCTTTTCTCTATACTTGACCATTCCGTGGTCAAATAGAGATAGCAATTTAGTTTTCAGTATGCCCGCAGATCTTCAGAAAGCCTTATTGCTTTTAAATCATAGTGTCTCATATAACTGAATATGTATTAACTTAAAAGTCTGTTTAGCCTCTTATTTGTCATGCCTTTGTTCTTGATCGATGGAGAACTCAAATCTTTCAGTTCCTACCACGGTTCCTGAAAATAAATCTGCTTTCAATTGGATTTGAGTATACATTGCACTTTCTATGGTCATTTTTTCCTACACAGGGACACTACAGGCACCTGTCAATTTACAGAAGCAGTTTATAAAAATAAGTGAGAGGGAGACACAAAAATGGGTAGAGGTAAGGAAATAATTTACCAGGTGACCAGAGAACAGCACCACTTTATCTATTCCAGATGAGAGTAAACACTGAGAAGGCTAATCTTGTGTTCAGCAGTCCTAAACTTCTCCCCTGACAGAAGATTGCTAGATGAGGTCCTGGATAAAGACAGGTTGTTTTCTGGGACTACTATATGAGGAATTATTCAACTGACATCTTACTTAAAAGACTAACTGGCTCTCTATGTCTGTTTATCTTGCATTCAGTAGACTCCAGTCTAGCCGATTTACACAGATTCAAGTTTCCCCTTCCAGCCAAATTACCCAGTCTTACAATGATTTTTTTTTTTTTTTCCAATTCTTATATCCAGAAGTGTTAAAGGCTAGGTTATATAGTAATTACTACTCCAGTTTACTCATAATGAGCTCTCATTCATGATGCGGAGACATTTTAGGGCACTGAAAATCTTTTCGTATTCAGTTAAACAAATCATTTTGAAAGTAACTGTGATCAGACCAAATACATGATTTGCATCAGCATACTTTTAACGCCCCATAAAGGTTCCTCAAAATCGAAACTTTGAATGCTTCTTTATATTTTGGGACATTAGAAGTGTAAAAAATACAAGAAATACAATTTCCATAGAAACAAGCTAACAATTAATTACATGCTGATTACTATGGAAACAGGATGGAGCCAATGGAAATTGTGTATATTACTGTAATTCTAAGCTAACTATCACTTAGTAGAGACGACAGTCTTAGGTTCAAATCCCTTCATTCCACTTAGACAATGCCCTGCATTGTATGCTTCCAATTTATTTACCACCTACTACAGACCACTTCTGTAAGACTTTTCATTACAGGAAACATGGAAAACAAACCTGCAGATAGAAACAGCACTGGAGTGCATTGCTCTGACCCCAAAACCATTAAACGCTTAAGGCCTTGTTTAAAAAGAAGCTTACAACCTCAGTTTTTGTTTGTGAAGAGGGAAGAGTAACTGTCCATGTCTCACAAAATTCTACTGTAAGAGAGTAGAGTATGTAGGAGTTTGGCCTACAGAACTTACAGGATGACAAAGGAGGTTTTTTTACACTAGTTCTCCACATGCACCTGGGAATAAGAAGAATCAACATCCACAGCCTCAGCTATATCTACGTTCTCCATCTTGCAAGACATGATTCCACGATGTCCACTGAACAGAGTGATTTGAGGATGTTCTGTATTACTTAGCTGTAATATATTCTAAGCTTATGTAAACATACATACATGCAGAATTTGTTGTATTATATTGATTGGTCAAGGCTACCTCTAGACATGTAGAAGATAGGAAAAGGTTAACTACATTTAAGGAATGATGGTGCTGCCCAAGCTGTCCTTTCGGGACTGCAATACCAAGCCACAGTTTAACCACAATCAGACACACAAAGAAGCACTTAAATGCTGTCTAGGACTTCATTAAAAATAAATAGAAGTTTCCATCCCTATTTATCACAACAGATCTTCAACATGGATTTCTCTGATTGGACAAAAACAGTCAGCGGGACATACAGGAAGAGATTGTTCCTCAAGCAGCTTCTGAGGGCAGCATCCCTTAAACCCTGAGAGCTTGTTCCCAGGCATCTAGCTTCACTCTGAAAGCTCCTCTGATAAGTGTCTGATTTAATTTCTGGACAATTCAGGGGAAGCACAAACAAACTCTGTCTTTTATATTCTATTTCTGATTCACAAGTAGTCTTTGACAAATCATTTACATTTTTTCCTTTAATTTTCCTATCTGTATCCTGGAGTAATAGCATTTCATTGCTACAAAGAATCAAGTACTGTTGAGTGCCGTATAAATGCCAAGCGTGGTGAGAAGAAAATGGAACCTGGAATGAAACCCTGGAAAAAACAATACCACATGGGCAAGAAATGAAAGAATAGAAAAATGAGGAATAATAAAGACTTAAGAAAACCAAGAAGAAATTAATAACATGTAACACAATTGCTTTTAGTCTTATTGTTTCCCCTAATTTGTCAGTTCCTCTACATCAGGAGAAAGACAGGTTAGATATTTGGTGACCTCAAATTGCATTATGAAGCCATACCTACTTGGAGGGGGAAAACGACTCACCAAGATGTACATCAAGTCCTCTAGCAGATGAGACTTCACGCATACAGAACTGCTGATGGAATCGTTTTAGTGTTTACAGCTAAACATAGCAAGATGCATTTCATCTCTGCTATAGAGAAGGCTGCCTTTGTCCCATCTTTATGCAAGTTGAGTCTGTTCTGACTATATCGTCCTGGGAGTAGAACAGTATTTCTACAAACTGCCATGATTGCCAAGAATTTCCACTGATACCTGGAATTTCATTCATGTTTAGGGTAAATATCAAATGTTTTTGACAGCATTAGCAAATGGATACCTTGCTCCACAACCAGTGTGACCAACATTTCTAACTAAAAAAACCATTGTATTTCTACCTTTTTCCCAAAGAAGGGAAAAGTGTGTACTCCTGGAAATAGGTCTGTTTTTCAACATTGCACCTTTTGCTTCTCAAAACAATGAAGAAAAAGCCAGTCTCCTCTGTTTGCATAAGAAGAATATCTCTTTTAGCAGCTGCTCTTTCCTTGTATAGGGTGCCTCTAAGCAAAAATGATCGCTAAATAAATAAACTGTGCCTCTTTCCCTTCATCTGCCTCTTGCTCCTAAAATGTCTCACTTTTTTACATAATTGATCAGCGTTATTTGGATGAATGTGTTTGCACAGCTTTGGCAAGCAAATGTGTATTTTTTCCTTCTCATGCTGGAAGGAACAGTTTATTTCAAAGAGTAAAACAGCCACAGGGACCCTTGAGATGTTCTACATCCTCTAGCTGTGGTATGCACTCTGCTAAGCTTTGAACGATACACTATGCAGCAGCCCCTTTGAGGATATGGCTATGTAAACCATCTTACAGACTCTTTTCCTACCTATACTAAAGGTCTACTGTCTCCAGGAGAAAAATCTAACGATTCCTGTAATTGGAAAAAAATTACTGCTAGAAAGAATCAACAACAGGAAAGGATTTAAATGAATAGGTAATCCAAACACGTGCCTGAAATTCCATCATTAATAACATAATTGGCACAAATGTTCTCCACAATGCTCCACTGTTAGTCACACATACCATTGTTTACATTGTTGTGATGCTTAGATTAACACAGATATAACTGTACCTTAAGTCTGGGACGTTTGTGGCATGACATAAGTCAACCTCCTGTCACACATCCGTTTATTTTGCCGCCTTCTAAAACAGAAGAGGGAGTCAGCAACAAAGATGCAGATCCCATATGTGCTGAAGTCCCAGAGCCACATGGGTTTCTTTGGGAAACTGGGATCATTAAGGAAAAAAGCTATGAAATATGCCCTTTAAACACAATAGCCAAATTCTTTTCTCAGTCACTAAGTGTAGCTCAGGAATTTTTACCCTCTTTTTTTCAGCTGCCAAATGAAGCCACAGTAGGAGTACATGGTTGGTCTTACGAAAAAACAAACACATCTGTACTGGTGCAAGTCTTAAATTCACTGAAAAAACACACAAATTATTATTTAGTGGAATCATTCCTTTTTCTCAGGAAACAGAAATTAATAATATCCCCCATGTCACCACGTGTGATGGCTCTGTGTAACTTAATCTTGTGATCTCTCCCATTCAGTACATACATGCAGCCACACAGAAACAGCAAAACATTTAGCTAAATGTGTGCAGCAAAGATCTAATTTGGACAAGGTATATTAAACCCCACATTTCCATAATTAATTTACATAGCATTTCACTTCTGAAAATGATGAGTTGTCAGGCCAGTCACTCTCTGCTTCTTCATTTAAAGACAGAAAACATTTCATGACCACACTTCACTAGCTGCAACATATCGGGAATATTTTACCCACTTCTAAAAGGCTCCACAGGAAGTTATCAGCTTTGTCTTGACAGAAAAAGGGTATTTTTAAATCTGCCAGTCCAGACTCCTTTCTTAACAATCAGTTGGTTCTCTGTTATTATAAATTCTGATACTCTTTTTTGTTGCTCACTTAAGTACTATATTACTGTAACAGAGGGGGGACACAGAAAAAGTGAGTCAGGGAAGGAAAACTAATCAAGGATGAAGGTAAACAGCATGGGAAAAAAAAGATTCCTAAAAGGTTTTTCCCTGACAGGGAAAACAGGCATAGGTTGTATGAAGGGTATTGGGGATCAAGGAATTGAGGGATCTATCTGCATCGACTGAAGAAAGGATTTCTGGATATAAGACATTTGCTATTATTGGAAGACAAACAGAAGGGACAGAATACAGAACCTCTGTAAAATGAATAGACCCAAAGGAGACTGAAACGCAGCATTCCAAATAATTTAGGAAAAACAACATTGAGGGCAAACATTTCCTTTATATAACTTGGCAGGCCAGTGCTAAAAAATGAAATGTAGATCTCTAGCACTTGGCAACAGCAGTTGGCCAAAAAAGGTCTTGTGTGAATAATATACAAAGCAACTGTGAGTCTTAATTCAATTTATCACAAAAATTATGAAAAGAAAGATTTTCTACTTTGCCAAATTTGAAGCTGTTTTTCCCATCTGTTTTTCTTCTTTTTTTTGTTACTGCAGTCAAGCCCTTTTAACTTTAATAAATATTGCATATCAAGCACTAACAATTATTTTTCTAGTACAAAATATTATTCAAGCAACATAGAATTGATGGCACAATGCTGAGAATGTTCCCAAATGTCTGTTATTAATTTTGTTAGAAGGTAAATAATCAATAGTGGGACAGCCCTGGAACAGCAAGACTTGGAGGAAGTAGTCTATCCATCCATTATTATCAATAAATGTACATTCCTTGTCACACAGGCAAAGTTCAGCCAAATGATCTTACTATTTATCAGTCCACTCAGGTTATCATGTCCTTTTTTCCTAATCAAGAAATTTACTCAGAGTGCACTAGCTCACCACCAGCTCTGGAGATACTTCCCCATGAAAGAAAAATATTTTTGATACTTTATTAGTGCCACTTTTCCATAAATTAAAGCTATGATCCTTTTTCATAGAGAATACATCCCTCTGAGGCCAAAATACTAAAGATTTTGAGCAGTCACAAGACCTTCTTGCATGTACCCACAGGTTTTGCTCTAACTTGAAACATCCTGAAACAGAACAGTAGATTAGAAATTGGTCTGCCCTAATGCCACTGCTAATAAGAGAAAATATTCTCAAGTTAATAGACAATCAGCAAAGTTACAACTGACTAAAACACTGAATCAGATAAACAGGATTGGCCTAACTCGCCTAATAAACCAAACCATGTCTGGAAATTGTGGGGGAGAATTCTAGGTGGAGCAGACCAAATCCATGACACAGATCCTGTTAACAGTTTGACAACATTGCCTATCCTGAGACTTTAGTCCAAGCCTGGACCTTAGCAATGCTTAGCTTCCTAGCTTGTTGTGAGGTGTCAGTAATGACCTAACTATAGTCACCTTCAAACAACTTCTTAGTTTATTTATTCTTAGTGAAGATAATGCTTTAGAAATTACTTCCAAGAACAAAGAAAAACGTCCTGTCAAACCAAGTTTGTCAGAAAAGAAGACACTGTAGGTTCCCCCTTGCTGCAGAGAGAATGGCCATGCCTTAACAGAGAATTTGAAGAACAGCTGACAGCGGACCTGAGGCAGGAGAAGACTAGGTTTTGGGACATGTGGGTTGCCTCTATCCTAAAACAAAAGTGATTTCTTCGCTTTTCAGGAATTTTCTAATCATTTTATGTTGTAGAATCTAATTTTGATTTTAAAATATTGTAGTTCTTCTACTATAAATACAATTCCAAGGACAGGGTAAATCAAAGCATTTTCTCTTTGAGCAGTGGACATAGCCTAGTACTAGAATACAATCACATCATTTAGCCATATTTTATCTGCATGTTCTTTGTTTTGCCATTTCATCCTCTGTAACATGAATTAGATTTTACAGAAATCAACAACCTCATGCCATACTATGGACTGTCATGGCAAGACTACTTTTTTTGCAAAGAGTACATCATTCTATTCTTTTCCTTGAAGTTCATCATGTAATGCACTAAAAAAAAAAAAGACTTAATAAAGGAAAAAGGTTAATATTAAGTTTTAATACAGAAACTTAAAAGCACATTTTTAAGGAAATACTTTAGTGTCCACCAAAGAGCAACTCAAACTTAATAATATGCAATCTCTTCTTCTTTGTTTGGGCCTCCCCCAGTAAAAGAGAATTTTGTAAAAGATAAAAAAGGGAATTATTTGAGAGATTACCAGAGAAGAAAATGGCATGTTCAACAGCCTGCTCCATTAATTGCTGAGCAAATCTCTACCTCCTTTTCCGCCACATTTATGTCTCCAAAATACGCATTTTAATTAGTTTTTAGATTAGGCAAAGGAGCTTTACCAGGTTTCTGATTTTTTATAATGAACAGATGTGAAAGAGGGATGGGTCAAAGACACTATTTCTGCCTCTGTTTGTTCTGAATGGTCTTATGTAAAAAAATTATTTTCAGCTGCAAGAATGATTCAATTATGAAAGCAAAAAGCCCACATATTTCAACAGAGCAAGAAACTAGCAGATTGTATCCCATGTATGGGACATGAAAGTTTCTGAAGAAGCATCAATTTTCATTATAAGATCTAGAAATTTGTCAAGTCCCACTAGGCATAATTTCTCCACCATCCAACGAAAAAACACTTCTTTAATTTCTTTGTCTTCCCTTTGCCATTTCATAGGCCCAGATCATTGCATTGAAGCTCTTATGATTTATCAGCTACAGGTAGCAAAACCTCAAAAAAGTTAACCCTACAGAAAGTCTGATAGGAAATGATGGCTTTTTCAACTCAAAGAAAAGAAACTCAAAGAACAGAGACTGAAAAGGACTGAAAGTGTGGCAAGTCACCAAAATAAGGACATTTTTAGGACCTATCGATGAGGAAATTATAGACTTATTTCTGCAGCTTTGCATCAGCTGTGGGGAAAGCCTTGGAAATGGTTGTTAAAGAGCAAATGGAAGAACGATCAGTAAATCACATCTTGAATCAAGGATAGCCAACATGGTCTCAGGAAGGGAAGGGCATGCCTCGCTTACTTGCTGGAATTGTTTAAGCCTGTGGCTGCCAATACAAACACGGGGAATGCTGTGGATACTGTGCACTTGGATTTTCAGAAAACACTTGCCAGAATTCCTAACTGAGATTACTGTCTAATGTGCAAAGCCATAGCCTAATTCAAAAAGGGCAAAGGGGCCCTCACAGAAGTAAAAGGCTGCCCCTTGGGCAGGAAACAAGGCAAGCCCCTGTAAGTTGCAGGGAGGTTTCTGGTGTTAAGAGCTGGCCTTACTAATAAGCTTATAAATGCTCTGTGAGATGGAATTGATACGTACTTACACTTGGAAAGAATGAGTTGTGATACATCCAGAGGCACAAATAGAACATTGTATTATTAAACATGCAGGCTAATTAATAATAAAATTGTAATTTTGCTAATTTTGTAAAAGTAAATTTCAAGATTAAAGAATCTGAACGCAAGGGGCACAGCTGTAAGCTCACTCACCAAATCCCTACAAAGCTTATTAGAAACATAGGCTTGAAACACAGCAACACAGTTTTAAGCCCGAGCCTCCGAGAAAAAACAAAAGTTAGAGTAACAGTGAAGTTGTAAATAACTAAATTGTCAATTTAGCTACAGAACTGAACAGAAAAATCCAAACTTGGTTTGATCTGAAACGAAAGTTGAAAAAAAAAATTTAAGGTGAAAAAAATATTGGGGACTAGGAAAAGCAAACTGACTCAATCCTTCCAAAATGTATTTCCAAATACTAGTAAAAAAAGCAAGGCAACAAAGGTATGAAATATGAAATAGGCAAAAATTCTCTTTTACCTACTGTGCAATTGAAGCATTCACTCAGAATTAAGAAAACATATACATCCTCTGCCATTTTCCTAGTCCCCGGGAGTCTGACTTTAACAAACGCTCTCTAAGGTTTTTTTATACTGTTGGATGTATTTGTTCTTCTGTTGAAACTGTTCTCCCTGAAAAAAGTATTTACATATTCATTTAGTTGGGGGGGGGGGGGGGAGCAGAGGGGGGGGAAGTACTTGCTAACCAGTAGGGAAACAGCCTAGTCCCTGATTTAATTATTATTTTACACAAAGTAAATTTAGTGAATTTAACATTGACACCTCCAGATTGGACTAGATGTCTTCCTTCCAACCAGAAAAATGTGAGGGTTCTGTGCAAACCTCCTCAAGAGAGAAGACACTCTGTGGTTTGGTGAACATCAACCTTGGAAGCCCCCAGCATTTTAAGTATCATAACCACTACTGGATTAAGACAGCTGTCCACTTCAATTCCAGGCAAACTTGGTGAACCACTTCATAGTGAATCACTTCACAAATTTCATCTGTCTGGTTATCATAAAAATCTAGTCTCATTCTCCCGGAGCAGAGTATGAAATGCAATGTGTAAAGTATTAGTATTTTTACAAAGGCTGGTCTATAGGTATGCATTTTAAAGATGAATCATAGAAGTTAGAGCTTGTGCTTAATTTCTGCAAAATCACATAATACTTTTGCTTTATCAATCTGTAAAATGAAAAAAGGCTAGTCATGGTAATTGCCGGGGACACTTGTAATGGTAAATGAAATAACTTTCATTCTGTAATACTTTCAGAGATCACTAATTGGATTGTCTTGTACTCATTTTTGTAGGTTAAAACATGCCTGTGATGCACTAATGAAATGAAATACTTTTGCTTCATTTTAGCGCTTTCTTAAAAAGAAAAACTTGTAAGGTCTGCTCCTGCATACATAGAGGTAACACAGGGGAAGACACAGCCCCCACTGGTTTAGGAGGATTTTGCTGCCGTCCAGTATGACTTCTTTACAAGGTGAGAACACCTCTACTCCAGCTGTCACTACTCAGAAGAAAGTATCCACATTTCACTGAATCTGCAGCCTGACAATAAAAGACTGCAAAATATCAGACACACACAAGAGCTCTGTAGCAGCTGATTCAGTGTTTTGGGAGTGCTGTTCAGTAGCAACTCAGTTCTTCCTATTTACACAACAGGACTAAAATAAACAGAAGTTTATATCAGTGATTCATTTGCACCTTGAAGACTTCCTTGAAACCCTCATCTCTCCTGGTCACACCCAGCCCTTCTATTTCAATGACCCTATAAAGAAATAAGGCTATTGCCACAAGAGTTTGTGGCTTACTTCTCAATGCATTTTGCACAAATTCAGTACCACCTTTATCATGCCAAAAACACAAAACTAGGATTGTGGTAAATCAGCAGTAAGTATTTAAGAACCAAAAACAAACATCATGCATTGCATGCTTATACTACTACTTTTTTTCACATTCAATCAACTACATGGGAATGAAACTTCATGTTAAAATCACTTTTTGCAATACCAGTTTTGTTTTTAGGTTGGGATTTCTGCCTCAAATTACAGTGAAGGGATTAACTGAATGAATGAAGGACAAGTTGATTTTCTGTGCACTACAGAAAATACCATGGTATTTTGCAGAAGAACAGAGAAATGCCCGGTTACACATACATCACAAAGTGATACAGTGTTTACTATTTGTTCACTGAAAGTTTGTCATAAATCATGGCTGAATGTAATTGCAGCACTGTAATTACAGTACTGTACTTTAGCAAGGCATGGTACTGTGATAATTTAGAGATTACTTAAGTAGTAAAAACCATGGCAAGCTATATAATTCTAGAGCATCAGGTCAGCAAATGCAAAAATGGCAAAAGATAATTTTAAGAAAGGTTTTTAAAAAACCTCAGTGGGATAGCTGTGAATCCAGATTTTATTTAACACAAACCACTAAATCCCAGGGAGAGAAGGAGTTCCTCAGGATGGCCCTGGGTTTGGCACAGTGCTTGCCGTTTGAATAAGACACACGGAATAAGTGTTTTCCTACAACAAAAACTAAGTTGGCAAATATTTTTTTCCAAAAACAGGAGAGAAAAAGATACCACATTCAGGGTCTATATCTCAATGGCTGGGATAATGGAATCAGATAAGTGATCATTGTTTGAATCAATCTTTACAGCACACAGCAAACAGTAAGATACAGGCAAATGGCAAGTTAGGGGCAAATCACCAGGTGACCCCTCCACTCAAGAGAATTTAGCTTAGCATACTGCATGGTTCTTTTCATTGCTACACAGACATATACAGAGATAGCCTAGATTATGTTAAGTGTCATATATACCTTACAGCCATAGGTATTATAATTTAAAGCATGAGGCTGTAATTTCATGAAACAGCTTGTGAGAATGCTACACTATCTCATGTAAGATTTAAGCTAATATTTAAAATTAGCAAGCACTATGGCTCTTAACATTGGTTTTTTAGCCCTGTTCAATTGTCACACAGAACGATGGCAGGTATCCTCAAAGAAAAGCGGTATTGTTTAATTGTTTGTAATTAACCAAGCACAATTAACGACCTTTCTGACCTTCACTAAATTGTAGCCAGTTTCTCATATCTACTGCAGTATCTTTACAAGACTTTCAATTGTTAGTTCCTGCATTTCTTGCCACCCACAAGAGCTCAGAACAACTGCGTGCAAACCAACACTGGTACGGCTCCAGCAGCATCTCAGCCATGCCTGCACGCAGCGACACGGGTAGGGCCTTACAGAAGGAAGACATCAGCATGCTCCACGCAATCACTATGCACTTGACCCCTCCTTCCCGCCAGAAGCACCAATATTACAGCCACATCCATCTTTAGAGGGATGGGCAGTATGCATCCATAAAAAGTCATTTGGTCTAGACCTGTTTGTTTGACATGAATTGTTAGAACTTGGTGCTTATCTCAACCAGTTCAGCTTCTCTCCTTACAGCATTACGATACCTACCTGTTGGTATCAACTCTCTTTAAAGGCAAATCTTTATCTTCTTATGTTGTTTTAGACACAAGGACCTGAAGGGTAAGTTTGAATGTTAATGGAAAGAAAATGAAACTTTGAAACCCTGTAAAATTGTGTTTCTGATGCACCCTGCATTTCATGAGCATCTGCTGCAACAATGACCAGATCACTCCACTTCTCCATTCCCGGATGCCGAGAACCAAGGCTAGCTGAGCTACTGCCTCCTGGATGCACCCCTGCAGGGCTCCAGGGGTCCTCTGACCCTTGTGACAGGGACAGCAAAGCAGTTCCTTGACAGACAAGGTGCAAGTGCTCCCACCTCCCATTTCACACTGGGAACCCTTAATCTGTTCTGACAGTGTCACTTGCAGCTTTGTTCTGTGATGATTTTCTTTTCAGTCCCCTTTTCATGTGAATCACAATACAGACAACAAAGGATGTATGGTGCTAATTACAGTCAGATTGCCAGGTAGTTTTGTGCGCCTGTGTGTGAGCAAATAAAGCAGGGCTAATAAAAATATCTGCTTGCTAAAATCTTGGGATTTTTGTTCTTTCTTTTAGATGTATTTATCATTAAAAAGGTTCCTTTGTGCCATCTAATATGGATGTAGATGGAGCAGGAAAGCAAACATTCTTAAATTTATTGGGGTAAAACAACTCTAAGAATGTGTCTGCTTAAAAAGCTAATGTCACTATTAGTAAGGCTGTAATGTGCCTTGGATTTAAATGAGGAATACAGCACTGGAATCAGTAATATTTCCAAAAGTACATACTTATTTTTAGAGATACTCCACGCAACTCCAGTTCAAGAATCACCAGATTACAAAACCTAACTCTTCACTGTTTTTTGGTGTTTAAAGGTACTAAACACAAATCTCCTGAGAAGATGTGGTGCAACACTTGCTCACAGATTTTGTTGCTGAAAGTTTTTAAAAACATGTAATGAATTAATAATACCACTGCAGAGCATTTGATACGTATCTTGTAGTTAACAGGATAGGAAAAGGACAAAAACTGGGGGGGGGGGGGGAAATCATAAATTTTCTACAAAGTTCTCTCTAAAATGAGTAACTTCAGTTGGAAGCACAGATCAAAGGACTAATTTATAACAAGACACAAAACAGCTAGAAGTCATCACAAGTACAGATGTTTAGACATGCTTCTTAAAGGCTGGATGCAGGGAGCCAGCACCCAGCAATAGAACTGCTCTGAGAGACCTATAGTCCCAAAATGACTCTTTCACCTCAGCACATCCATCAATCTGGCTACGCCCCATCCCTGTTTTCCATTTTATGCAGCAAATGTACCCAGGTCTTACCGTGCATAAGGCAGGGAGCATACTACATCCTGAAATACCCTCCAAATACAGTCATCATCTCTTTGCAAAGAGAACCATTCAACTTCTGAGACAACTAAAACACCCTGAATTACCTTCTCTGCCCACCCCTGACTTCTATGTAAGAAGAAGTAGGTTTGACAAAAAAACTCTGCTGAGCATTAATCCCCTGTTGACAGAACTGTCATATTCAGTCAAGTACATTTGATGCTGATAATGATTCAGGCTCTGTAAAACACCAGTGCTGATAGTCACAATTTTTAGCTGTCAGATTATACTCCTCAACTTGCAACCTGTTTTCTACTAAAAATGCTAACTGGTCCTATGAATTATAAAGGGAAAAAAGTGAAACAGGAAGATACCATGGACAAAGCTGTAATTACAGAAGGTTCTGGAGACAACAGCAAGCTCTGGAGCCTTGCTCTTCTGGTTAACTATGATGTCATCATCCCCTCAATGCACAATGTTTATAGGAATTTACTTCAGGGCCTATCATTTATTCTATATATTAACATCTAGAACTATAACCATGATATAACCCAGTCATTGGGAAAGGCCACAAACCCTGCTATGGTATGTCTCAATGTCAGTGCTGCTGCTTCACTGCATCCGAGACAGAATCACAGAAAACACTGGCTTTTAAAACCGATCGCTGAGGTAAGTCAGAAAAGCACTGCTAATTGGAGGTGCATTGAAGTAACCAATAGCTCTGTACTTCTGGTGCTGTGCATTGTAAAAAGTGTCTGCGAAGGATGTTAATTAATTAACCTCTATCACCTCCACAGCAGGCAAGTCAGTCCTACTGGAGATACGTCTCAGTTAAAATATTAAAACGTATGGACTGAAGTTTAGAAGTTAGGTTTTGGTTCCAAGCTATTTTTCCCATGTGGAAAACCAGAAACAGATGTGGAGTATCTGTTTCTGATTTCTACTGCAGTGTATAGATCAGGAGGAACTCCGCTGAGTAAAGCCAGATTACATCTAAGCGAATTGCCTTGTAAATATTGCGGAGGATGTGGAATTAGAGCCCTGAAACTTGTTTCAGACCACAAGATATCCCTCTCTCTCTAATGTCTCAATAACAAATCTCTCATATCTTTAGTTCCAAAACAGAAGATGGTATTCCCAGTCAGAACTAACCCTGCCCAGAAGGAAACAAATATTTTTAAAGCTTAAAAAACAAGGTTTTTTGCTCCAAAGCCTCCCATGACTATGTATCAATTATCTGGCATATCGCTAAAGAAAACGGCATTTAAAAAGAAAAGTATAGTATTGGGAAGTCAGGTCCTTGCATTTGACAGAGTATTTGCTATTGCCCTTGAGATTCTTTCTCTTCAGATACAAGATATTGGAAATGCCATATTGTGACTTGCCCTACTACATTAAAAACTAGCAACACTTCTAAATAAAATAATATTTAAAACCCTGCAGCACTAGAAAATACATAGGAAAAACTCTCAACACCAATAGAAATGTTGTTCATATATAGGCTTAAATGAATAACATTTTTAATGGTCTAGATATACACTTAAAGTAAATACATGTATCCACACAGAACCATTACTGTGCCTGGATCTTCCTGCGCAGAGACAGAGCACTATTTTCTCCTACCTTTCAAAATTTACACTTGAAAGATTTTAAAATTATTGTATCAGGAGTTAAGACCTGAAAAGGTTTCACCCGCCGAGTTGTCCGAAAGGTGGCAGATCCAGGGAACAGTTTGAAGAGGAGACGTACAAGAAACAGCACTAGCAGAGGGAGATACGTGGTGAGGGCTATGCACCCGGGAACGTGGGAAACGCTTCTGATGAGGAGTACACGCTGCTGCAGCAGGCGGATCACCAGAAGCCGATTTCCTTCAGGTGTTTCCCGTTTGCTGCTGGGACGGCCAAGTGAAAGGAAAGGTGTTTAAAATGTGCCTTACACGATTCATCTTTATTTTATCAACACTGCAAACTACCTCCGACGGATTTCCACTGGCGGAGTATCTGAAGAGAGATGCAGGCCGTCGCGCCACCGGGACCCACCGCCCAAGCGGCCTCTCAGAGGCCGCCGCTCCCGCAGCGCCCGGGCCGGGGGCTGCTGGGGGCCCGGCGGGGCGCGGCGGGGGCGCGGCGCGGCCTCCCGCGCCCGGCGCGTGCCCGCGCGCAGCGGCGGTGCGCGGGCGCCCTCTGCTGTCCCGCCCTGGCAGCGCCCCCCCTCGCGCGGGTGCCCGGCGGGGCGGGGCGGGGGGGGGGGAGCGGCGTCAAGGGCAGAGGTGGAAACGCACGACATGGGCGAGCCAAGAGCTGGCAGCGGTTTGGGGCTTCAGGGGAGGCCGGAGTTGTAAACAAAGACTACCAGCAGTTACCAGTGGGTTAAAAGATAAGAATACACAATTTTGTCTTCAAATAAAGGGTAAAACTGTTGCAAATGAGAGGTGAGAATGCCACTGCAGTATTAAAAGATTCATCGGTGCACCAATGTGCGCAGCCTTCATTCTAATACCTGACTGGTAACATCAGACCTGCACCTCAAACCACACAGCAGTACAGAGAGAAAATTGGCCAGTGAATCATTACTCCCACTTAAGCAACGGGGGCTCTACAAGGAGTTGAAGTGCTCCAGCTGGCGTCACACCAGCTCAGAGACAAAGACAAGTTTTGGTCTCTGGTCTCTTAACCTGCAGGTAAGTGCATCAGCCACAAAAAATGAAACTCAAGTAGTAAAAATATTCAAGCAATCACGTCGTCTAGATCTTCTGCTTCTTCCATACCAGCAAATCTGCCTAATGGGATACAAGGTATGCCATTTTGTATTTATCAGATCAAATCCAATCCGGGCTAGTAATAATCGACACTCTTGCACTTCAGTGACTGTCAGAGAGGCACTGTTTTTCACTCTGTCATTGGTTCAGCAAAACATCCAGGGCAACTGCCAGTATTCAAATTGAGGCAGTTTTTTGTTGTTCTTGTTGTCTTAATCTTGATAAAGGGACCAGACAAGCAGAATGATAATGGGAAATAAATCCTCGTTCGTAACACTGTCCACTTCAGTAAGGTGGAGGTAGTGGGCAGGCAGCATCCTACACTAAATGAGTGTGGAATGAGAATAAACAGACCGTGTCAGCCCACAGCATTTAATCCAGTCTTACGAACAAGCAAATTTTTAAAAGGATTTGTGACATTAACCAAAATAAACTAACAGGTCACTTTGGGAAGGCTATATCTGGACAGTGAAAATACTGGAACCTTTGAAAAAGAGACCCAAATTCTTTCATTCGCATCAATTGTCTTAAATAAACAGTGTACTGAGATGAGGCTTCATATTAAATATCATAATTTTAATGGTTTTCAACAGAAGGAAATGGAAAACATTGGTGAAATTAACCTGACAGATGAGGTAGCAGAGCTGCAATTTTAAACGTAATATCCTTCCACAAGATCCAAGAAAAACGAAATAGTCTTGTGTTTTTCTGTAGGCTCCTTATTTTATTTTCTGTTGCTTTGACTGGCAAGCCCAAATATTTTAGCATTAATTTTATTACTGAGGAAAAAAACATGATTATTTCATGAAGATTACATTGGAGATGCATCTCATACCTCTAATAGCATATTATTAACTTCAGAAAAAATGTTTATCCAGCTGTTCTTCTTACTAAAAACTCAGTAGATCAACATAACAATTATAGCTATGCTTTTTTCCAGTGTTTTCTGAAATTAACATTCACAGAAATTAGCATTTCTGCAAAATATTTTACCTTTGCTAAATCTACAATTTCTGATAAAGGTTCCAGTGAAAAAATGTAGAGTGGACATTAGTCAGAAAGATATTCTACTTCTACTATATCTGTGTGACTATTTTATCATTTCCACCATTGATGGTTACTGTGACCTGAAATGTGATTGGACTCCATGAACTAAACACCGGGGAGAAAAGGAAATTATGGAAATGTGTATTTCTGGTTTACCTGGATTTTTGAAAATATCTTCTTCATGAATTTACTGTGTGAATTCACACACTTGTTATTTACACTCCAACATTTACATTTCAGTCCACCGGACTGAACTGCAAATTTAGTCAAAACCTCTCAATGACCCATTTTAAGATATCAATCAGATCTGCTAAACAGTGGCACAGACTTACCTGGAGGTTGCCATCAAAGACAGCAAATCTCTTGACAAGCCTGAAACGCCGGACACTTGCCAAAGTAAATACTATTTAAGATCCTTCTGATGTGTGTAAATGTAATGATCATTAGAGCATTTTCAGGGATAGTTATTCACGAGGAAAGAGTGAACATTAAGAGGACCTTGCTCACTCCCTGATAGCATTACCTGGAGTTACCTAAACACCAGAGCATGGTTGCATCAATAACTTGATTGTTATGTATGGGGGGAAAAAAGTTTGTTTTTCTTTCCTGTATAGTTATAGCATAGAAAGGAACTTCATTATTTCTTCATAGCTGGTGCAGTCCTTTACCCCTGCTAAAACTAGCGATACAAATGTTTGCTATGGTAGGAAACGTGTTACGGGGCTTTATTCTAGACGATAGCTGTCCACTTCTAACAGGACTGAAATAAATTTATTATAATCCATGTAAACAGCCTTTCAGTGGTATTTAATATTCTAGTTAAGGCTGACCAGTACAGAATTTGATCTGTTAACTAGAACAGTTAAGTGTAACTAGTAGAACTGTCCCAAGAATAATCGATAAGGACTTATGCTGAAAAATAAAAGGGGTAGACGTTGTCTGGCTGGGAAACACAACTGAGAGAAGGCAAGAGGAACATGAAATACCTGAACTACAGGTCCCATGTGACAGAAGAGCGACATTACGGAATGTTTTTCTTGGCCTTCACTAAACAGATGCTTTTTCCAAAAGACGTTCCTTAATTAAAACAAAAAGAAAATACCAGTATTCCCTTGATTAAAAAAAAAACAAAAACAAAAACAAAAACAATTTTCATAACCAATACACTGCAGACTATTTGTTTTCAGATTTGAATTGTCTACTTCATGCGTATAGACAATAGGATCTCTTAATGGGTATTGTAAAGCCCCTTAGCGCAGGAGAGAATGGCATCAAATAGCAACTTCAGTAACCTTACAGGCTTTTTGGTCCAAGATTCTGATTGAGGCTGAAGTTGTTTAGTGAAGATTGAAATTTTGTGGGCTCTGCACAAAAAGAACATACATTTTGCATCCCACACACAGGGATTCATGCAAAAATAGATATGGTTATTTCAGACTGCAAAAGGTACAAATGCTTCAAGTCTGAGCATTAGAGAACAGAATGAAATACTTGTGCTCACACTGAGCTTATCCTTTCAACAGGAAAAGAAGAAATAATCACAGTTTACAGGAGAGTCTCTCTGCACCTATTGTTCAGTTGCTGCAGTCCATCATCTCCATTACCTTTGGAAGCAGACTATTTAAAAAATGTCGAGCCTCACTTACGAAGAACTCTGAATGCTTCCTGTGCCGTCTCCTTGCCTCAGTCTCAACCAGGGCTGGAATCTAATAACTCGGAACTAGTGATTTCCTGGCAGAATATTATATTTCTGCTTACAATCATTCTTTCTGGGAATTGAGGTAGTGCTGTGGAGAGTGCTGAATCCCTAACTGTGCAAGCTGGATTAGATTTACTCCAATGTTTAAAAACAAAATTTACCTTGCTTTAGTGGAATTTTAGCCATTTCCTTTATTACTTTGATAATACTTCAGAGATAGTTGCAAACCTGGACAGGAAGAAAGAAAAAAATGTTCCAGGGAAAATTACAGAAGTCTATATAAACATGACTTTTTCCAGCATTCTGATATATGCATGTATATATTTATATATAATTTACATATGTATATAATATAAAATCTGTTATGAAGAAATAGTTTACTGCAAATATTTAAAGAAAATATGTTGGAGCCAGGGATTACATGCTGTTTGGCATATTCTGTTCTTATTATCAAATGAATATTAGTGCTTTTCTAATGTACTGTTGATATGAAGGCAACCATAAAGTTAATCTTCCAGGTTTCTAACACTCCAAATCTCTTTCACAAGAGACAACACAAAATGCATTCGAATTTTTATATTCTTATAATAGATCTATGTAGATCTAGCAAGCAACAACTTATTTTAACCAGTCCTGAAATTATTTGACTGGTATCAACCCAGATGCAACTTGGAGATTTATAAATACCACTGTAAGGATCAAAGTTCGTTGACACTATGTCTGGCTAACACAGGCAATTATTAAAATGAAGGAGAAAACTATTTGTGCCAGAACTTGGACCCCTTAATAATTCAGAGTTCTATGTTTAGAACGGAACAAGGAGTTACGACACACAATATTCTGAGCCTTTATTTCCACTCATTTTATTCCATTCAGGATTTCAAATAGAAATCCTAAGCTGCCACAGGTTTTGTTTTTGTGTGCACAGCTCTTCCACAAACAGGGCAGAAATTACTTTCAGACAGGAGTCATTATTTAAATAACACATGACTCCACCCAGTTACAAAGACACTGGCTGAGCAAGAAAATTAAATTAAGGGGGAAAAGACTTGGTGCATTTCACCAGTTTAAAGGATTATGAAATGCAGAAAAAGTTGTAGAGGATCTGCAAACCCAGAACATCACAAAGGTCTCTTATCCATAGCTATTTATGCTGCTATGTTTAATGACAAGTTTTGCAAGCAAACCATTTGGTAAGAGTTTCATCCTGAAGACATGAAAATAACAACAGTAAAACTTAGTAGTTATATAAAATCATAAAAGTTTGAAGAAACATATAAAAATTAAGTGGGTTTTTTTCTCAAAAAATTCCTTCTAATTGATAGCAAGTGGAAATGAGAAGCTGCTCAAAGGACTCGGGGTGATTCAAGTTCCCATCTTTCTCAGGGGTAACAAAGAGTTCACAGTCATTCCTTGAAATCCAGAGGATCATAGACTCAGTCTTAGGTCTCTGTCCAACCTGGGATTCATTTGTTCTTGGCTCCTTGTCTTCAGGACGATCACTTCTCTTCTGCAGGAACAGGGAAAATTAGATCCACCTTCATCCCTGTAATGCTTGCTGGCCTGAATCCCCGCCTTGTCCCTTTGATCTCACACGTAAAGCCTCTTTGAGGCAGTTCCCAGCCTGTCCGTGTATTTCCGTGGGCAGTATTCTTTCATAGCACCTGTTTTTAGCAATCTCCTTGAGTAAAGCTGGGGACATAATTAGGTCCTCCACGGACCGTGATATGCAGATTTACATACCCCCTTACCACGATGGAATAGTAATCCTGAAATTAAAATATTCACAATCTCTGGGATTTTGTAAGATGTGGACTTTTCCTAAATTTCCCATTTGGCCACAATCTTCACAAGAGATTAAATAGCAGTGGGTCCATTAAAAGCATATTTATATCTTCTATATAAAGAACTGAAGACCTTCAGAAGACCCCTGAAGTGAAAGTAGGAAGACTTAACTCATCAAAATTCTTTCTAGTTAGGAAGTTTATTTGTTATACAGACTTTAGCATTACCAATACTAGAGAGCTCCAAAAGATACAGGAATTAAGGAATACCATCAAGGAACTAAAGCCATATTTCTCAGCTCTTGGTGATTTGTAATAAATCTTAACAGTATTAAAGCTCAGGGGAAATTATATTTAATTTCCTTTTGCTCACTATCTTTTTTTTAAGATTTCATGGAAAGTTGAGAGACTGATTCTGCCTTTTGGAGACCCAGTCTATCATAAATCCTTAAACAGACACATCAGTCTATTTAACAGACTCTGCTTCTTTCATTTTTCTTGTGCTTCTGCATTTCCTGATACCATCTGGGACCACAGGTGGTGTGTTGAAATAAAGCAAGGAAGAGTTTTCTACTGATGAGATGGCCAGACAGATATGGTTAAAGAGATGTGCCAGCTGCCCATTTCCTAGCTCTGAGGTTCCATTGTTATATTACCCAGCACTGGGGGTTCCATCCAGTTTGTTTCATTCATTTTAATACTTAACATTTCATGCTGATTATTTTTTCCCACCTCAATATATTGTGACCTGGGGATTTTTTTAAGAGACAAAAATCCTTAGAGTACTCTGAGTAATATTCTATGAAGAAAGAAAAAAAAAAAAAAAGCATTTGAGAAACAAGTTCTAAATTGTTTCACAATACCTCACCAACATTCCTTTTTCTTTAACTTTTTGGACATTAAGCACTGTCTTTATTTTAAATTAACTTCATTTAACTAAGCAGCTAACAGTAATTGTAACCACATTGTGATCTTCTGTGGTAATTGCCTGTAAGAGAGTGGAACAACAGGGTGAAGGAATAGGTCACCTAGCCTTCTTTGACCAAAAGACCTATCCAAATATTAAAACTAGCCCCAGTCCTGAGTCATTTCGTGGCTGGTTTTGGCTGGGATAGAGTTAATTTTCTTCATGGTAGCTGGTGTGGGGCTATGTTTTGGACTTGCGCTGGCAACTGTGTTGATAATACAGGGATGTTTTGGTTGTTGCTGAGCAGTGCTTACACAGAGTCAAGGCCTTTTCTGCTTCTCACACCAACCCACCAGCGAGTAGCCTGGGGGTGCACAAGAAGTTGGGAGGGGACACAGCTGGGACAGCTGACCCCAACTGACCAAAGGGATATTCCATACCATGTGACGTCATGCTCAGCATGTAAAGCTGGGGGAAGAAGAAGGAAGGGGGGGACATTCGGAGTGATGGCATTTGTCTTCCCAAGTGACTGTTACACGTGATGGAGCCCTGCTTTCCTGGAGATGGCTGAACACCTGCCTGCCGATGGGAAGTGATGAATGAATTCCTTGTTTTGCTTTGCTTGCGTGCACAGCTTTTGCTTTACCTATTAAACTGTCTTTATCTCAACCCATGAGTTTTCTCATTTTTACTCTTCTGATTCTCTCCCCCATCCCACCGGGGGGGAGCGAGTGAGCAGCTGTGTGGTGCTTAGTTGCCGGCTGGGGTTAAACCATGACAAAGACAAAGGAACTTATCACACTTCTGGCAATTATTAAGATATCCTTAAGGAGATTTGAAGCATTTCTTTCATTCTTCAGACTTTAATTCATGCACACAACAGTGGATGAGTAAGAGAAGTATATGTATAGACACTATATACACAAATAATCTTGATTTCACCTTATCTCAGAAAAAGCTGCCCAATTTCACCACTCACTAGATGAAGAGTCTGTTCCTTGACTTTACCCTCCTTTGTCTCAGTTCCCATTGTTTCTGCCTTTTCCTAATTCATAAGGAAAACTAATTGCCTGTGAGATTGCAATGTCATTAGTTCCTGGAAATATTCCTTTCTGTTACAACAGCTGGTGAAGAATTTACCCCAGGAAAGGCTTTTAATATCTGATAACTTTTTTTGACTAAACTGAGTCGGCAGTCAAAGCAGCAAAAGTCCAACCTTATAGCTGGCAATAATTAAGAATCTGGCTCAAAGTTAAGAATGTTGCAGACAAAATATTATGGATTCAAGGCCAACGACCCACAATCGCAGTGCAAAGGCTGTCTTCATCATGGCCACAGGGAGGCCTGTTCATGAGACAGGGAGGGGGCAATGCCCTGCCGTACATGTTTTGGAGCAATAGGTACCGTTCCGTGTTCTGGCAGCTTCACTTAAGTGTGAAAGAGCTGCTTCTGCCATGCCACATCTCATTTATGCCAGGATATATATTCAGAACAATTCATAGACTGACACAGGAGGTTCATTGGCCCATTTCAGAGTGATTCCCTTCTGGGCCTTCTGGGAAGCCTAGAAATATGGAAATTAACTCTGCAAAGCTGTCACAAAGTCCCATCTATGGATGCTTTCTTGGTCACCTATGTTGTTATGATGATGGAGATGAAAAGCTTCAGCTACTTTAGGATACTTTTTATTCACCTGTCAAAAAAAAAGAAAAAGGATCAAATCTCTAAGCACAACTGCTTCGTAACAATATCACCAGCTACAGAAAATCTTACCGTATGCTTTTTCTTGTCAAAGGCATCTTGCTCCACAGGTTAATTCATCTTCTGAAAATGAAGAGGGCAAATAAAAGCAGCGCCTACACTGGAGTCTATCGCAGCAATTTCAAACAGGACCAAAGGAGTTAACGATTGTGCATCCACAGAATATAGCCATCAAGACCTGCATGAGGGGACCAGAGTTAAAGTGTCACTTATGACAGGGAAGGCACAAGAGCATCCCAGAATAAAATTTCTAATTTAATATATGCCAGGATGTTTACTTTCAAAGTTCAGGAAAAGAAAACTGACACGTTAGGAGAGACTTCAGTCTTGACCACAGATTGTCATAAAGCCATATTTTAATGGTGATCTAAAATACAAGTGTATATTTTTTTCTGTCTCACAGGTTTTTCTCTCCTAGTTCCAGTATGAATATGTCTTCCAAATTATCTGGAAGGCTGAGGAACAGCTGACAAAGTGAGTTTTCTTCTGTGTGTATATAAAATATTTAAGAAAAAGTGGTTTAGCCTCCGTTTTCTTTCTTCACGCAAAGCAAAGGTTGATAACCAGCCTTCAGGTATAATTTGGACCACAGAAAAATTCCAGCTGTGTTAGTTTGAAGGTCATCCTTTGAAAACTATGTGTAGTATGTGTCTTGTATGCTTCTATACACAATTATTACTTTCCTTGGATTTGTTAACGTCCTAACTATCAACCACAACTCCTGTTTTGCTTGGCAAGCCTCCCAACAGTCAACAGATGTTTTCTCCCTCCTATCTCTTCAGTGAGCAAATGACTTCCAAATTACATCCCTCTCTCCTTGAACATAGGGTGACTCCTTTTGTCCTGGGGTTCTCTTCTGAGCCCTAGTGTTTAGAAACTTGGTAAATGAAAAAGACCCCCTTTCAGAGACCGTGCACACTCTAACTTTGTGTTTACAAAATTATACTATAGACCACCAAGGCTAATAGACAGTATAGCCAACCAGGCTTACCTCTGAAGTGTTGGAAGACAAGTGTCTTAGATATAAAAATCTGTCATTCAAAATGGATTTGCATGGCATGCTTCTCTGCCCAATTGCCGTGGTTTAACCTCAGCCAGCAACTAAGCACCACACAGCTGCTCGCTCGCTCCCCCCCGGTGGGATGGGGGAGAGAATCAGAAGAGTAAAAATGAGAAAACTCATGGGTTGAGATAAAGACAGTTTAATAGGTAAAGCAAAAGCTGTGCACGCAAGCAAAGCAAAACAAGGAATTCATTCATCACTTCCCATCGGCAGGCAGGTGTTCAGCCATCTCCAGGAAAGCAGGGCTCCATCACGTGTAACAGTCACTTGGGAAGACAAATGCCATCACTCCGAATGTCCCCCCCTTCCTTCTTCTTCCCCCAGCTTTACATGCTGAGCATGACATCATATGGTATGGAATATCCCTTTGGTCAGTTGGGGTCAGCTGTCCCAGCTGTGTCCCCTCCCAACTTCTTGTGCACCCCCAGGCTACTCGCTGGTGGGTTGGTGTGAGAAGCAGAAAAGGCCTTGACTCTGTGTAAGCACTGCTCAGCAACAACCAAAACATCCCTGTATTATCAACACAGTTGCCAGCGCAAGTCCAAAACATAGCCTCATACTAGCTACTATGAAGAAAATTAACTCTATCCCAGCCCAAACCAGCACACCAATAAAACTGATTCAGTTCACCTGCTTGAAAGCTTTACATTTGGTAAGTGATCTGGTGCTTTCCACATACTGTCTGATGACTGACAACACGAACTGCTAGGATTCAAAGAACATTCACAGATCATCTGATGCTACTTCCTTTTGTACTTTCATAACTGGAGGCAACATAGGAGATGGAAGAAAAATCAAGACTTCTCAAGCTTGTGCTGAGTTGAAATATTACAGTTAAATTATGTCATCTAGCTTTCTCATGCTAAAGGTCTAAAAATAAACCAGACATTCTTCAGAGTTAACATTCTAGACCAGACACAAAAATCCCCAGAAGTATAATCAAGAAAGTATTTTTCAGTTAGCACTTATTACAGTTAAGGATTCTAGACGTCTTTTAAGACTCAGCTGAGCTCTCTTTATTCACCCAGAAATCTCAATTAGTTAAAAATATAATTTTGCAATCTCTATTTTTGAAATTTGTGTTCGATAAAGTACAGTAGGTATGCTTTCAGAAAAGGATTTATTTGTTAGCACTTGAAAAGCATATATTTCAATGTATATTTGAAAGATAAATTTCTACCAAGTACTTCTCTCTCTCCAAGCAATTTGCAATTCTGAAAATGTGATCTGCAAAATGAGCACACACACGAGGAAGGAATTTGTGAAGAAAGAAGGATTCTGTGTATCTTACTCTCTTAGTTTTCAGCACAGAGAATTATGACTGTTCAAACCAGAATACTCCCTTCTCTTACATAGCCAGCTACTCTTCCAGGCTCATAACCCTTCTCAGAATAGGCTCTACCAGTGTGTTATCCAAAATGCTAGACTCACAGACCACAATAACTGTAAAGTGACGTTGCAGTAAATTAAATACTATTAGGCACAGACGCACAGCACAGAATGTAGTGTAGGAAGAGCACAGACAGTTTGCTGGTCCCAGCTGAATTTTGAGCATTTGCCTTAGAGATGCTTTCTGTGTCAATTCAATGGTTGTCCATGGCCTCTCCCCATACAACATGCATCTTCTGGCCTGGAGGTCCCAGTGTTCAATATAAAGCTTTGTAGACCTTAGACCTTGGTGCAAAATCCTCCTTCAAGGATTTTTCATTGACTGACATTCTCTACAATGGTTCCAATACTACCATTTCAACTGAGCTGGTGGGCTTGCTCTGTCTCAGAAGAGTGGCTGTTCAGTGAATAATCTGGCAAAAATGGTATTATGAGAGAAGAAAAGAAGTAATCACCCATGAACATGAACAATGCCATCCAGCACAAATCCAAAACCAGTCTCTAACTGGTACATTCTGTGACACTAAGATTTAGCAATAACATTAGGCATTACTTTTAAAACCCTTTACCGACATTGGCAAATCCTAGCCACAGTCTTGTGAGTGATTGACATATTGTGAAACTAGAAAAAGGTGCAGAAAAATTAAAAAATTACTTATCCAGACCACAGAGACAGACAGTGTTTCAAGCTTAAAACAAGAAGAAGCAGAAATTCCTGGATCTCAACTGCATAATCAACCACAGATTCTCTTTGCACACATACAACCAGAATACACAAGCAAATGTGAACTTTAAAAATGTGTGTTATTATTAATGTATCCAATGCATTGGGCATCCATATGTTTCAATTTTTCAATTTTGGTGTTGGTAAAAATTCAGTCCACTGTCCATGCAGATGAAATCCTGTATCTGCAGGAGCAGGTATAAGAATATATGTCACCTGTCAGAGAATCATCTGCTCTTTGATCATTTTTGGCCTGCAGGAATGTAGTCATTTTTGAAAACAGGTAAAATTCTGACACATAGGTATGTTCAAGGAGAATCTGATATGAAAGTAAGCTTGTTACAGGAAATACTGTGTAATCAGAGCCAGTGGAGAGCTGAGAAGCTATTAAAGATATAATGCAGATTTTATCCGCTTGATAACTGACTGTATCAGGTCAATACAGGCTTGCTGTAGGCTCAGGCAAAGCAGGTTTTCTAAAGCAGCAAACTCTGGGGTGTTAGCAATAACCTCGGCCCGGTTGCTTCCTTTGCCCACACCTGAGGTCTGGAAAACCAGTCTGGCTGCTTCCGAATCAGTGTGGGCTTGGCATAAACTCATTCTGTGGTGTGGAGAGGTCCCTCCAAACAGCACTTGTCAGACCATCCTTCCCATGGCAGTGGGAGCACCAATCCTTACTCTCCAAGGCCCTTCCCTATACCTGGCTTCCTGGTTGTCTGTCCCCACCTTTCCCTGTGGCAGGACCCTCCCCTGAGACAGCAAAATTCATGTCTTTCTACATTGCTGAGAAGCATTGGGCCAGCTCTGGTTCAGTATCACATTTTTTAATGACCAGTAAGTGGTTAGTTAAAAAACCATTACTCTTACAAAAGGCCTACGTTTTTAATCCTAAAGATGGACTGGCACCAACGCAAGGAAAACCACCAGGTGCCAAGGCTCAGTAGCTAATAAGCTGATCTGCTTCACTGCCTGCCTCCACCTTTCACTAAGTTGGCTACAATCTTAGACTCTGGCTTTACTGCTATTCAGGGATCTCTGACACATCTTTGAGACCTACGTCAAAATTAAAACGGACAATTTATGAGCATGGACCACCTACACAGAGTTAAACCATTTGAAATTCTGTACTTCTCCTATGATGCAGTGTTACAATCCTTACAGTATAGTTTAGCTTCTTCCAGATTACAAATTCTCAATTTTACTTCGCATGTAAAGCCTGGAATCAGGGAAGCCATTTTTCACTATAAGCAATATTTCTTCCATTTGATATACACTAGGAATCATCACAGCAAGCTTTTCCTCCATCATTACTTTTTTCTCATAACAGAGCTGTTGGATTTGAAACAAAAATGTGGTTCTCTAACCACAAAAATCCAACAAGGAGCACAAAGCAACAGAATCCTTAAAAGGCTCCTGGTTTGGGGTTTGATTTTAAATATAGGATTAGTAAAGCACTTTTAAAATTAGATATAGCAGAAATCTACAAGCAGAGCACCTAGTGTAAGCTGAATAGAGCCTGAAATCACAAGTCTTCCTATGCTGGCTTCATATGCAGCTACTTTAAAAGTATCATTTTGAACATCAGAAATACAGGGATGAGGAGAAAAGTTGTGATATGTCCCTATTCCATCCCATCTCCTCTCTGCAGAAAGTACTGGCATAATTCTTCGAAGCTTTGGTGTATTCTGAAGAATTTATTACCTTCATATCCATTAAATGAGCTGTAAATTTTACTACAGTTTTGAGCTAATTCCTTTAATAAAATAATGGATTTCAATAAAATGAAATTACTATCCTTCTACATATATATTATACATTTTATTGAAACTGAACCAGAATTAAAATATAAAAAACCTTGCACAGTAGTTTTTAAATATGAGTATAGAGTTCCTGTGGTGCTTCCTCAACTGTTTGTTTTGGACATGAAGTGCCACATTTTTCTCAATCACGAAGTCACATTTAAATTGCCGTTGTGTCTGATTATCTATTGGCATATGTTTCATTATATTATACTTTAGAAGAAAATACATTACTGAGAAAGACACAACGTTTTCTACAAATGTATGTTTGTTGAATGTTTTTTGGCAAACCAAATGAAAATCCCAGGAGTTTTGATAGCTCTTTTTCTTTCTATGACATTCAAAGATTGTTTTCTAATAATCTGGCACATTTCAAAAAAGTGCATAGTCACACAAGTCCATATTTCTGAGTTCACTGAGGTTAAGAGAGCTACACAAGAAAAATTTGGCCTATTTTTGCTAATAAAATGATAGCAGAGAAAAGGAGGGGTCATACGAAGACAAAAAATCACTGATTAAAACTGTACCCCACAGTCTGAGTTTGTCTTCTGTACTTGTGGTGATTTCCTGGACTACTGGGCCAACAAGTATGAAGTAGTGAAAGACCTGTGGGATAATCATGACTACATCTCAACACCCCCATCCACTCAGAAGATGCATCTCAGTCATATAAGAGATCCATGAAGATATCTAGGTGCAGAATTTGCTATGTACACCAATCACAAATGGTCCTGACAGGAAGTCTTGATAATTGTGACAAAAAAGTTAAATATATCATTGATGGTGTGCCAGATACATGCCCCATTTAGTTATTTCTTAGACAGAGGTTTTCTCAGCTGCAAGATTTCATTGCCCAGATAACTGCTTTATTTCTTCCAATTTCTTTCTCTCATAGGCTATCTAAAATGCAGAGCAATGGCACTCTGCCATGTATCTCAGGATATCAATTCCCCATCTGTCCAAATCAGGTACCTGTCCAGACTGAAATGAAGCTTTTCTCTGTTGCACATCTAGATCTAATCCTGAAGGAAATCCAGGGCTGTGAATGATGGGATGTGCACCTGCATCTGACCCCAACACAGAATCAAAATGTTGCTTGGGCACCTGTCCATCACCAGCTTAATGTGTCCTGGATCTCTTTCATAGTGCCTCTGTAGCTGCTGTCTCTTACGGATGCCTCTTACAGAGGTCAGCCAGATCCTGTCAGATCCTGTGCTGGAGACCATTTGTCATGTTCCTCTAAAATCTCATCAGCAATACAAATTCAATTACCACTCATGGTGCCATTAACGGTTCTGTTTCTTATCAAAACCAAGCACTGAGCTTTCTCTCTAATAGGTGTCTTGGCCATTGAATCAAGTTCACCATGAGTAAATCAGTTCTGAATCATCTTCCACCATGTTCTCACTGCAGACAAATGCTATTCCATGCCTGATTAAGATGCCTAAATTGGACTTTGCCTTTGCTGACCTGACTAGAATTTTTGCAGTGTTTAATATCTGCTATCAGAAATGAATTTGTCTATCCTTTTTCTGGCTCTAGAATAGTTGTGCTTCCAAAGTATTAATAAGTTCCATAAAGTAATTATTCATTCTCTGAAAAAACATTTTTGCTTGTTCACAAATGTACTTAAAATTTCATTATGTGCCCCATAATTCTCAAATTGTGAGATATATAGTAAAAAATAATTCTGCAGTTAAGAATATAGTACAACCAAACAGCAGCACTCCTGGACTGTCCTAGCTTTTTTTTAATCAGAAATTTATTATGTTTTTGTCAATGACACTTGGAACTCACTTTCCTGTCCAGTCTGTTCTTGAATCTTGTATTGCTTATGTATAGGCTTTGAAATCTCACAAAAGGCATCAGTTTGTTTCTGATGCCATGCCTGACCTTTTTTATAATAATTTCCCATTTAATGTCACCATCACTAATTTTGCTGGAGGAACAATGAAGCAAAGTTAGAAGACATTTAAGCAAACAGTCCAATGTACACTTTAACTAGCCACTCTACCCCAGGTAAGGAAACAACATTGGTGAATTACACCTATACAGCTCAGCAACACCAAGAATGCCAAAGGACATCAATGACAAAGTCAGACTTACGCACAACTTTCTGTGTCTACTCCTGTGCTCAGTCCACATACATGAGCACTTCCAGGACAGAAGTTCAGTGTCTCCAGAAACTGCAGATTTGAAAATACCCAATGATACTCTCTACAACAAACTCATGTGGGTAAAGCTCAGAACCAAATGGCTCAGCATATGAGTCTTAGTCCAAAATGAAATTAGCCTCTATGGCATACACAATTAGAGCATGATAATAAACTTACCATGAAGACACTCTTTTTCAAGCATCTTTGGCCCCTTCCACACAAATATACACCTATACAGCTGTTCAGATTATTATCTACTCTCTTTACCTTTCTACATTTTACAGTTCTAGAAGACATTTGAATTTTTGGCAAGCATGTCACTGAATCTGTACATCATAAACAAACTTGAAGAAAATGTAAGGCTTAATTTTATTATTAGGGCTAGCCAATAGAAAGCATCCAAATATGCTTTCTTCAATATTTAGACTGGTGCCTAAACTCATGGAATAAAAAGTGTAAGAAATTTTCCAGATGAACCAAAACACCCTACTACTTGCTTAGTGTCTCACAACGCAAACACTTCAAGTCGAACAGCTGCCAGGATGTGTGTGTTTGTGTGTGTGGTGCACATGTGTGTGTGTCTCTCTCTCTTTCTCTTGCTCTCTCTTTTCCTATTTTCATAGAGTCCACTCTCTGGCTTTGCTTTTTTTCAGCAGTTTTTGCCAATCCAAAATATGTAGACACTAAGTTAAATCACTCATTTTGTTTATGTGGCAACAAGTTCAGACTTCTTGCCGAAAAAATGTTCTTGGCTTTGGACAAAGCAGGCTTTGAGATGCTTCCATCTGTTTTAAATACACCACAAATCGTAGTATGGAAACCATTGCCCTCAACTGGTAGCCAATTTGCTGAATAAACCTATATTAAAAAAAAAAAAAGAATGATTCAACTGCAGACTGTTTTCATATTTTTATATCATTTAATTTCAAAGGAATTCAATCCTTGTATGGAAGAACTTTAAATACTTGTGAATTTGTTTTACTGGGTACAGGGTCAAGTAAGTAAATTAACAAAAAACAGTTCTTTCAAATTCATGAATTGCTATTATCAGTGTGGGAAAAAGGTTTAGGCCCTTTATATTCTTATATAGTGCCTTTCATAATGGGACCTGAGCACTGTTGTAAAGGTAATCTTTCAATATCTCGTCAGTTTTACTTCTTTTTAGGTTCTACTACTGTTTGAAAGGAGGCATTTGAGAGAATTTGTGAGTCAACAGTATAGAGAGTCTTGGAAAAAGCAAGATATTCTCTGCTTTGTCTTTGGTCTGTTGTGGGAATCTGGGCACGTCTTTTTACTCTTCCTCTTCTCTCACTTCCTTTTTAACTTCCACTGCTAGTTTTGGAAAGGGAGAAGGGTTTCTTTAACAACATGTATGGACAGCACCAGCAATAAGGACTCCCAAACAGTGAGATCTGTCTCTTGATGGAGGGAGAGCTCATGAGAAGTGATGCATAGCAAGGAGGAAGTTATCCATTACCCTTCCATTCTTCCTGCTTAAATATTTGTCTTGAGGACCTGCAGTGGCAGAAACAGCAGCTCAGTACTGCCTACCAGGTCCACACCATCAAGCACAGCTGCAATGAAGACTTCTTGAGGGGGAAAGGAGGAAAGCAGAAGAAACAACAGTCCTGATGACAGACTTTTTTCTTTACAGTCTCACACAGACCTTCTCTGGCACAGACCTGAGTCTGAATCTGCTGAGGTCTGATATTATCTCTCTGCTGCCTTCAACTTCTCTTTACACGAATAGCATGACTTGTGGCAGCCCCTGGTCTCCCCACTGATTTGCTCCCTTTTTTCTTAATACGATCCAGCCACTTTAATTTACCACTTATACTCCCCAAGCACACTCCTCACTTCTCCCACCCACTCAAGACTCTTCCATAATGTACCATCATGCTGGAAAATTGACAGCAGCTGCCAGAGAAGCTAGCAAGATATACTACACTTTGCCAAAGAGCAGGGCACCTTCAACTTTTATGTCTGTATGAATATATAAATATATTACTTCTCCCATTTTATTAGGCCTAAACAAAACAAGGCAAACAAATGCTTTTCACAATCTGGACCTCAGAATTGTTTTCAAACACAGCTGCTTTGGACTCCAGAAAATTAGAATCATAGAATCACAGAATATCTCAAGTTGGAAGGGACCCATAAGGATCATCAAGTCCAACTCCCTGCTCCTAGCAGGGAGTTACGTCTTTCAAGATAGAGAGTAAAATGTGTTATGTATATACTTATGTATGATTTTACATGAAAACTAATTACAGGATTTACTCAAAAGATCATAGCAGATACTGGAGTAAAACCTTGAGCAACCTATTCAAATATATCTTACAGCCCACAGCACAGGTGTCCAAATTATGCTTCTAAAATCAAGCATAGCATGGGAACGTACTCTAATTTATCCTACATTATGCAAAACTGAGTCTTTCTGATATACGTTTCTGTCTTGTGTTCCCTTCCAGGCATGGTCTGTTTTCAGAAGTACAGCAAACGGAAAATATACAAAGTCCAGAAGCCAAGAGCCAGGAGCAAGGGACTCCGTGACTGTTGTGGTAAATTGCCTGTGATCAAATATGGTGGCTCATGGCTGAGTTCCAAACTTATTGCAGAAGAACCTGGCTTAGGAGAGCCAGTGATGGCAGGAGGCACCTCATACTGCAGCATCCAGCAGTATTTCCTACTTCTAAACCAAGGCAGATGTGATATAAATGATTTAGCTGAGCTTGAGAATGACCTGAAGTTTGACCCTATCAATAGAGGCACAGTCTCACTGCACTGTTGAAAAAATCAAGCCGTAAGCAAAGACTGATGTGTAACAGAGCTGTTTATAAGTACAAAGCATTGGTTTCTGCGTGCAGTATTTCAAAATATACCAAGAGAAACTCACTAGAACAAGGAACTTCACTGTAGGCTAGCAGTCAGTATCTCAGCTCTGTCAGACTCTATGCCATACTACATTCTTTTACATATAGCCAAAATTTAGAATAATATCAGGGCTGCATGACTTCAGTAAACAGAAAAAAAAATCCTGTTCCTTCATTTGAAAACAATTCTTACATATCCTAACTCACATAAAGATTCCCTCTTATTCTATCTACATGCTTTTTATGGTTGCAATGTTGTGGAGTATAACCTACAGATAATGCAGAAGTAGTATCTAAAGGTATGCAAAATCAAACCAAAACTATGACATGCTAATGCTAACAATTGACCTGTGATGCTAGTTTTCCACCCCTTTTTATATTATGCTTCTACTTCATCAGGTCTCCTAGTGCTGCCTGAACAAAAAGGATGAGAAGCAAGAGGCAGCTCTGCTCTGCACCTCAACTAGAGGCGCTCCTCCCCTCAGCAGAGTGCAAGGCAGGACAATGCTGCTGCATGTGTGGAACTAGTGGCAATCTGTGAGTGCTGTGGGGAGGGGCTGCATACCCTAAAGATATAAAGGAGAAAAAAATCTCATTTCCTCTACCATGCGGGTACCAAGATACCCCTGAAAGAACAGACCCATGAAAGGTTAGAGTAAGAATTCAATCCCATTCACAAGACCCCATCACATCTTTAACTCTTTGGCCAAAATATTTATTAGTATTGCAATATTTGTTGATCCTTTCTGCTACCAATATTATTACAAATTTAACTCATGAGATCTTTCATTGCTAATCTGCCAGTGCTATTACTGTTTTCTGGGACTTGGCCCTCTTTTGCTTTCCAATATTTTTTTTTTTTTCATCTGTTCCTAGTAAATATTTATTGTAATTTCTTCTGAGGATAATACCTCATACCTTAATAGCACCAAAAACATGAAGAAAGACATTAGTAATTAAACCATGCTTACCCTCTCACTTCTCTAAATTTGCATAGCATGGGTTAGGGACAACTGGAGAGTATTCCCATGCAACAATTAATTGATTCATTCACTCACTTATTTTGGACCCTGAACACCACATATATAAACTTTATACAGTTTTAAGCATAGCTCAAACCCTTTGGCCTCTCTTAAGAATGGCACAAAATGACCTTACATCAGTAACTTCTCAGCATAGTAAAATCTCTCATGCCATAAAGAGAGACCTTCAAATTACTTCTAACTATGTTGCAATTTTCACTTCGTCACCTCTGACTACTCCTCAGCAGATATCACTGCTTAAATCTCCAATTAGATATATCAAAGAAGGCATCTTTCTGCTATATTCCTAACTTTTTATTAGCTTGACGAAACCCTTGGAATCTGTAGCTTTACTGAGTCATTGCTCCAGTTTGGCAGAGTCAGATGGATCTAGTACTCTGATTTGGGAGCAGGCTGAGGCTCTGGCACTTACAATTATGTCCTTATAAGGCATTTTGCTTCACTTCAAATCATGGCTTTTTCTATAAAGCTTTCATATTGCAGTGAATTATTTATGCTCAGCAAACCGAGAGCTCTCATTGCTGATAGTATTACAGTGTTGTTAGGTAAGAACAGCTGAGATCCTGACTTCTATATACCTCCACAGACAGAGTGAGAAATGAAGAAGCTCTCTGCCCTTCCCCGTTAGCAGATAGGTGGAATACTAATGACACTATCATCAGGTGAGCGCAATGTACAAGGAAACCCTATCCCCTGGGCTTTCAGCAGGTTGTCAGCTTGTGCTCACTCACACAGTGTTCCTCTACAGACCTGTTTGACATCACATATCCTTCACCCAAACCTGCCAAACATCAGAAGGCAACAGTTTTTCTCTTCTGAAGTTCTGAACAATAATTTAAGTGAGGGAGGGAAAAAACTTGAAAGAAAAAGCCCAGATTAAAAGAGGGGCTGTCCTCCCACTGTTAGCACTGGCTGGAGCGGAGCATGCTCTTGCGCCAGGTGACACTTGGCACTGGCACGGCTATGTCTTCTGTCCCCTCCTTGTCCAACCAAAGCTGCTTCCACCACAGTCTCCTAGCAATCCCTCCAGCCACTTGCTCTTAGATCCCAAATTTAATAAACGTGCTTATTTTTCTCGTGTGCTGCGCTGCGCCTCAGGCGCTGCAGTGTTTATCTCAGTATCTCAATATCAAGGGTAGAGGCTTACAGGACAGACATAGCTTTTTGCTGTGCGTATAGTATATGCACACTGAGTTCTCTCTGATCAGGGTCTGGAACTTCTGCAACACAAATGAATAAATGATATCAGCATATTGGAAAGTGCTGGCATCATCCAGCCATATCTAGCTACTAATTCAACATGCCAAACAGGTACCTAAAGGGACTTTCTGAGCTTTGCTAGCAGTATCTGCTATCTAGACACAAGGGTAAGCAGTACACTATAAATATTTAATATAAATCCTATCCTTTGTTCTGATCTGCCTGCATCATCAGGTTGAAATACCAGCCAGTTCAGCAGGAGAAGTGCATATATGTCTGTGATTCAGTTTTCATGCAGACAGAGTATTAATGTAAATTTTAATGAGAGGAGGAAGGTTTCATTCTTATTGGTAATTTTATAATCAGACAAAAAAATCAAAATGCAAAGTTTTCTACTTATTTTTAACAAGCAATTAATCAGAACTAACTGGGAAAAGGCCATTGTCTCAGATTTTAAATCACAAAAAGTACAATCAGTCCTTTTTTAAGTAGTTCTAAGTAAAGCATTCTGGCTGCCCTTTCACTTCACTAACGCGCTGTTCCTGTGAATTCAGTTTGCTTTGTGTGCTTTGTTCTCTTTTCCTACAGCGACCCATACAGTTAAAAATAAAACTGGAATTTTCAATTACAAGTCCACAAGGTTATTTTTAAGTAAACACTAACTAACTGCTTAAATTTTCAAAATGATCCTCATCCTGTTATACAATGTGTTTTGTTTCCCCAACAACTTTTTTAGGGCATTATCTCCTATCTAAACTGGTCTCTGGGTGCAAAATACATGAATTAGAGATTTATAAGACAACTCTCTGACCCTAATTAGGGGAACCTGATTGAAATATCTGAACTGACATTCCACCCTGTGCTAGGTCAGTGACAAAACTCAGATATGGACCAAGATTTTTTTAAATCCAGCGCCCAACCTCACTTCTGACTTAAAATAAAAATCCTGAAATAATAAGCAGATATTCAAAACAAGCCTAATTTAAGGAAAAAGAAAGCCATCTTATAAAATTGGATCTGGTTTTACTTTAAGATTTCAGTTTCAGGGGAGTATGATCCCAGGTTTTGGATTCAGTTCTATCCTTAATTTTACCTAAGCTCTAAGGTAGAAGCTTAGATTTATGATTTAGTATTCATGCTTTGAAGAAAAGTGATACGGCACATAAATTGGAGGCCTACAGAAGGTCCAAGTACTGTGTCAAGTTTGGTAGGCTAAAAAGTTAAGTGAATATTTAAAATGGAATAACAAAAAAACATGCACTTTGTGGCTTATTAGGAGATTGTTTTGACAGAAGGCTGGTTCACAGCTTCTGTTCCCAGATTTATAGAAACTGACAGCAGAGTTACCACTATTTCTTGTTTTGAAAAAATGTATTCTATGTTTTTCTCTGACTAAGGTCACTGTGTGTCATCATGTTCCCTAGAGCATGCTGCAAGCAAAGTTCAGCCCCAAGTAGCCCATTAGCAGACTGTTTTTCTGAAGTCATGTTCTATGTTTGTCTTTTATACCTACAAGGATTTAAAGCAGTTTTATAGATAGAAACACTCTGACTATATTATACTTTTTGTCTGAATTTGAATTCCTCATATATTCAAAAGATAAGCTGTTTAAATGAAACACATCCTTTGACTTGAGCTAGCTGCAAAAAGACATGTCTCACAAAGGACTATTCCTAACGTTTAAAGATGAAAAAAATCTTATAAAATCTCACAAATTCTTAGGAAAAAAGAAGCATTTTCCATTGCCCTCCTCAGTCTTCCCTGATCCAGTCCTTTGGATATGAACCTACATTTCTTTATGCATTGCCCTGACATGTCATTTCATACATGCACAAAGGTGAGAATTCCCTATGGAGAGGCACAGTGAGAAAATTTGCATAACAGGATCAGTGAATAGATCGCAGCCCAGTAACACCACTAACTGCTTGGGTCAGCCAACAGCTCTCAGCACTTTCTGTTGACTTCCCCTGAAGTCTGCACTGCCACAGATTCATTGATCTTAGTATCCAAGCAATCTCTGTTTACCCATTCAGTCATCAGAGAGAAGGATATGTATTACATACATTGGAACAGATTGCCCAGAGAAGTTGTGGATGCCCCATCCCTGGAAGTGTTCAAGGTCAGGTTGGATGGGGCTTTGAGCAACCTGATCTAGTGAAAGATGTCCCTGCCCATGGTAGGGGGGTTGGAACTAGATGATCTTTAAAGGTCCCTTCCAACCCAAAGCATTCTATGATTCTATGATTTGTTGACTTACAATGTCAGTCCTCAGCAATCCCATCTAATAATAAAGTACTCACTACTGGAAACTGGGCTTCTGTCATCTTCATGTAGTAAAATACTCATGGCTCAAACTGAAAAAAAACTTCCAGGATCACTACAGAGAAAAGCAAGAAATACACGTCACAGGAACTCAGCACAAGACTGTAAAGAGGCTGCTCTTCACTATCAGTTGAAGTAATTTCCTTGTTCAAATTGCCATCCCAAACCAGACTCCAAAAAACTACAGAAGAGACATAGGAGCTGAACTGCAGGCCATACCCTAACCGTTTACATTGCTTGCCCTTGTATAGTAGAGCTCCAAAAAAATATATCTTTATGAAAGAAATTGCCACAGGCCTGGTTAATGATCCATATGTCCTTTGAAGCCCAATCAAACCATCCTTTCTAAGCAGGACAATTGGTGCATATTAAAAGGACCCTTCATCTCTATGGAGTAGTTTAAATATGCGTAGGCTTATTCTACAGTGAATGCAGTCATAAGATTTTATCAAGAGAAAATGGGCAATATTCACCTTTGTTTTACTGCAGCATGGTAATGGATAATCATGTCATGAGGCTGAGTCTGGCACAGATCGCAATCTGCTGCGAGCTTATAGCTTATGGAGTTACTTCTTTAACTTAACTGGTAAAGGTGGAGCTAGAACCTTGATTGAAAGAAAGCCTGCTGCAGTCCATGTGAAAATTTCCACTGACTTCGATATGCTTTAGTTCAAGCCTTTTCAGCTGAGTGTCTCCAGTAGAGTTCAATTGATGAAAGCAGCATTTGTATGCGGATGTGATTTGCTATGTAAACATATGATGGAATATGCTTTCTACGGATTCTTTGGCTGGCAACAAAGAATCGGGTAAACATTCACCCCCTTCAGACTGCAGTTTCAGCAACTGGAAGTTTTGTCTTTTCTGAGAACTGTGTGAACAGAAGCTAAATTTCATAATAGCTCTCTAAACACTGCTGTCTGGTTTCTGTTAACATTGTCATTACCACGGCTTCTCAGATGGATTCACAACAATGCTAAATTCTCAAGGAGGCAGTAGGGAAAGAGATTGTTTCCCAGTGGCTGTTTTTTACTACACAGCTCAAGTGTCACAGTGGAGATTGATTTTTATGAAGAGACTAACCTAGGGAGAGCAGAATCACCTAGGGACACAAGTCTGGCCAATAATAAGCATGCAATAAACTTGCAAGCAGAATGAAAGCTGAATGCCTATCTATTGTTGGGAAGAAATGGTCTAGAGAGGGTGGTGCATGGCTTATCAGAAAGGAGTGTTATGAGAACTGGTTGTAGATTTGTGTACTTGAACTTGCACAGATGCACACAGATAAATCTTTGTACCTTGTATGATTGTACCTTGGTAGACATAAGTAAACTGTCTAGTGTGACCAAGAATCTTAATTTTTTAATTTTATGAATATAAAATATTTTTTAAATGCTTCTAATTAGAAAAAAAAACTTCATTATTTTCAGCCAGCCACTTCAGCAAAGCTATTACAGCTAGTGTATTCTGTAAAAGAATTTCTCTTGCATTTTGGGCAAGATCATCTGGTAAAGCTTATTTGCACTCAGTGAAGACATAACACAAGGGACTGGGGTAGCATTAAGTTTTATCTCAAGGACGGCTTGGAACTGACCTATCTTTTCTCTATTGCAGGTAGCCATAGTAGAGGGGCATTTCTAACAATAATAATTCTACTGATTTTGTGGATGCACTGCCTTTGTACAAGTGAATTGACTTGGAGAAAAATTACCCTGTTCATAAATCAGGCTGCGAGATGCAACCTGGAAAAGGTTAAAGAATACCTCTTTCATACATACCTGGATAAAGCCAACAAAACAGAGAAAGCTGCCTACAGGGAATGAGTCTGTCCCTGGCTGATAGATGCAGAGAAAAGCTTCTGATAATTCTGACCATTGCTTTCTAACTATGAAAGAATAGCTATAGGTACAAGTTATATTATTTCACAATACCTGTTCTCCTTCACTGGCACCGGCAAGTTCTTCAGTTGAGGCAAAAATCTGCTTTCAGGGATAACAGCAGATTGCAGTTCCAATATCTTGCCTCTCCAGTATGCACAGAATTGATCTCAACATCTGAAGAAGCACTAAGAACAATCTCTGAAGGAATTAAAAAGCAGAATCTTGGAAGTAAATGTACATGAACCACAGATCACAAATATCCCAAAGGAAAGAAGAATGTCTGAGAACTTCCATGGACATATCTGCTCCACAGACGTAGTATTGCCAAATGATTTGCATTGCAGTAAGATGTGAAGTGCATATGCATTCACATGCTGTATAAAAGATACGTGTTACGTGACAGTGTTGTAAGTATAATCTTGTGGTGGTCTCAAAAATGTCTGCTCTGCCCTACTCTGCTTCTATAAACATTGTTAAATATTTTAGTTGTTAAACATTTTAGTGAGGCAGCAATTTCAGCAGAAAAGGAGCAGATCTATAGTTTGTAATGCACTTTGAGATTTACCATAAGGAGAGATGGTAAATATATTTGTATTACTTATACAGATATAAAGATAAAAATACACAATTGTGCACACAGATACACACGCACACACATACATAAAAAAATACACTCTAGATAAAGCTAACAAAAAGACAATAATAAATGATCTAATTACTTTAATAATGGTTGAATAATTTGAATATGAGACTAACATACTATTTAAAAATAAAGCAGCACTATAAATGCTATACAGTGATTTGTTTTCAGCAACAACTGTGACATGTTAGACTCTTTCCAGAAATTCACAAATGGCCAGTTCCTGTCCTTAGGTGACCACGTGGCAAACTGACAAGTACACAAAGGTTAGGAAAAGGATTTAAATATTTTTTCATATAGTCTGTCAGAGAGAAATATTTTCACATATTTGAAACATTTCCTATAAAGTTGAGTATTTAATATTAGTCAAAAATTCATAAATTAATCCTTATGCTTTCACTGCCAGGGACACTTGAAGGAAGCTATGAAGCAGTTTCAGACTCTAGGAAGTGAAGAATTCTGCTGCCCGAAAGAGGCATAAAAATGCCAGTTTCACAAAATAAACTCTGCTAAAGTGATCAGACTGCAGATTGAAAAATCTAGTTCAGAAGTAAAAAATGTAATACCAAAACAGGGCAGTACAGACTAGATACAACAACACTGGCAGCACCAGACAAAGAGGACAAATTGGCTCAGTGGCTGTCTTGAAGGAAATACTTGACTGCTCTGTAGTATCTCTGAGCAAAAGGACAAATGCTGGAAAGTGACAAGAGCTTCAGCTGCCTTCCAAAAGGTGTGTTCAAGAAGGCCTTATGCCCCGCGAAATCCGCACGCAGAGTGCTGCCAGGGCTATTCTTAGTTTTGCCTTCTTTTGTGTCTTGCTTTAGTGGTTCAAATCTCTTTGCTTTTTGTTTCTTCCAAACCTATGGTTAAGTTCTCTTTCAGTCCAGGATATTCCTAAAGTCCGGTTTTAAAATATTATTTTTTTAAAATGTCAGTAGTTAAGAAATACAATAAAGTTATACATTTCCTGTCATTTCTTCTAGAATAAGCATAATTTCTCACATATTTCCTTTAAAACATTCTTTGCCAAAATAGTGACCTTGAGGGCATGAGTCTCATCTATTCATGGAAATGTTTTCTTAACAGAAAACAAGGGTTCTGTGGTTTCACCCTGTATTGCAACCTTCCAGCCTAAGACCATCTAGGACAAAACAGAAGGAACAGAAAGCCTTGTTTACTTAAGGCAGCAGCTGCTTGTAGGTGAAAAATGAAGGTGACATCTCCACTCCATTACAATGGCATGGCTTATTACAAATTTGACATAGCAAAATATAAACAAATCAATGCACAATTACTTCTGTTTGTAAAGACAAGCAAAAAATATCAAAAACTTATGTGTCCTCAGCTGGCATTACTTGTAGACTGGCTGGCAGCCTCTGCAGAGAGAACAAGGAATACTAAAATACATTCAAAGGTGCTATTTCCAAGTTACTTTACAGACATGCTGGCCAGGCAATGTGGGAAATGGGCCTTCCACTTGTATGTGACACCCCTATCAGATTTAGAAGAGAAAGTAAAGGGATTAGTAGAGTTTCTTCTAAAGTGTTTATTGTTGTAGACGGATTGGCACAATTTTTCTCTGACAATCGAAATGTATGGACTCATTCCCAAAGCCCAAACTGAAGCCCTGCACCATTTAGGATTGCATTGCAGTGCTAAGCTAGATGTTTCTGCTCTGTCAGGCAAGGGTAACAGCAGAAAATAAATAGATACCATCTTCTGCAGGGGTTACAGGAAAGGATATACTGCTGTAAAGCTAAGGCATGTTACCTCATCTAATTCTATAGCATGTTTTCAATTCAGTTTCTGTCATTGCTAGTCCCAGTAGAACTGCACTGTAGACATCAAAAGCTCTGAATTTTGTCAGTCTTGAGGGTATCATAGAAGCTATGGTCTTGCAATTCATCTTTAATGAGTTGTTTACATGGAAATCAAATAGCCATGGAATTTCTTGAAAATAGCCGAGGATCGTTCCTAGCTCCTGTCCAGCACTCTCTCTCTTAAAAACAACTTCTGTGGCCATACATCAGCTATCATTGAGTGAGATTCAGAGCTGTAATAAAGCTGTTTACTGTTTCACTCTGGACATGGTTTTCTTATTCATGTGCCCCAGCCCATAACTGCTAAAATATATACTATCTCTTATTGCTGTGGCCTGGAATTTATTAACAGTATGTAACAATAACTTACAAGGAACTCCTTTCACTTTTATTGCTCTCTCAGGAATAGGCTGGGAACCTCTACACACAGCTGTCTGAACTTGAATCATTTTCAGATAAAAATATTATTTATGCTCTGACGTGTCCTAGGAGCCTCCTAGACAGAGTTATACATAGTTAGGGTCTGCTCATTTTCACATGTGGGGAAACCAGGCAAGATTCATAATGGAAAATTTCAGCCCCAATCTGCATTTAGGTGAAGCTGGACCATGCATATGCACACACAAAGCTCACCTAGCTGCTTGGGAGATCATCGGACCTTCAGCATGATCACTTCAGGAGAATGCTGAACTTTCTCATTGGTTTTGCTGAATCTGTTTATTCCTGTGTTCCAGTTTGTTCCTTTTTCAAACATCCCTTCTTAGTCTGACTATGCTTTTTCCAAAATTGTGTATTGTTGATTTGTATTTTGGACATCAAGAGTTTTAGCTCAGTTATAAGATACACTGTTCCAAGTAAGCATACTTTGACACTGGATACAATCCAGGATGAAATATATAAAACCTGGGCAGTCACATCAAAGGATACTCAGTAAATTCAGTCCTTTAACCTTATGGCTTTCAGCATTTTTAATTATACTTTATGTGTTAGGATCTTTGTGCATTCAGTCTGTAAAGGGATGCTGTATTTGGTGCAAGAGCTAATCCTAGTCCTTTAACAGCACTCACACTCTGCTATCAAAGCGCTCAGTAGCAGCTGCTAAATTCAAGAGCTCGCTGTGTGTATTCATCCAGTTTTGTTAAGGTCTCTGGGATGAAAGGCACTGCAGAAATGCAAAACCCTATCGCTATTTATTTAATACCAAGGCAGAAAGGCTAGCAGGGCTTATATAAGGTTTAAATTTGATAACCATACCGTTTTGTCCTATTTTATTTTGAACTAACATGTGACTGCAGAACTTAAGAAATTATCTTTAACTTGCCAATCTACGTGTAAAAAGACCCAAATAGGTTAAATAAAGATTTCTGGTTTAGTTTTTCTCTAGCCCTTTAAAACAGAGAAATATGAGAAAATCTAAAATTTAAATTAAGACTTTTTGTGTGCTCATAGGAGAAAGTAGAGACATGCAACTGGAACAAGAACTAATGGTATTAAATTACAGTCATACTATGTAGTAATATAATTATCTAATAATGGCTTATCAGACAAATATATGTGTTCAATATTTTTAACTGAAAATTTATTTAGAATAACCTATGGGCTTATAATTGAGGTGAATAAATCTGAAGCATCTATCACAGACAGACTGGCATTTTACTGGCACTTAAATGCAAGGCTTCTATGGCAATAAAAAAGAGATAATTTTGGAACATAGCTTGTAAGCAGCTGGGTAACAGCAAGAGCTCCATATAGAAGATAGGTGGAATATTTGTTAGGGTAGAAAGGTAACTCTGGAAGCTTAGCTTCACATATGTATAAGTGTGATCTTGTCCCATATTCGCATTATGTTTTTAAAATGGCTCATTTTGAAAAACTCTAAAGCTTAGGTGAGAGATACAAAGTGATACCTACTGATCGTTCACAAGTGAAATGCAAATATCATGGAAGAAAACAGGCCATTCTCTGCCCCTGGTGATAAGCAATTTTAATGAAAGTGAGTTGTCAGGGTAACATTTTTAGATACAGAGTTCCCAAATTACAATTAAAGCTTTTTCTAGGATAATGGACAGATGCATCTCAAGTAGACACTGCACACTGGAAAATAATTGACCTAGTATTTGCCAGGTGACTGGACACAATATTTGATGTGAAATGTCATATAGCTAAATGAAGTCATTTCACTCTGACAGATAAACAATTCGGAGAATAAAGAGGCAGAAGCCAGACAGACCTTTTTTCAGGGAAAACTTACAGAAGATGACAAAGTTGTTATGAGTTACTCTGTTTACTTGCAGTATTAGGAACTGACAAGACTCACAGCTACAAAGCAAAAAAGGATGGATCTGCTTCATGAATTAGAAGGTTCCTTTGAAACATTTTCTATTTTTCTAAAGAAAAGGTTGTCAAAACATAATGTTTTTAATTACTTTCAGAGATATTTTTTGTGTTTCCCTTAAGTGTCTACAGCTGTCCCTTGCTCAATCATTTAAAAAAACAGAGGAACTCTCCTAAAAAACATTCTGCTCAGAAGCAATTTTTATATATCACATATTCTCCATATTTTTATTCCTTGACAGTTTCATTCCTTTGAACTTTGGAATGAAAACAGGAAGACTGCTTCATAAAACAGGTTTTTGTTTCTGCCACTTATTTTCCCATTTGCACAATAATTCCTTGGATTTAAGAATATGATTTGGCTTAAGATATCCCTAAAAAATACTTAATAAAGCAATAACATGATAAAAATATAGAACACTGTCAACTGCAAGTGTTCCATTCCCCAAAACAGGCAGCGTGGGATAGACTGAACCAGAGGAAGAGCTGTGTTCTGCTCTTTGTGTACAGAAATGTATCAACATAACATGTCGTCACAGAAGACCGAATATAAAACTTTGGACCTTCTAACAGCTTCTAATAGGAGCTTGAAGAACCAGTGTCAAGGAAAGGATTCAGGACAAAATTTTCATGCAGTATTTTGTATCTCGTGCTCTTTGAAAAACTCTCTGTGTGCATCCTTCAAGAACCATGTCAAAGAACATACTAGGGGCAATACAGCTAAAAGCACTCCTGAAGCCATGCTGTTCCTCAGCTGCTGTAAAACATGTAGCAGAGCCATCTGCTCTTCACGTATACTTCAAAATATATGTAGAGCCATCAGTACTTCAATAGCATGTAATGGGAACTGAAGTATTAATATTTGCACCATCTTAGTTGAAGTCTTAAGCTGAAGTACTTCCTGGCTTCTGACTGTAAGTAGAAAATGGCTATCAGGAATATATATTTATATTATTAGGAGTTCTACTTCCAAATACATGTTTACAGAAGAGCTAGACAAGTGAAAAAGCGAGGAGGATATGTAGTTTTCAAATATTACTTTTAACTGGCAGAACACTCAGTTTCTATTATTCACATTAACAGAATCCAATGCAACCTCAACATGAATCAAGCCCACACTATGCAAGGCCTTGAAAAATCAGTAAATAAATACATACATAAATAAATAAAAATTGATATCTCTTTTAAAAAGGATATTACAAAGAACTTGGTGGTGTTTAAGAGGTATCAGAGTACAATCATATAGATGCATGGACTATCCATGTGTACAGTTTTCTACAGTGATATCTAGAGATTTCAGCTGCTTAATTAAGCCTTAAAAGGTATGTAAATGCCAGGTCTGTAGAGGCCAATATAGCATTCCGTGACAAGCCTCTTTCTTCTTCGCTTCTGCAAATGTTACACCAGGCCACAGTTCTCTTCTTTATCTCTAGTCACATCGCCCACGTTTAGACAGAACTCTGTGTAGTCAGTAAACGGGAGTAGGATTGTATGGAAAATGAACAGAGCCCTTGCTTGTTCCTCTCCTCGGTGCATAGACTACCAGAGTTATGCCAGAAATCATAGTCTGGAAGAGATAGGGCCAGTACAGTTCTGAAGGAAGCCAAAAGAAAAGTCACAGTCCTGTTGCTGGCTAGTCCTAGAGAAAATGTGTTTGTGAAGTTGAAAATAATACAGTAATAGCTGACCAACCCTCTATCTTCCTACATCAAAATTATAATGCATTAGCCACCTATTTTTAAATTCATATTATTTAGTTACACAGCATTTCTAACTTCTGGGGTAGACATTCTAGAGGTACATTTGCAAATCAATTTCTTTCAGTCTTATATGCTTCTTAGAAACTATCTTGTAAAAGTACCAACAATTTGGCAATTATTCTATCCAGAATTTCAGTCAAGAAAAGAATATTGTATCTAACTGTCAAAAAGCTTGTTTTCTGTGTAATAATTCCCAAGAGGCTGCTTGCTGATCTCTAGATTGTCAGGCCCATTACTCTGCAGGCTAGCATAAAAATGAGGTTTTAATCTATTGATCCTAATTGATAGAGACAACAATAGCATTTTACAAGACAGACGTTTCTGTCACACCCTCATAATATAAGTTGTGCCTCAAATTCAACTATGGAACCTTGGCCCACATTCTGCAGGAGCCTTATTTGTCCTTGGAGCATATTTAGAGTCACAGAGGCAGATTACTGAGAAAAAAAATATTTGCCACTGAAATGGGAGATCAGTAGCAGAAAAGATCCAGAACACTGCACATAAGTTTGTAATTAGGGGCCTGATTCTGCAATAGTCTGAGTATTTCCTGAATGGTTTGGTGCTGAGTACCTTTAACTCATCAAGTGATGTCATCAGTTTAGTTTATTCAATAACACATCACTGTGGTAAGAGGAATGAACAGGAGGTTGTTTAATAGGAGATGTGTTTCAATTGCTATTCAAAGGCAAAAAATCAAGTGTCAGACAACTGGAATTTTTTGGGCGGGACTGCACGCATCCTGTGCCAACCAAGGCATTAGAGCTCCTCACCTGAAGCAGAGGAAAGGCCACTTCATGAATTAAATGGCTGGACAGATGCCCAGCAGCTATGCATATAGAGTGAAAGCCATAGACTCGCTTTCACGCTCAAAGCACCCTCACAGCATTAAAATATGTTGTTGTCCAAGCCACAGAGCCACTTTTCTTGATACTGATTTTGAGGATAATGTGCAGCTATGTTGGTTGGGCTTGAAAACTGTCCAGATTGGCACAGAGTTTGTTTTGCTTCAACTGTCTAACATGAAAAAAATTCTTCCCTCATAAATCCGTATCTTCAAGCATGCTGTCTTATCAAGCGTTATGAGTTTACCCATGAGGATGAATAAGATTGTGCTATGTCCTAGAAAGTCCAGATCAACAAGATCATATGAACATTGGAACAAGTTGGTATGATCGTCTAGTTGTACATGAAGGAGGAAAGAAACTAAGAAATCGTAGTGTACGAATTACATTTGGTGAGGCATAAGTTCAGCTTTCCAGGAGTTAAACTTTTTTCCTCATTGATCTAAATAGGACTAGTAGGAAAAAAAGAGTTTATACTTTTAAACTAGGCCTGTGAATTCTATTAAGGAATTTCCAAACTTTCACACCATCTCCTTATGACAGGGCAAGATTTTTGGATTCAGTGCATCTTTGCTAAAAAGTATTGAAATAGAAGTTAGCAAATGCTACTTTGTTTGGGAAAGGTCCCTTTAAAGTTTTAAGAACAAGGAAGGACACAATTTAGTTTTGAAGTCTAACAGCTCTGGAGTATCAGGTTTATTTTACAGCATTTAATTGTTATAGGAAATAAACTCACAGTATTAGAAGTTAATCATATTCCCACAATGACAAATATAGAGTAGTAAACTAATAATGTTTTTCTGTTCCCCAATCTTCTATTCATTTTAAAACCTTGAAATCCAGAAACTTGGATTGCAAGCTTGCAACTCTGATACTTCTTAAAATCTGATATCAAAGAGTGCTTTTATACTTATAACCATTATTGCCCAAAGCATCATCTCAACTTAATATTTCACTTTCCTTTGCTGAAGTGGAATGGCCAGCAACGGCATGCAGTTTGCCAAACTCTGAGGTCTTTTGAGCCTAAGTGAACCTCAAAAGTACATGCAAGCTGTGAAAACTACAGGATTACTTAATAACAATTTCCATATACAAAACAATTTTGAGACATGCAAGTCAGTTCACATTCAAAAACCATGTCAAACCTTCAAAAGGATCTTGAATTTTTACAGCTAGTCAGAGTGAACAAGATTTATTGACCTTTTCCTCAGAAATCTTTTCCTATTTCTTCCTCTCTCAACTGAGTGAGGGCTAGGAAAATCTAGTACATATTCATAAATACTTTATTACGTACATTCTTAGTTTCAGTCCTCTTGCTGGGTTTCTTTAATTTCAAGGTTTATCTCAAACTACAGTTCATATGAGTTGATATTAAAATAATAACATATTTACAGTGCTAAAAGAAATCAAATGTTGTTATATAAAGAAAATTACAAAATGTAATGTGAATCTTCATTATTTTTCATCCATCATTTAAATTTTGAATGAATAGCGGGGTTGACATTATGCCTTTTTTATGAGGTTGTCTACTTGGTATATTTTCTAAGTGACTACAGATAGTATCCACAGCCAAGGTAACAACTATCTGTCTAGCCCGGATTTTCAACTCTCCTTGTTACAAGCCTAAGAATACTGGAAATTACTTTTGTGAGTCTGCAATGAAGAGGTCAGATGTTGAATTCTCTCTCTCTCCAGTGTGAAAAATCCTCATAATCTCATATGAATCTCTCTTTGGTCATTTAATTCTGTAGTTGTTATTACTCTGTGTTGTTAGCAGATGATAGGAAATTGTGGATGAAGTACAGTTGATTTCCTTAAGAATGATATGGCCCCCTATAATCTATTATTAAGAAGAAAAGATTATATTTGTCTTCTGGCTCAGAAGGTTGATGTTCATTCAATTTCTCATGGAATAAGCCCCAAGGCCAACCAGTTTTGATAGGATCAAAATACAATATTTTTTTAATTAAACCAGACCCTTGATTCTGTGAATATCTGGCTAAGTTAGAATTCCAAAATTTTATCCATTCCTTTTGCTGAAGTGCAAATTGCCATTACTCTCAGTTTCATATTATCTATGAAGACTTTTATAGCCATACAAATTGAATACAAAAAGAAAAATTTCTCTTCAACACTTCACTCAGGAATGACATTTTATACTTTATTCTTGCTCCATATGAAGAACTTTCATAGGAAATCATATGTTCGTGCACTTGCCTTACAAAAAGAGAATAACAAAGTATGAACAATTGAAGAGTAGTGATCTTGGAAACAATTATGTTTTCTCAATCATACATTGAATGATTTGATGACCATTAGATTCAGAACACAAATGACTGTAATATAAAGGGCATACCACAAATCCAAAAGGCAAGCAAATGATACTGAGGGACATAATGCCATTCTAATTGTTGCCGTGTTCATTATATATCACATGCTGTGATAGAGCTCCTACTATTTAAAGACTCTATGCAAATCCTGAGATTTCTTAAATAATACAGAAACACAATTCTACAAATTCTTTATTTGGAACCAAATGTCCTTGCTCTGTATATTACTTTATTTTGTGTGACTCAATTATTTTTAACATTTTCTTAAAATAGCAGCAAGAAAAAGTACTTAAATCCAATATGTACAGTGGCACAGATGTTATGTTACATTACATTACGTTATGTTATGTTATAGAAAAACATTTGTTTATGTGACCTATGAATGCTGATTTCATCTTATTTTCACATTTTTACTGCAAATATTTGGAGAATGGAAACATTAGAAGATATAAAAACTCCAGTAAAGAAGAGGACAACGGGTAAAAGATGAAGCTTTTTCTCTAACTTTAATTTGTTTGGATATGTTATAAACCCTTAATGCTACTGTATCACAAGATCCTCTGGTAGTTTGTTGCAACACCAGAGATCAGAGAATGATACTTAACAATAGCACTTTCAAACATTTTCTTGCAACAACATGGTGATTTCCCATTACTATTTATTACTTCAAGGTACTGGAGTTACTGCACTCCTTCCTGGTCTTCCCAGGCAGGCAGGAGGTACACCTTACTATTACAATATTTTTACAAAGCTGTAGGTACTTCACTGTTTTTTAAGTGCCTTTAAAACCAGAGACCTCTGGTTTTCATCTATTTTGATCAAATTTGATCAATGGGTTCCAAAGTTGCACAAAGATGAGTGTTGTGATCAAGTGACCTTATTACCTTTCAAATAGAAACATCATCAGTAAACTACACAAGTTTTGTAAAACAAAACAAAAAATGCCAATATTATGCTTTCTCATAATTTATAAATGTTTTATATAGTTGAGGAATGGGATTCATATAATGCAATATTCCACTATCCTAAGAATAAATCTGCAATTTTCAGGACAAATCAAGCATAGAGATTTGACCAAACCAGAAATACAGATGTATATACAAGAAGTTTACAACTTTCCTAACACTTAACAAATGTTGTAATAGCTGGCCCTGGAAGTTTGCACTTTCCTAACACAAACTGCAGAATTTGCCAAAAAATATCTATTATTTTTAATTTATTAGTTCGGAAAGATATTTGTAAGTCTGAAATAGACTTTCCTTGTACATGCCAGGATGAATACCAGCAATTCCAGTACTGGTTAATGTTCACTAACAAGACTGAAGAATTTTAGTTCAAGCTACTCAGAGTATACAAAATAAGATAAAAGTGGCCATGTCCAACTTTGTTAACACTGTCTACATGTATGTGACCAAGTGTAAACATTTATGAATGCACACTAAGCCTTATTAAACGACATGTAAAACCGGGATACAGTCTCCCAATACGCTTTTCTAACCAGTGCATTGACTTCAAGCAATGGAAGTTGTAGGTCCAGAGTCTATCCTTTGTCTACTTTGTACCCTTGAAATTTAAAGGAATGTTTCCATAAGGGAATGCTCCAGAAGACCTTGGTTTCCTTGTGGTCAATTACATGGAGAAGCTATTTGCAAAAGGAAAGTACCGAATTGCCTTGTTATTTCACAAATACCTATTGCAAGTGAAGCTGCCAAGCCCTGAACACTTAGAACATTAAATGTACATTATAGCCATGACTATTGATTGGACTGATGTTTGCTTAAAAGAACGCCATGGCAATTCACTGTTATGGACCTAAATCAAACAGTTTGACTAATAGTTCAAGTAGGAGTGAAATCTGATTGTTTGTTTGGATTTGATTCATATTCTTGCACCATTATGGTATCCACTGTAAGCTACCAGTTATCACAGGTTTTCTCCACATTCGATCCATACCACTTAAAAGTAATCCACGCTTGCTGAAATGTTTTCAAATTGCAATAAACAGAAGAGAAACTTTGCTTTCTCTTGCAAACCTTCTCTACTTAAGGTTACACCACCTTTGCAAGCTTAAAATTGAAAGCATAAATAAATTGTAAAGACAATTTGAAGCCATCGTGTAACACAATTTCTTATGATATGTAGACAATTTAGTACAAAGCACATATGTATCAATATATGAAATGCCACATGGTGTCAGAAAAATAATGTATGTAGAGAAGTGGCTTCTCTCTAACAACGGCTAGGAAGGGACAAACCCCTGCAATTTCTAGTAAAATCCATTAAATATTATAATAAAATAAATACCATATATTTAATATGGCCAAAAGGGAACTTCCTTCTAGATCTCAGCATTAAATACCTTTATAACCATCAGTACTTTTTTCCTTGTATTTTCCTTTATTTTCTGTTAAACTCCATATTCTTGTTAGTTTTGTAGCCATCCTATTAATCTCTCAGTGTCCATGACAAACCCTGGCAATAAGTTTCAGATGCTACGTATGCATTTACTTTTTCATATTCTAATCAGCTGACTTGGTGAAGGTGTTCAGACACAATTTTTTCAACAAATTTCAATTAAATTGCTGTAGTGGAAAACTGTATCTTTCTGTGAATTACTAGAGTAATAGGCTTATACAGAGCAAAATATGTCATTCTTAGTGCATCCAAACTAATTCTTACTCAAATGTTCCTGATATTTTCCACTGTCTGAGATTTGTACACAGAAAAGGGCAAAAGGTTTTCATAAGTTTAACTATCATCAAGAGGATCAGAATTTGGCAAGTATCACAGTGGGAAGAAAACACAACAGTAAGACACTTCACATATCTTTCTTTTGAACCTGAGCCCTTTCCTGTGATAAATAACATTTCTTTAAGTAACCAGATGTCCAGGAACACTAACTGTGATATTGGTCAGGATACCTCAGTGGAGGAAGACCATCTGACGTAATAAGAAAGAGATAAGAGAAAAGTCCAAGCTAGAAAGCTCTTTGTTGAGCTGTGATCTACAAGGCAACCATTGATGATGTTTTAATAGGTATGATCCTTCCAAGAAAGCAGCAAAAACCCAAGAAGTGATCAGCAGAAAATATTTTGCAGGAGTTGAATAGTTAGAAGGGATAACTTTGTTAACAAGTCTTCTGCAAAAACAAGCAGAATTTGTGTAAATAATTCACCAGGTGTTAAAGTGAATAGAACAGATGTGGGGAGAAGTCTATATTCTTATGGTCTCAGCATTCATTGGCTGTTTCTTGAAAGGGACTTCTATTAATGCTTACTGCTTTTATGCAAGGGATAAGGTACTCTCCTACCTGCCCTAATTGGACATAGTAAATGGTTTGTGACTGTTTTTCAAAATGTTAGTGCAATTGACATCCAGCATCAGTTTCTTTGTAGTTCTGCAAATCAATTAAATATATACTTGGCTCCATACAGAAGCAGGGAAGTTCTATAACTAGAGTGATTTATCAACTTTTATCACTCTTATCAAGTGATTTATCAACTACAAATTTGTCTAAAACTGCGACATAGCAAGTCAGATATTGCTTCTAGAAATGAAACTCAGGTGTCTGATATTTAAAGGATAAAAATCACTAACTTGAATTCCTACATGAACTATTTCCCCTCACATTAATGGAGGCAAATTATTGAAAAGTTCATTATCCAGACATATATGGACTTAATTTCAGGAAAAGCTAACTTTTTGATGTGAGTTGTTTAACACCACCACCCCCTTAGTCCTCACACACAAATCTAAAGGCAAATACAGCCTTTTCAGAGACTGAACTTTAGCTGACTCTTCTTTTTTTTCTGTCATCATCCTCCAACCACTTTGATGTTACTAGAGATTACATTGAGGTATGATTAGAAGGGATGCTGGAATTGTGCCCACCTCTCCTCCCAGGATTTTTGAGAGAGATGTGAGTAGAACTTTCAGATTTTGGCTAAAGATGAAAGACTTTAAAAATATGAAGTGTGGAAATGTGAAGGGCTCACCATGCTCTCTGTATCAAGTAGAGCCCTCACAATTTTCTTCAGTGCAATACCTCACATGAGAATCTCCTCAAAGGAAACAGAATAGTTAAAAAATACACATTTAGTATCAGGTCTCTAGATCTATTTTGCAAAGAATCCTGAGAGTAAATGTTTTTACCCACTTCCTCAATTGGGGTTAAAAAAAAAAAGGCAAGAACATGTTATTCAAAGGGGGAAATACCTTGAAAAGATATTTTGGGAAAACGTTCTAATAGAAAAACAGACCCTTCCTGGTGAAGATTAGTAAGGATGCATATATTCATAAAGGAAAGGGACTGCTTGCATTTTTCTCAATCTCCACTGGTTCACATGGTGAAGGAAGTCTGTTTTGGGATGGCTTTTAACATTCTCCAGCTGAACATCCTATGTGTTCCACCGAACTCAGTACACATTTACTTATACAAGCAGACTGACTTCCTCTTCCTACTCCATCAAACACTACCTGCATTATCACTATAACACAAACAAAAAAAATTAATTCCACTCACTTTTTTGAAGCTATTCAAAACTCAACTTTTCACCAGCTCCTCTCTTTCATACCACTGTGAACAGGGAAGCTTAACTGAAACTGGGGATGGGACGATGTTCAGCACACAACCTTTGAAATAAGCATAGAGAAAAAAAACTTTATGGAAGGAACCAGATAGCCAAAAGAAGTAAAACCTCCAATTCAAACACAACTACATTTAAATAGATGGTAACCATACTGTGAAGGCTTAAGCATCTAGCAAAGCAAAGCAGATAGCCTTGAAAGCAGAAACAGCAAGGTGGCCCAGGAACAAGCACCTTTAGTAAGGTGCCAAGAAAAAAGATGGGAAGAGTTTTTTGTGGCTCAAGATGGTTGAAAAGGTTATAGAGCTTTGGGAAACTCTTACTTACTATGTCTTCCTCTTATCTATTACTGTCTGAGTGAGGGAAATAAAAGTATACAACCTTCTATTTCAGTCTTGTATTTCAACCTTCTTTTAATGATATTGACTGCACTGTTAGTTTCTCCTCCTATTTGGAATAGCATCATACCGCTTTTCAGCCATTACTGGGATGCCATTCACATAAAAAGGAGGCAGCAATCAAAAGTTGCAATTCCATCTTCTTTTATCCTGAATCCAGCTACTGTGTACCCAACAGTCAGGTGAGGAACACGTTTAATGCAGCCTTTGCTTGCATGGAGCTTGTATTGTCATCCCTGTTTATAAACACTGTAAAATTTTGTGCTGCATAAAGATTATATAAAAATAGTAATTTGTACATTAGAATCTTGGCTTTGCTTTTTGCTATCAAATATCCTCTCACAAAACAGTCAATAAGGACAGCACTTGAAATACAGTACCCTGCAGTGTGATGGTATGCATTATTCCTGAGGAGTAAAGAACCCACACTGGATGCTAGCTCTTCCAGTACCAAGCAGGAACTGGAACAGAACCCTGTAAGCTGCAGGTCCCACAACCCCATCAAAAGTCTTCGCAGAAAGCTGCTGCTCCCTTAATCCATACCTGTACCTCATCTCTCACATTCTGCAGCGTCAACAGAAACAAAAACATCTGAATCTCTTTTCTTTAGGAGATGCTTTGTGACCAAACATTGCAACCAGCAATAAAATTGCTGAACTAACCATTAGCTAACAAACTATTAAGTGCAGCAGTTAGGAATTTTTTTTTTTTAATATAAGGAAAGTGCTAAAAGTGAACTTTCCTCAGTCTATCAGAAAATTATTTTATCCAATTACTACATGATAAAACTAATTCTAACTAAGACCTGTTGAGCGAGCAGTGTTAATCCTCCATTTTGACCATCTGCCAATGTAAAACTTTGCTCAGATTAACATTTATTAATACTGTGGGACCTGTGTTGGGAACAAAATCAAAAAACAGTATCTAAATGTGATCATCTATTTTTTCTTTTACTTCATTTTTTCCAGTTCACCAACAACAGTAGGACAACAATAGAAAATATCTCTTCTTCATGTTTTATGAATGCTATGGATAAGTACAGAGCTGAACATGTTGCTGCATATGGTGCAGCGCCATCATGCAGCAATTATTTCCATGATACACACCGTTTTTCCTGCTTGATGCCTCAGCATAAGTCTCAGACACAATTCCATAAGGATCTTCTCAGATAAGAATTTCAAAGAAGTCCGGAGAGAGTAGGGTTTGAGCAAAGGATTTAGAGTCAGCTTTCTGAATTTTATATGCAGCTCAACTGGTTATTTTCTGCATGACTTTGGTCAAGATCACAGGTATGCACCAGGTTACTCACCAGAGCTTCAAAGGACCATGGAAACTAGAGGAGCAAAGACTAATTAAAGAACAAACATGCTCTTCTTATTACCAAGCCAGCGGTGTCCTAACTGTGGCTCACAAGTAACACTTTGCACACAAGAACCTCCACCACTTCTCATAGCACAAGCAATAAGAGAGGTAAAGCCAAGGACCCTAGAGAGGCTTTGAGTAGGAGACTGGACTAGATGACCTCCGGAAGTCTTTTCCAACTCACATGATACTATAAAAAAAGTCATGTTCCAACAGAGTGGTGCTTGTTTAGTATTGCTGCTTATAGTCCAGAAGTAATCATAACAATAATACAACTACTTAGATCTTCACATTTAGTAAGATTTGGCCTATTAACAGTTTTCTTCCTTATCAAAATGAGTAATGTTTTCTAAATTTATGACTTTTCCAAGTGGTGAGAATTAGTCTATATTCCTTGAGAAAAAAAAAATACTATCAAACATCTAATATATATATAGTGCTTCTCAAACTCACAAATGTTTTCTCTGAGTTGTACACAATTCACAGACATTGTAAAGCAAAATACTTGAAAAGATCTAAGTTTGTGCATTTCATTATTTTAGTGGGAAATGTCAAAACAAAAGCATTTTGAAGAAAGAACTAAACCAGCTTCCTCCCACATCTTAACAGGGTCATTTGAATATGAAGTTGGGTGCTGTCAGCTTTAAATTAAATGATCTAACATTTATTCCAGAAGCAGATAGGAAGCTATGGAAAATTAGGCAGTTACATAAACTGTCTTCTGTTCCTAAATGAATGAGAAGGAAACAAATATCCCAAGATTAATGGGATCCATTACATCCATGAAAAACAAGTATACCGAAAAACAGCTGCTCCTGAAATGACTGATCACTTGTCTGGACTTTCGGGTGGGCAGATACCAGATTACACATACCTAGTGTAATAGATCCTGGCTAAATCAGCTGCAGTGAAAACTATGCTTACAGTAAGAAATATGTATATTAAATTATTCACCATTTTCCAGGCACTGCCCTCTGTTCCTTATATATTATGCTAGAATTCCTTGGGCCATCTATTACTTCGCCCAAGGCTTGATTCTGCAGATATGAAGGTAATGGGTACCTTGCCTCCACTTGACTTCAAGTGGAGAATGACTGTTCTGAACTTGATTTACCTAAAGTATGAAAACAATCTCAGGTTTATCACAAATTGAAGGCTGAGCTAACCTTGTATTCTCACTACAACTCTTGACCTTACTTACTAAGTAACTATAGCTACAGTCACAAGCCCAAAATTTGTTCTTAATAACAGCAGTGAAAATCCAGCCTTCCCTGAAGCCAGGGAACAGGAGTAGATTCGCACCTGTGAAATTTCCAGGAGGAGGCTCTAGCAAGAAACATCCATAGATCACCTAAAGGAGACTGTCCCCTCCATCACACTGCATCTGAGCAGAGACTGAATCATCACAATAGCTCTGGCTCCTGACAGCAACCACTGACTTTGCAGCAGGACATTTTCTTGGACAACGCTTCTCTAATAATTCTCGGAATGAAGTTTTCTGAGAAAGACAATGTCAATTGGAATCATGATATATTTTTGGCAGATTCTTTAGAGGGGAATAAGAAAAATATGCCTTCACACTCCACAGACCTTTGGCCTATTATGGCTCTGCCTTTTCTGCCGGAATGGTATCTGCACCACAGAAAATATTACAACCTAATGCCCTGAATCCAGTCAAGCATAAGCAAAGATTGCTGTTGCCCTAAATTTCTGGAGGAACTCTGCCTCATAATTTTATTCTGAATTTTCATGGAGAAAATGGTGATGTTTGTATTCCTTCAAAGTGGCAATATGTTGTGTGACCAGTGCTGGGTATCCAAATAGCAATAAATTGCAATAAGTACGTTTGTGATACTCTCAGTCTTGTCTGTTTCTGTATTCTCTTTCAAGCTACAACAGAAAGCATGCTTTGAATCAGGAATTCAGCATTCACCTATCTCTCAGCTGGGTGGCCCTGACTAACCTCAGAAAATTTTTTGCACAGCTTCTTCAGGAAAGGTAGCAAGTGCCCAGGCAGAAATCTCTAGCCTACTGATCAGGAAATTCGGTTGGATGTGGGTGTGAATATCTTCCAGAAAAGTTGAGAATTAAATTCACAATATGCTCCAGCTACCACTCTCTATTCACAAAAGAAAGAATAAGCCTAGCTTGCGCTTTGAGGAAAAAAAGGACATCAGTGACTACCTCCAGGAGGTAATTTAGTGCTGCAGATGCTGTGTAAGTGGATGCATCCCTGTAGACTGGAAGAAACAGTCTGAGGAATGGGATTTGATATTGCCCCTCACCTCAGTTTAGCTATCGGCCTAGATTCCTTCTTAGCAGTTGACCTTTACAAATGTTTCACTTCAAACCCACTGTTGAGGGAGTGTAATAATAAAAACTCGGTTCTGAAGTCTAATCTAGGGGTAAAGTGCCTAAAAACCTAAGTATTATGGTGTCAAACTTTACTGAATCCGGCCTTTAATTTCTTTTTTTTCTCATTATCAAATAAAAACATCAAAGGCAAATTATCAAGATATTGCCAGCATAGAAAGCTGTATTAATTATTACTTAAATCAGCTAGTGCAGAATCAGGTAGACTTTCCTTCCTAAGGTCAGTCTTGATTTCTTTAAATAAAAGAAAGACACAATATGAACAAAATATTTGGAACAAAAAATATTTGGATAATATTTTTGTAAAACTTAGTTTACCTTACAGGTGTAAATTTTGGATTAAAAACATGTAAAATAAGATAGAAATTTGAAAAGCAATTGAAAAGATTTGACAGTGAAAATTCTGTGGCTGCTCCACCCTGTCCTACATAAATGTTAAAATGAACAGTAGCAGGAAGGCATGTGTGCTTTTAGTACAATTTCTTCTTGTTTACAATTGCAGTAGGCTAAAATGACTCATCATTCTGTACAAAATCAGAACTGTGTGCTCACAAAAGATGTTTTGGTACTATCTGAAAAGTTTCAGTAAAATAGAATGTCAAAATGATATATGCAGTTTCTTTGAATATAAATTTGAAAATCATGGTGCCCACAAGAATGTGAAAAGATACACAATTTCTTAGAATTCTGTATCATGCTGATAAGCTAGGGGACAACATCTGTTTTACTTCATAACTGTTCAAAGGGCAGGTGTTATAAAACTAAATTAAGACCATTGCAATACTTGTCCCTCAGGAATTTCTAAAATAGAACATTTTCCAGAGTTATAAAAATTATATGTAGCATTTCAGAAAATGTTAAGAACTCTTTTCGTCATGAGTTTCTCCTTATACACATAATAAATATTGAGAGTTTTTATGAAAGGCTCCTATATTAAAACATAAACTGTAAAGATATACTTTTCATAAGTTTCCTGTACTAACCATGTGTGTGACAGTTTTAGTGATAATTTCAAAGGCAGTAAAATAAGACAAGCCCTTCGTCCTTGAAAATTACTCCAAAAATTAATTGTGAAGTGTAATTCTGCTCAAATTATGTTTTGGCAGCTATTATAATGTCTATATAAAGAACACATCTTTTCTCAGTTTAATAAAAAAGTTTTGCTTTTCTCTTCCCTTTAAAAACTACCATATATTTCAATAAGTTATCAAATCAGTTGGAGAATAATGCATACAACACATAAACACAAATTCCAATACGTATTACAAAAGATGTACATACACCATGAAGGATTTAATCTATTCTTCAGCCTCAGTGCTGAAACACAAGCTGACTTCACTTGAAAAAAACAAGGTTAAGGGGTCTTAGACAAAGAATGAACCATTCTACTTGTCTGAAAACGCAGTGAAGTAGATAAAGAGGCTAAAATCTTTGCTTCAGGAATGAAAATCAAATGGAGAGAAGACATCTTCCTTCCTGTAAGTATTCTCAATAAACCAAGCTATTAGAAAGGAAAGAAGTCTAGCCCTCTCAGCTACTTAGAAGGAAACATTCCAGGAAAGAATATTTGTGTTTTATGGTAGAGGAGAATACCAGCATAGAAGAGGAGGCTTTTGACTTTCTTTGAAGGTCACGACAGGGGCAGAGCAACAAGGATTTTTAAAGAACAGTATCCTTTCACATCAAAATCAAGTATCAAAACACACCACAAAATATACAGACAAAAGCATTCACAGCAACTTTACCAGTGGTTTCTGTATTGACCCAAAATTTCCACATAAATGAAGACCTAACTAAATGACCATATCAGGCCCACCATGAAAGCCATTTAGTATGAATGAAAAATCTAACCTAGATCTGTGTGCAAGCCCTCTGATGATATTAAAGGTGCTCTTGTTTTGCTATGTTTCACACAACAAGAGGAAAATGCACAGGGAAGGAAAATAGTCCTTACCTTTGTAAAAATCAAAATTCAATGTACCCAGGAGCTGTGAAATAGTACCTTTATTCCTCGTTATATATGGACCTATATGCAGGTACAAATTAGGGAAATGAAAATTATAGTGGAAAGTCTGAATGGACAGTTATCACAGCCTCCTGTTTTCACTAAGATTTACTTAATAAGTAGAAATACAAATATCCCCATAAAGCTTGTGTGGAATATCGATTTTAAGAAATTGAATGAGGTCAGAAGTGTTGGTTCTTTCCCTGTGTTTGCTGTCTTTTCTCTATGGGTTTGGCAGAGAAGTTCATTAAGTTCCTAATAGAAATTTTTGCTACTTGACAACACACCTCATTATGAAAGAGATTTATAAAACCCATGCTGATTATAGCCATGGGGGGTTTCTTACAGAAAAAGCAGTAGCTGGACAGGTAAGATTCCTAGAATTTCAGGCAGAGTGTAAATGAGAGCAGAATGGGAAAAGACTCGTTAACTTTTCCGAAGTCCCCTTTTGTCACTTTGACCTGTCACTGCTTGAAAAATCAGTTACATCAAAGACTATTTCAGGGGGATTGCTACAATTTTAGCCTTAAAAGAGGTGTTTGAAATTTCTGAGGGAAGTCACTAGAGTTTATTTGAACTACAAAACATCACTGAAAATAGCGAGCTACTTGATAGACAAAACAAACCTATAATCAACTTGCATTGTTATTAAAACAAAACTATTTTGGCCACATGGAATCCAAATGAAATCCCATGTAAATTGTGTTAAAACAGCCAAATTTAACAACAGTGTTTATCACTTCATTTCCAAAGTAAATGTCATCAAAAAAGACTTTATCATTGCTTTGATTTCTGTTTCGCACAGAAAAATTCCTTAAGGATTTTGCAGATTTAAAGATGAGAAAAGCTACAGAATATAAACAAATTTTAAAATGTTTTGTGCATTTCATTGTATCATAGATATGCATTTTGCTTTGCAGAAACATCATACCAAGGCGAGGGGTCAAAGTGCAATTGCTTGGCCAAACATCCCAATAACCCACCTTGGAACAGCTGTTAATTTAAAAGACAAATTAGAACAAGTCAGCACAAAAGAAACAATAGAGAAGCGAGGCAGATGGAAGAGAGAAAGGGAAGAACTAGAAATCTTTAAATTAAATGTTAAATTCTTCTCTCAAAGTTGATTGGATGCATATAATACATAAAATCCTCCTCAAATGGATTCATTCCTAACTAAGCATTCAAATAAATCAATTGATTGGTGGTACTTTAATCTCAATATGTATTTATAAAAGGAAAACAGTAATTAAAGCTTTATTCCAAAAAGCCAACCATGTAAGACATCAGGTTATGCTGAGAGGCTGTACAGGCTGAAACCACAGTATCTTCTTTGTAAACTCAAACCATTTTACAACATCAAAAATATAAAAAAATTACATAGCAAAATTTCATGTCTCTATTCTGTAAACCATATTGTTTCTTGAGAATGTGTGTACATGTATTGGGAAATTGGGAAGAAAAGGCACCGACTTAAGTACACAGGAAGACTGTATAAATATTACTTCTCTGACCCCTATATGAAAAGCTCCATGCTGATTCTTAAATTTTTCCAGAGCATATGAGGCTAGGTCCACTTCAAACAGTTTTCTGTTAGGCTGTATAAAAAACTATCGGAAAGAAAAGATGAGTTTACTTGCACAACATTATAAATCAATATAATATACTTTATATTTTTTAAGTTCCAATTGACTTCCCACAATAGTGTTACACAGATGTCTATTGTCATTCAAAGAGGTACCTGTCATATGGGTTGGACAGGTATGCTATAAAACACAAATTGTAAGGAAATGCCAAACTGACCACAGGCATTTCAGGAGTCTTGGGAATTTTCCAACCAATGAATCAAAAAGAAAAGGAAAAAGCAGCAGATCTAAGAGATTGTTGCCTTGTGGTGTTTCATATTGTTTGAACAATCTTTCATCTCTAATAATCATTAGGAATGCTTATTCCTCCTATCGCTCAAAAGAGAGATCTTCCCCAGGATGTTCTGCTTACTTAAAGCTAGAAGAAAGCTAAACTAACGGGGGACAGAGTTAGTGTAAATGCAATCAATGATCAGTCTCATGTTTCTATTACTATTGGACATGCCACTGAGCATAAGAAATTCCATTTTCCTTTTATTTGTGGATTTATGCCGGCGTTCTAAGAAAATGGCATTCATAGTCAACCCCATACATCATTACAGAGAAAATATAAACAGAAATACATAAGTTTTATAAAAGTCACAAATGCAGAAATGCTAGTGTAAGTAAAGAAACTGGATTGGGTTAGTAAAGATAAAGATGGGATTAGTATATATAAGATTCGATCAGTAAAGATAAAAATTGGGTTAGCAGATGTGATTGCATAGATAAAGGAATTGTTAAAAGTAACAACTTACTATATCCAGCAATTGTTTGGATTTATTTTTATTGTCTGGCAGATATACTTCATTCTGATACGCATGTAGGACAAATGGCAAGCCAAGAACAGTTTCTGCTCTACCATATCTCTCCGTAGTAGCACTGATGTGGGTCATTTTTCTCTGTTCTGCTACAAATTGTCACTATACTTGAAACACATTTGGTATCCTTAAGACTTCTACACCTGTGGGAAACCTTCTTGAAGTTTACCAGTGAGTTCAAATGTTACTTGGAGAAATACAGGAGAAGTGACTTACAGACAAAAAAGATACTTTTCCTAGTCCCGCAAACTGAACAGAGACAGCCAGTATTTTCTATAAAGTAAATTCTGCTAATTCAGAAGAATTAGAGGTGTAAATTCTATTTAAAAATCTACATTTCTGCATTTTAATTTATGTAGGGCTGATTGTGCTGCTATTGAGATTAACTAATACTTCTGATTTTTAGAAACATGTTTACATTTACTTAAAGTTTTGCCAAATTTTGGACACTTAAGCTCAAATTTTCCATGTTGTTTATATTTCAACCATTGCATTTCATCAATTCTCAGAAAAAGCAAAGCAGAAATGCATGATTTTCAGTTTTAAATGCTGGTCACCTTTATGCTCCCATGCTTTATAGAAAGGAAAGAAGCAAAACACTGGTCTTAGTGTCAGGAAGGTAACTTCACCATTCTGGGAAAATTCACCTAAATTTGGCCACTCTGTTAAAAATAAACCAGTTTGAGAAAATCAAACAAAATTGTCTGTGTCCACAAAAAGAATGCTCTCCAGAACTTGGAATTAAATAGAAGGGCCCCAATTTGTCTACACATCTGCTAGCAATAAATATCTGTGAAACCCATTGGCTACATATCTCATTCTTCTCCACTGTTACTCCACAGAGAAAATTGCAACTTCGTATTGATTATTCTGTTAGCTCAATACATTTGTGTAGCAGTTTGCAGGGTTTCTATTCTTTGAATCTGTGCTTCACTGTGATGCTGCACTAGGGAGTTTCTGGGGCCTTTGTGTTCTCTTTTTTTAAGCTGAGAAATTATCCACACAAAAATACATTAAGAAAATATTATTTGAGTGTAGAATCAATCACTTCAAAGTTAGGAACTGCTTAAATTATCGTTGTTTCTGACTGCATTGTGATATAGCTTTTAATTATATAGTCTTTTTTCCACAGCTCCTCCTTGTCCAATATCACACTTATTATGAATTCCTGTGCAATGCTGGAAAATCATTTAAATTGAATGTTTCACAGACTGCCAGTAGAGCATGCTTCTAGATGACAAGCTTATTACCTTCAGCCTGGTGTGCAAAAATACCTATCAGTCACAAACATACCTAAAATACATTGGAAGTCATGTCTGAAAATATGAGATGTTTAATGCCAAGTTCAGTGAAGAAATCACACCATGAATGTCCAAAGCTAGATACTCAAAATTTATGTTTATTTTTACCTGATTTTTCTGAACAGTATTCAAACTTCTTAATACAGTGTAAGTTCACCAGACTGCTGTGCAATTCGTAATTCCAAATAGACAGTCTTAGTTTCCCTTTGCTGGCAAAATTGGCAGTCAGGGTCTAGCAGCCCTGAAGAGTGATTGGCTTAAACCACTAACTGTTATCTTGAATTGAGATCACAGTAGATAATGTGAACACAGTCCTTTAAATCGTTGTTTCCTCTTCATTAAATAAGGTTAATAATGTTTCCTTCTTTTGCAAAGTTGTGGTGAAAATGAGTAATATCTGTACACGTCTGAGATATTATTGATGGATGCAATAAAAAGGTGGAGGGGGGAATTAATCACTTTCTCTGAAAAGCAGAATTTGAATTGTGTGAAATATAGGTGGTGCTGGACTGTTTTATTCTCACTGAATGAGAATTATTGTTTTTTATCAAGGACTGTAATGAAATAGGCACTATTTTACACTATGCTTCACAAGAAGTTGTCTTCTGTGAAAATTCTCTTAAAAACTGACCACATTTGCAATTTACTAAAATGTAAATTGACTACTATAGTAATTAAACCCTTACTCATCACTCACTCACTTTGCTTATTTACTCATTTAACAGAATTTGGGATTTAGCTTCTCTTTCTTTCTGATATTGCTAAAGTGGAGCTTTTTAGGAGTAAACTTGTTTCGGAGTCTGAGGTCATGGAATGGTGGTTCTGTGAGCATCTGCAAACTTGTTTTAATTTAAACATAATGGCTATGAGCCAGTGGCACCTATTAATGGCTCATACCCTTTACACCTTATTGCTATATTACCAAGGTTGACCTGGGAATTGTCAAAACCACAGAGAAAAAGGGAGTCTCAGCCCCAAATCTTCCTTCATTTAAATCATATTATAGATCCTCAAGAACTTTACTTGAAGCAGTTGGAACAAAAGTCTGCTCATGTGATAAAGAAGTTATAAGAGAAGAAAAAATGATAAATTACCAAGTAAGATTTTGAGGGGCTTTACATTGACATAGAATATCTAAATTTATGAAACAAGAGGAATGAGAGATGTCTGTACATAGACTTTTGCACCAGCTGATGACCAAACTTCAGAAACACAATATGAAAGACGCCAAGCATAAAATCCTAACCTACTATTGAACAATAACAGTGAAAGATTTGTCATTTATTTCACTGTGGACAGTGTTTTATTCAAGCTCCCAGTGGGATTTAAGATCTTGATGGACAAAATTACTATTTCATTTGCTGTGAGTTTATCCCACAAGTACCTGGAAAGGAGGAAGCATGGGGCAGAACCTTGCATGGCTGTAGGCTTCTTTCCCTAAAGAAACTGGAACATTTTCATTACAAGCAGCAGGAGCTAGTTTTGCATCCTGACAAAGACCTGGAGAGACAACTCTCTCCCTCCTTAAAAGCTGCTGTCTCACACGTAAGTTAATTTATGCTTTATTGTAATAAAACTATTTACAAGCTTAATAAGAATATTTGCAAGCTTTGACTCAGAGCTCTGCCTCCTCTATCCTTCTCCTCCATGTCCTTCCTTCCTGATGGAGCTGTGGCATAATTCCATGCAGGAAGGAGTGTAAGACTCACAGGGTGAGAAAAATATCAGGAAAGTGGGAGTTCAGTTGAGGGTTGGGATTCCATGCTTTGCTCCCTAATCTTTTTATTTGTATTTTAAATGTCGATGCATGCTTAATAGAAAAAGCAGAAACATTGATGTAAACAGGGACTGACACCTTGCAAGTGCCAGAATACTCCCTAAATAATCATATTTCCTTCTGGGCTTTCTCATTCTATAACAGAGCCTGCAATGTCTCTTTTTTCTTTACAGTCGGACAGTTTCAGAGGAGCAAGAAAGTGCCCTCCAACCAGTGTAGCCAATAATTTGGTGACTAAGACAGATTCTGGGAAAGCAGTAAAGTGGGTTTCAATTCCATTCATTTAAGAAGTGCACCACATCTACGTCTACCACTTTCTGGTTGAAAAAATGCTCTGAACCAGCAGCTATTATAGGCACCTCTTGCAGTAGGATTTTGAAATAAAATAGTGCAGGATGCTCTATTATTTTAATATCTAGATGCAGGCAGGGCAAACACTGGGGGAATGTGGAGACAGCTACCAGACCTTTAGCCCCTACCCAGCCCACCTATTGGGACATACAGCCCTATCACAGCAGGGAAGACTCTCTGTAGTAACAACCCACTACCACTATCACCATTACAGTCACAGTACTCACTCACAGCAGCAGACACAAACTGGAGATAAATATATGAAGAACTTGCCTGCCACGTATATGAAGTATTCTTGCTCCACTAAGGCACGGGATTTTAGGTGCATTGATCTACTTACTGTTTCTGAGTTGGCTCCCTATTCAGAGTGAAAAATGTTCAAATAATCTTTTAAAGGTTCTGATGTTCCCATGCATCGGAGAGGGAGCCGAGGTATATAGCACACAGTTCTGGATCTTGAACACCAGTGACTGGCTACATAAAAGGCATAGTGACACCTGCTTTTTGTGGCTTCCAAGTCTTTTATTGCCCTTGGCAATTTGCTGTGATGTAATTTCTTAAATGTATCCATTTTCCTTTAACTTACAGTTTTATGCTTTATGCTTCGTAGAGCCTTCTCTACACCAATAAAGGCAGTGCAGGCATTTCTCTTTATTTACTATTAATGAATACTAATTCAGTGAAACCTCTCATTTACATTCACCTTGATCTTTTAAAATACTGCCTTTATACCTGATTTTTTGAGACCTTCCAGGCTTTCTTATACTGGTTTTCTAATTTCAATGTACACAAAGAAGTGAATATACTAGCTGTCATGCTTTTAGCTACCTATTTTTAAAAAGTCCTCTCTTCTCTTTTTTGTTTCCATCCTAAAATTCCTCTGAACTCCCACCCGCCAAAACCACCAAAATAATTTTTAGCTTGTATAATAGCTGACCCAGGTCTCCAGGCAGTTCTTATCTATGAAAATCATCATTTTATTCTTGAGAAAGCAAAACCAAAAGATCTCACTGCTTTATAAACAGCAAATATTTGAATTATAGGATTAGGTGGGAAGACATAGCTTTCTCAGTAGAAGAGATGACCCATGCGCTCTGATACTTTCTCCAGTACCAATGAAAACAGTGGCTACTCCAGCTTTCTAAAATCTGGGAAGTGTCTGAGAAGCTTATTTACATCTCACCACAGTCTCAGTAACTAAGATATTCACTGCAACTGATGCTGTCACAAAATGGGAGAAGGAGCCTGTGAAGGACTTTGCCTGATTGGATGACTTTTCATATATCATATTCTTTTTGTATGTCTTATGTCTTTCTGCATGTCTTTCTGTATGTCTCTTTGTCTTTCTATATATCGTATACCACTATGCTTTGGGTCCTCATCACAAGAATTCACCAGCACACTAAAAGTAATACTTGATTTTTCTCCCTAAAGACAGGTTATTTCAGACCTTTGGATTTACAAGGTAGGTAACAAGAAGAACCATGCAATCATAGACCAGTCCAGGTTGAAAGGTGGCTCTCGAGATGATCTGGTCTAAACTTCTCCTGAAAGCAGGGATTTAGATTAGGTTATCCAGGGCTCTGCCAAGCCAAGTCTTGAGTAATTCCTGTGAGGGGCATTCCACCACTTCTCTGAGCAACCTATTCCAGGGCTTAGTTGTTCTCACGGTGAAGAAAATCTTTCCTATATCCAGAGGGAATTTCCCTGAAGCAACTTGTGCCTGTTGCCTCTTGTCCCGTCACTGTGCATGTCTGAGAAGAGAGCACGTCCTTCTCCACCATAGCTACCCTTTCAGGTACTGGAAGATTGCGACTGGATCCCCCCAAGCCTTCTCCTCTCCAGGCTGAACAAACTCCATTTCTCTGATCTTTCTTCTAGGGGAATTCTTCACCTGCTGCCTTCCACTTGCTCGGGAAGCTCACCTACAGTAGCATATTGAACAACATTGCTTCTGAATGTATGTATTTGTAAAGTAAAGAAGAATCCCTTCAAAGTCTTCAAAAACAAAATCAGCTTCTCCTAACAGTCTTAGCTCCCTAAAGCAATTTAAAATTATTCATTTACTAGGTCACCTTCCTTCAGAAAAAAATCTAGCCTTCAAAGTAAACAGCCTTAAATCTTGTAAAGTGCACAAGTGGGTCAGACACGAGCTGTGTGTTAATACATATGTGCACGGGAGAGAAGGAAAGAAGAATGAAAGGCTGGATTCGAAGGGAACTGGCTTCTGAATTATATTTAAGGATTTACAGTCCATGAAGACACCATGTGGAGTGATGCAGAATAACAGGCTTAGAAGTAAAGTATGATCAAAACTAGAGTTATAACCAGCTTCTTTTTGCCATGTCTGAGATCATTTGGGCCCAGAATTAAACTTTCTATACTTTGAAGGAAGAGAGAAACAAACAGACAGTACAGGCACAGGAGAACAGAGTTATAAGATCAGATTGTTAGGATATGGTACTGCAGTACTGCAGTTAAAATGACATTTCCTCTCCTTGTTCTTTCTTTGCAGGCCTGGATACACATTTGTAGCCTAACAGCTGCATACTATTATGCTCACTGTTGGATGGGGACTGTCTCAACCACAGCATTTTAGGTTGTATTTCATATTTTAATTCCACTGCAGCTTAAAAACAGCTTATGTAGTCTATTTGAATCTGATTTTGAGAATAGCTGTTTTACTTAAGTTATGACAAATTGTCTCCTACAGAGCCCAGGGCATCAAGTAGATAACCCTGAATGGAAACAAGCCCTATATCTTTAACAAAGATTGGCAGAAACGATCATCTGCTTTGAAACCTTATGTTTTTAAATAAACCAGCAAATAACAGAAATAGTTCTAGAAGTCTCCACAAAGCTTCTCTTCAACCAATACCCACAGAATTTACGTTTAAAAAACTAAGAATGACAGCATTGCAAAATATGATTAAAAATAAAAATGGAGGTATCTCTGAGATCCAGTAATGTGACAGTGTAAGAATGCCATTGCCATTAAACATACCATAAGACACACTACTAAAATGTGAATGAGGAGGAGGCAACTCTCCATATTAAGTGCAGAGAGGTGCAAAGATTCCCATAGCAACAGACCAAAATAGATGGATTCTACGTGATGTAGGTGACGTCTGGAGGTTCCCACACAGCCCCTTCACAGCTCTCCCTCTCCTTTTTGTGGGGACAATCTGGATAGCAGATACATAGGAGCAGGTACATGGCAAAAAAAAGATAATAAAAGAGACAGGAAGAAGAGTAATTTTATTTATGGATCTTCCAAATCTATATCTCACGGAAGCGAACCATGTGAAGAACAGAATATGTAGCCTACATTGTGAAAATACTAAAACAGATTGCTTCAAGGCTTATTTCCCTTACTTAAAGAAAAGTTCAGCCTGCAAGTTATCTATACAATTTTTTTAAACCCAAATTGGAAAAACTGTAGCCAAAAAAGGAAATATTGCAAAATACAGATACAAAAGACTAAACAGCCACAGAAAGGATAAAAATGGATCCAGATTTAAAAGGATAAAAATAGAACCTAATGTCTCCTTACCATTTAGAAAAGTGGCAAAACGTCCATCATGTCACAGCCAACACTTGCAGAAACCAAGTAAAAGTTTAAAAACTAGTCAAATCAAAACTCCCTGAAGAATTACCATCTTTTCGTCTTGACAGGCTTCAACAAAGATAATAAGAAGATGGTAACTAACAAACAAGAAAGAGCTATGAAGATGGGGCTAGGATCTGTACAAGATTAAGCAGTAGAATAGACACAGAGGATTTTGCATGGTAAGGTACTGTGGGTAACAGTGAAAAGAGGAAAATATCCCAGAATTTGTTGCTCACTTAACGAGTTACTCCTGATTAACAGCAAGAAGCAGGTCTAAAATGAAGAACCCAGGATGATGCTTTGTTGCGCTAATAATGGTAGACTTCTGATGTTCATTGTGCATAATGCCTATTATGTGTATTACTAAAAAGGCTGCAGGGATTCAACACTGCTCATTGTGAACAAGTATGGCTGGTCCCTAAATTGATTTAATTCACTTATATCTTCTCTTCACAGCTGTAATAATTTCATGCAAGCAATGGCAGGCTCAAAGATATTGCAGTCACCGTGAGTTCTCTTAAACAGTCAAGCAATGTAGTAGTCTAGGATATTTTCAGTAAATCTAGGGTATTTTTATCAGCAGTGACAAATGCTAAAGGAAAGAGGAAAATAATGGGTCTGGCAGCAGTATTAAAATGGTGCCATTTTTTTCATGTTCCTACCAACTACAATCTTATCCCTTAAATTATCAGTATTTGTAACATTTGAATTTTAGTCTAACTGAAATCCTGTTCTCATTTATATTGTATCACATCATATTGTGCTGTTTGTCTAAGTAACATCCTGCAGAGGTGAACTCAACTGCTTAGTTAATCTGTGCTGATATAGACGTTTGTTGGCTTGGTTCACATGCACAAAAGTTGTGTGTGTCCCAAAAGGTCTCCATTTTTCCAACAGTATTAGCTTGGTCTAAAAAACTGTATTATCTCTACCTACACATTTTGCCACAGCATCTGCATTTTAATTGCTGCTTCATAGTTTCTTTAATCTTCTCATTGTATTTAGGAATACAAGAAATGTATGCTGGGTACTGTGTCTTTCTCAATGCTCTTCAATAATTAGTATTTCATGAGACAGCTCTGCTCTCATTGACTTCACTGAGAGGAAATCCAAGCTCATACGTTTCCTCCACAAATTGTATGGTGCAGGTCTTTTTAATGTCTCTTCCCTAGAAATGCCTTTTCTCCCACATCCTATCTCTTATCATGTTTGTTCCTCCTTCTGGTACCTACAATTATGTCCTTTTTGGGATGGGATGGGATGGGAAAGTGAATTTAGGAGTCTGTTTGGTTATTCTAAACAGAAAAAAAGGAAAGAGAAAAAAGGAACAGCTGGGTTTCAAACCTTTCATTTTCAATAGCTTAGGCTCAGTTACTCAAGCACAGAAAAAATACTCTTCCAAGAAATTGTATTGAGAAAATAGTTTCAGGCATTCTGTTGTTTCCAGCTGGGCTTAGTGTGCGTTATAAGAAGAACTCATATTTTCTTAGGCAGAACCTCTCTCAAAGACATGTTGGAAAAGGTAAGGCCATAAATCTGTGTCAGGTCCAGATGTGCAAGTCTGGTGCCTACAAGTCATCCCAGCTTATTTTTATAAATGCTTCCATGGTTTGTTTAGGCAGTTTAAAGTAATGCGTGTACATTATTAGAAGAAAATCACTCAATGTACATCTCGTAAATACGTGATGTATAAACTGTACATAAAAGGCACAGAGTTGAGGACCAGAAGCTGTGGCTCAAACATTTGTTAGAGAATTTTGCTCACAGGTCATAAAAACAGTAACAAGCACAGCCTCCTGCTATTTGAGCTTATAGGATTCAACCTATCTATGTACATCTTTGTATAACCATGTGTACGTACCCTCCATGACAGCTTCTGAACAGCTGAACACAGAATACAGATGCAGATTTCATGACTTTTCTGTTTATCATTACCCCCAAAGAAATATATCTTCCTCACTACACAAGATACTCAGAACAGTTTAGAATTTTTCCCTAACATAGATGCTTAATGAAAATAGGATTTTTTTTGTTGTTGTTAGAATCATGAAATTTAATAGACCATTTTCAACTACATAGAAAATTTATAGACACACATGTATACTTCCTTTATTCCTTCAGGCCAATTTGTTTCTATTACTCACATTCCAGGTATTTGTTTTCCTGTACTTTCATATGCTTAATTTGATACCCCTCTTCTTGATATCTCTCTGATATCTTTCCAGTCTCTTTCTGTCTCTATATTCTTTTCTCCTCTGCACCTTTTAGACCTTACTATCACTCAGTCCCTTAAGACATTAACATTTGCTTTCACCATTGTCAACAAGTCATTTTCTTTCAGTAGCATGTCATTAAAATTTGTAACCTTTTTCTAAAATTCCTGCCATACCTTTATTTCCTTTTTCCCCTTAATCGCATTATATAAAATTGTTCTTCATCATCTTTTTAAATATCACTCCTATTAACAAAACCACAAATTAATTTTAGTCGGAGCCTGGCTTACTCATTACTCTTTCAAAAAATAAAATAAAATAAAATAAGTAAAAGTTTGACTACTTTTTACAAATATACCTTACATGAAAAATTATAAGTACCATAAACCAGTGTCCTCAACCTAGTGTTCAGAATTTCCTCAGGGAAATTAACACAATGTGTTTATGAAGTGTTAAGAAAAATATTCAGGCAACCCAACATAGTACCATAAAGTGCTGTCATTCTTAGATGTCTGAATGAAGCTGGTTATATGCCTTATACAGTATGTAAAAAAATACTTGTTGAAGAAACAGAAAGAACTTGGGAATAGTTCCTTGAAATCAAAGTCTAGCCTTTGGACTTCTATTATTTCAGATTACATCAAGGTCAACTATAAGTTCTGACTAAAAGAAACAATTGTTCTAATAGTAGAAAGCAGCCACTACAATTTTTACAATGTTCATAGTAATACTGTGACACTGAGCCCTGCTATAAATGGGAGCTATGTGGCATGAAATATTCCATGAGTATCCTAGGAAAGAAAACGCAGCAGTAAACATCATTAGTCAAGCGAGACCTACACGTCATAAGCAATAGGCAAGAGCCCAGGAAGGCCACAAGGTTAAAATGCTTTGTTTGAGTAATTATAGGATTTGAAGGATTAGGCTGAACCAAAAGATTTAAGGACATGGAAGGATTAAAGGGAGAAATAAATAAATTAAATTGAAGAGAAAGAAGGTATAGAAGGCAGCACAAAAAATATATTACATTCAGCAAAGTTTTTGAAACAAGAATTGTTAAACAAAATAACTGCAATTGAAGGCAACATGATTTTGCTGTATTTGTTTGCTATTCGGTAACTGAATCTGCAGAGACAAATATTTTTAAAAAAAGATCTGTATGTTTCTGAGATTAAAGACCTAACAAAACAAGCACATATTTGAGGTGAAGTATCTTAGCCAACTTCTTTGTATCCCAGAACGTAGTCATTATGCACTCTGTAGCTGCTATAAAAGTGAAATCCCCATATACAAACCATAGGTGAGATCACACCCACCACAGCCTGTTATTGAAATCTGAAGATTTTTGCCATACACACGGAAAATTAATTCCAATTTTTACCTTATGCCACCCTGAGTTACAACATTTTACAAAGCTCGCAAAGCTTGTTTATTTTACAAGCCTACTGCCCTTGTAAGCTATTAATAGTGAGAATTAACTCACTACTTTTGTTCCAAAGAAAATCTACAGGCTCTGTTTCTCAAATATTGTGGATGAGAAAACTTACTCAAGGGTTATGATGCCTGGGTGATCCATAGCTCATGAGGTAGGAAGTTGCCAGAAGATAAAATAACCACAAGATAACCATAGGTATACAACAGTAAACATAAATGAATAAAGGGTTGGTTTTTTTAATGAAACAGTCACTCACAATTGCAAGAGAATATCAATTTCAGCAAAGCTATGCAAGGAGAATAAGGTTTGAAAAATAGATACCAGCTTTTATTTGGAGTTACTTCAGCATATCTTAATGACACCTCTCTTTTCTTCTTTTTTTGATAACCTTTAAAAACAAACCGCATCTGGGCATCTCAGTAAGGATGTCTGAGAGAAGTTCAAGAGACTAAGAAAAAGGATGAAATGATAAGGGGGAGCAGGCAGAAGAAAATCAGTTACTGAGAAAGAGAATAAAATGAAGGAAGAGGAAAGTGTTAAGTATATAGGTGCATAAAGAAACCGGACAAAGGATTCGAAACACAAAGCTAAGACAAGAGAGAACAAATGAACAAAATGCGTGTTTTCTAAATGTTGTTTCTTGCTATTCCATCTTTTTAAAGACATACACAACCTCAGCTAGAACAGTATTAGTGCGACTGACCGAACTGTACTGGTCGGCCTAACGAAAGCCCACTGAAACCCGCACCATAGCCAGGCTTCTAACTCGCTGAGCCGCGGGGCGCTGGGCCCGGGCGCCGGGGAGGCCGCGGGCGGCGGGCAGGCCCCGGGCGGCGGGCAGGCCCCGGGCGGCGGGCAGGCCCCGGACCGCCCCAGCCCCTCTGCCGCGCTCCTCGCCCCGGGCCGGGCGGGACAGGGCCGGGAGGGCCGGTGTGTTGGCACCACCTCCTGGTCAGCGGCAGGAAAGCAGGAAAAACTAACGTTTGCAACGAATTTTTAATTCGTTGTTACCGGACGCAGCACGTAACAGCATAATTTTTATGCGAAGATGAATGCATACTGTATTGCTGTCCCATCGTATTATTAATCATGGGTCTGAAACTACGACAATTGTCATTCAGATGTCTGACTTCAAACAAAACCGAATAGTGTTAGCAACCCAGAAAGTCAGATCCTAAATTATTCATACAGTTTCTTAAATCTCTTTATTAAGGCCTAGGTGTTTAGTTTCTCTCAAAATTATCACCCTAAAAGCATAGTTTTGCTTCAGGAACATCAAATAAAGCCCTAAAGTCGTTAGTATTGGTTTACGATTTCCATATTAAAATAAAAGATTACCACCACAAATAATAATTTTCAATATAACCTTTTTTGAATATTACAGTAGGGCTTTTTTCTTTCTCTCTTAAGTGGCTATTTAACTTGGTTTTTTTCATTCAGATAGCAAATTGCTTCAGAAGATTACGGAAATTCAGACACTAGCCCAATTCACAGATTCTGTAGTTACATCTGACTTTATTTCTAAAATAGGAAATGAATGCAGTGTTCAGAAGTACTATGTTACAAAGAATTCCAACTTAGCATTCTGATTCGTAACTTATTTTTCATTAAGTCAGCCTGAGCTAACCTGTCTCAGATTGCAATAAGGCAAAAACTTCATACATTTGAATAGAGCATCTCTTTCAGCTGAACTACGTCCTAGTCGAGTATTGCCATCATATGCCAACCAGAAATATTATTGATGGATATTTGCATTTTGAAGACCGGTAGGATTCTGGAGGATGTTGATACCTGCTTTTCTGCATCACAGAAAAATCAAGTCACTTTTCTTACAAGCTGCTGTCATTTTCAGCCAAGAATTATCAGTTATTTGCTTTTTAAAAAACTAGCTTTCTATAAACTGAATATTCCCAGTGAAAGAGCATCTCCTGACAGCCCACACTGACAAATTTTCCTATGCTCCCTTCAGTGTGCTGAGGCCTGACCATTAGGTTTCTAGTGGGATTTTTAGTCCTCATGTTCATTTGGAGCGGTTTGCGGTGCAATCATTCTCACAGTGGGTTTGTTGGGGTTTTTTAATTGTAAAGCTGTTCACCAGTAGCAGGGATGGCTACTGATTTCTCTCATATGGGTCACTGACCAGACACCAGATGGTGGAAATATTCTGTTCCTACTAATCTGGCCCAGAGTTGGCAATTCAGAGGTGAAAAGCTTTATCCCATTACCAACTGCCTGAGCCATCCTGTCTCCAACCTGCAGGCTAAAGATTAAACAGTTAATAGTCTTAAAGTAACTACCACCCCCTCAAATATCACATCTACTACACATCCCAGTCATCCACTGGGCAGATCTAGGAGGAGATCCATAAATGTCAATACACTTTATTGAATTTAAATTCTACCTAAGGAGGAATAAAAAAGAATCCAGGCTAGTAAAATAACAGCATCAGTTGGGATAGTACTACTTATGCTACAGCTGGAAGGAAAAGTTTACTGCAGATAAAATACCAGGAAAAATAGAAAACACAAGTAGGTTCTTTGTGAGAAATGCAATCTGGAAAAAAGGGAGGGGGCATCATAACAAAGAAATGCAAACACAAATAAAAGTCAGAAAATATTAAGATGCAACTCCCTTTTGCAGGTTTCAGAAGCAAATCACAGTATCAGTATAACACTACATAGTCATAATACTTTATCAGTTGTGAACAGTAGAACTAGATTTTTTCAGTGAACTTATCCATCCTATCCTTACAATTTTCTTTGCCTCTGCACAAGTACTTTGCTTTGCTGCACATTCAAGCTTTTAATTTTTATACATTAGACTTCTGTGTTGCATCCAAAATCACTACCAAAATTTGTATTTTCCACCATAAATTGCCCAAGGAACTACTGTTACATTTGTGAAGATGACACCAAACATATAATTTGGAGTTCAAGATAACTGCAAAGGAAACAATTCAAAGAATTCCTGAGCTTGTCTATATCCAGACTCAACCACTGAAATTCTTTAAAAATGCAAATGTGTTTAATACCAACATAAATTTTGAAAATATGAGAACACAAGAGGAAGGAACTAGTAGATTATTTTTTATACGTAGGCATGTTTACATTTCTGTGTGTTAGATCTGCATATATTTGGATCTATATTCTTTCACTCCTGCAGAAAAACATGATTCAGATTATATATCATGATCTTATAAAATCCTATTACACCAAAATCCTATTACACCAAGGTTCTGCATATGGGTCGGGGCAATCCCAAGCACAAATACAGGCTGGGCAGAGAATGGATTGAGAGCAGCCCTGAGGAGAAGGACTTGGGGGTGTCAGTTGACAAGAAGCTCAACATGACCTGGCAATGTGTGCTTGCAGCCCAGGAAGCCACCATATCATGGGCTGCATCAAAAGAAGCGTGACCAGCAGGTCGAAGGACGTGATCTCCCCCTCTACTCCGCTCTCATGAGATCCCACCTGGAGTACTGCATCCAGCTCTGGGGCCCCCAACATAAGAAGGACATGGACCTGCTGGAGCGAGTCCAGAGGAGGGCCACGAAGATGATCAGAGGGCTGGAGCACCTCTCCTGTGAAGACAGGCTGAGAGAGTTGGGGTTGTTCAGCCTGGAGAAGAGAAGGCTCTGGGGAGACCTTATAGCAGCCTTCCAATACCTAAAGGGGGCCTACAGGAAAGATGGGGAGGGACCCTTTATCAGGGAGTGTAGTGATAGGACAAGGGGTAATGGCTTTAAACTGAAAGAGGGTAGATTTAGATTAGATGTAAGGAAGAAGTTCTTCACTGTGAGGGTGGTGAGGCACTGGAACAGGTTGCCCAGAGAGGTTGTGGATGCCCCATCCCTGGAAGTGTTCAAGGCCAGGTTGGATGGGGCTTTGAGCAACCTGGTCTAGTGGAAGGTGTCCCTGCCCATGACAGGGGGGTTGGAACTAGATGATCTTTAAAGTCCCTTCCAACCCAAACCATTCTATGATTCTATGATTCTATGAATTACGTTATCTAGTTAGACTCTTTTACCTGTCTGGAAGATTTGACTATTCAAACCTGTCAAGCAGTGCACAAAGAACTCATTTACAAGGGAAACATGAAAGTAACTGTGCAAAATCTGCCCTTGAGAGAGGGGAAAGGGTAAGCATAGCTCCTTGGTGCTATCTTAGATGTCTTAGTGTTCATTCCTCACTTCATGTTTCATAGAGCTTCACTTATGGCAGGTACAGAAAGTTGTGCAGTATATATAAAGTGCTTGGTCGGTTTTATTTATGATAACCTGCTTAATTCATTTACAACTATGATGTTTCTAAGGAATGAAAATACCCCATCTTTTGTCCATAAAGCCATCCTATCACATCACACTATGTGTCATAGTAATAGTAGTAAAAAGCATTGTTCTAAGGTAGATTACATAAACTAGAATCTCTCACGGGTAATTCTTTTCCTTGAAAATACATAATTAGGCCTTGCCAAAAATTTTAAAATATTAAAAATTCCTCAAGTATACACTTTTCTATATTAGAACTGCAGCTTAAATTGTTTGAGGTTTGAATTTATTGCAGATAATTATTTAAAAAGCATGACATTTTCTTTCTTCAGCTTCAAGAATAAGATTGATGTAGCTCTTCTGCCAAAATCCTCTGTTTATACCCGTGTAGCAAATTTGGCTCAAGAGGATTAAAATAAGCAACGTTAGAGAAGTACCATTTTCTTAATGCAAACTTCAAACACGTTAGAAGCATCCTACAAGTGTGGTATACTGGCACTCCTCTATTAGCACCGTGCAGAAGCAGCAACATTAGATCTTTCCTCTACTGGTCAAATTTACACAAATTAAAAAACATGAAAAGGAATGTGGAATTGGAAAAGAAAGTTTAAAAAAAGAATATGAATTTTCAGTATCTTGCAGTTAATACAAGACACTGATTTTTTCTTTAATTTAGAGAAGACAGCAGCAAAAAGTAAGTTACAAGAAAATAGGCTAAGGAAGATATTTAGAAAAGGTATAAGGATGCTTAGCTAAGAGGACTGTTTTTCCAGGCCCAGATAGCAATGTAAAACAGGTGAGAGTATGCACATCAAAAACAGAATCAAAGGAGGATACATAAAAGAAGTGGGAATTCTTAGTGGAAATGACTGCAGCTGAACCCTAGGATGGTTAACCTGTTAATATTAGCAGCTAGATGGTCCATGGTCATTGCTAAGTAGTCAGAGTACAGCTTGTGTGCTTCTGAAAATGGAACTAGGCCCTTGACAGAAATTACATTACTACTACAAAATTTGACCCCTATGTGGACTTGCAGAACAGCTTCTTTGCAGAAGAGATATTTAATAACCAGGCTCAGTAACAAAAATATTCTGTTTGGCAACCTTGACTGAACAAACCAGTTGCTCTGCCCTTTAAAAGCTAAACATAATATCACATCACATAAGAAGCACTTCTGCCATTTCTGCCACTGTCTAGCGTCAGCATCCAACTTAGGCACGTTTAGCTGGCAATCTTCCAAAATCGGTTTGGTATCTAACTATGTGCTCCTGACAAACTTCACAAGAAAGGTCTGTTTTGGAAAGCCCAAGCATTTTTAAGTGTCCATCATCTGGTAATTGTCACGTTCTCTAAAACAACATATCATCTGTTTCCTTTGATAAAATTTTTTGTCAGCATGCACAGCTCAAAGAAAATAATTTTTAAAAACCCTTATTGACCGTATGTACCTGGATATCCACAGCTGAAGTGCTCAGATGAGTAAGAGAACCATGTATATATTAAACACTATGCACACAGGACAGCTTGAACCGAAACTGCAACATCTGCAAAAATGAAGGTAAAAGTGACATTAGGATGATTAAGCAAACAGAGAGGCTATCCTGCAATAGGAGACTAAGACTGTTAGGCTAGCAAAATGAAATTGTTGAGAGGATAAAATTATTCTCTTATGGCAAACAGACATGATAGAAAGTGAGAGTTGTTTAAACTATAGGGTAATATTGGCACTAGAAGAATAAACAGGACATGAATAAATACAGACTGGCAATTAGAATGGTATCCTAAGCACCAGGGCATTTTGGGTCAAAAGGAGAATGATGATGGTAAAAGTCTCTAATGACTTTTAAGATTGATATGGTTACGAAGCTTTTGAGATGAAACATTGCCTGACCTAAGGACTTGATTATATATTTGCAGCTCATTTTTAATGCTATCAAATGCCTTCTTTGTATAGCAGTTTTGTGTCATAAGCTGGTATCTTATGGATCACCTTGTTTTAAAGTTTGATGATATCATAAGATGAAAAGCAGGTCACAAAAAGTGGTAATGTAGCCTCTGATTAAATCCAGATAGTCTTGGAGTTGTTCAGACACTGAGGAAATGCTTTAATAACCAAGTTACTATTTAAATTGTTATGCCCAGTTAACTTATTGAAGAAAGTATGCAATTTGCCAAAGGCTGCCCTCTCATCCCCCAACACTGAGACTAAGGTGCACTAGGTAAAAAATTTCAGCCAGGCCACAACTTACATGCTTATAACAAGGACAGATGAAGTCTCTATTTTACAGGGATGCTGTGAGGTTGCATGAAAAAATAACACACTTCAGGTCAGAATTTAAGATTCCTCATTTTGGAAGGAGGACCAAAGCGAGGGGAGATGTGGAATAAATCTCACCTTTCCCTCCATTTATCACTAAAACAAGCCATTTTTCTCACTGGCTTTAGGTATGTCCTGAGATGTTATACCAGATCAAAGAGAGAATCTTAGTAACACCCAAGCCTCAGGAATACTAAAGCTATTCATACTCAGCTATAATCCGGAGCTAGCACGGACTTCTCAGCCGGTTTGAGCATCGCACACTCATAACCACGCTTCGTCATTAGTAGCCTGCAGACATGGTGGGGAGTGAGGGCTGCGAGGTTCCTTATACAATGTAAGTATTCAAGGATAATTAGACATCAGCAAGCTTTCTTTACGCTGAGCAGCACCAAGCTGGAATGCAGCACCGCGCTCAACACCATCGGCGTAAGTGACAGCTGCAGTTCTGATGCAGTTCTGCATGACGCCTGTTGAGCCAGCTTAAGAGGTGGCCTGCCTTAGCGCCTTCTCCACAGGTGCTGCTGCAGTGCCAGGGCCCGAGACCTGTGAGACCGGGCACGACCTGTGAAGCGAGGACGCCGGCCGAACCCAGCCTGGGCCTGAGGAGGCTCCACTCCGGGCGGGGAGGTGGTGGAGAACGAGGAGCTTTTCCCAACAGGAAGCCGGACCCGACCGGCACAGGTGAGGCACGGTCAGGCCAGGGGGCTGGCGGCCCCGGGGCGCACTCGGCCCGGCAGACAGCCGGAGGCGGCCCGTGGCAGGGCGGCTGCGGCAGCGTGGGCGCCGGGGCGAAGGCAGACCTGCCCCGACGAGCGACCTCGCTACACACGGAAGCAGCCGGCCCTAAGAGGCTTATCGAGCAGCCCAGCCGCAGGAGGCAGGCGGGGCGGGGCGGGGCGGGGCGGGGCGTGAGGCGGCAGCCACCGCCCCGGCGGCGGACACGCCCGCGGCCGCTGGGAGGTGGCGGCGCGGCCGCCAGAGGGCGCCGCGTGCCCGCGCCGCGCGGTGCAGCCGGTGGGGCGTGGCGCGGCTAGGCCCAGCATGCAGCGCGCCGCCGTTTGAATGGCGCAGGCTCCGGGCGCTGGGCCCCGGTGGTAGGTGTCCGTGGCTCCTCCTCCCCCCCTCGGCGTGGCCCGGCCCGGTACCATGAGCAGCGGGTGAGTGTGGAGGGGTGAAGGCTCCCAGGGCCGCGGCCGAGAAGCTGGCGCTTCGAGCCGGCTGCGGGCGGGGTCCCTAGTGGCCAGGAGGGCCCCTGCTGGACCGGGGCGCGTCCCCGGCCGCTGGGAAACCGGGGGCGAGGGAATCTTCGGCGAGGCCTTCCGCCTCCCGTTCGCCGCCGGCTCTGGGGGAGCGGGGCGGGCGGCGCGGCCCGGGCCGCGCTGTGCCTGGCCGGGGCCAGGTGCCGCTCCGGGGCGCCCCGCCCGGCATGCGGGCCGGGGGCCGGGGGCGGGCCGCCGGTGGGGGAGCGGAGCTGCCTTCTTCCCGCTCCCGCGGCGGCCCCCGCCAAGCCTGCGCCGTCCGGCACCGCGGAGACCTCGGCTGCGCCGGTGCGGGGATACCCCCACGCCCACCGACCGGCCTGCGGCACAGCTGTCTTCAGTACTTGCAGTCTTCAGCGAGCGAGTTCTGGCAGTTTTGTCTTTTCTAAAATGGTGACATCAGCCACAGCTCAAAGCAAGCGTGTGCAATGGTAGATAAATGCAAGGGGAGTAGGAAAGGTTTTAGTGCTGCCGAAAGGGAGGATAACGAGCTAGATGTGAGGCCTGCTGGTGGATTTTATTCCCTGGGTGTGACAGATTCCAGTGGGAGAAGAAAGGGGGGGGGGGGGGATCTTCAGATGCTTGAAGATCAGATTCTATATTAATTACTTCGTTAAAAAGCCTTCAAATTTTTTTTTCCACTGTTGTGCTGGAGTAGTTTGGCATGTTGTTGAATGTAGATCTAAAATGAAGAAATTCTGAATAGTGAGGTCTGTTAAGGAGAGAGATTGGGAGGTTGTTTTAGAAACTTTTTGTTGCTGTTTTTGTAACATGCTGTGCTTTGGAGCAAGGTTAAGTCAGTTTGCTTAAAAACAGCTTTCTTCCATCTCTCCTTGGAACATAAATTTTGCTTTTCCCACTCACCTGGTTTTTTTGTTCCTTCTATTCTCTGGCGGTAATCAGGGAAAAAAAAAAAGATAGTTACCCATGTTTAGTAGAACTAAAGCATAACAGAAGGCAGGTTAGTGCCTCTTTGACCTTGCTGATTGAAAAGAACAAATTGTTCTAGTCAAAAGCTGTCACTTTAATTTCATATTATCAGTGCATATAGTTTTGATGAAAATTTCTGTAATATTATTTCATTGACCTCAAGTTACCATTGGTTTGAATTCCTAAACTTTATAACTCAGAATTTCATTATAATATCTTAGAAATAATATTATTAAGGTATTTTATATGTACAGATTAAAAAATCATGTATGTGAGTATACTGCTATGTATGTATTATTATAGTAGTGTATATATATTTTCTCTCCCAGTTTTGAAATTTCTCTTTTCAATAGATTTCCATTGGAATCATTTAAATAAGCTTTTTTTTTATTTTAATAGTTTTGTATGTTGGTCCCAGGGTAAGGAGCTTGAGTATGAATTCAGAAGGCTTTTTAAATACTATAAACAGACCACAGTCAATAATAGAAGCGTATTTGAGGGTAACATAAGTCGTGTGATCCCAAGCTATGTGAAATGTAGTCACAGACTATGTTCAGCCAAGTGGGGATGACGTGGGTACCCATGCCTCCACTGAGTCTGGAGCTTGAGGGGGGTTTTCCAATATGTCTTTCTCTAGGTTTGAATTTAAAATTCTTGTTGCAGGTTTTTGAAGCTCTTTGGGTTGAGCAATGAATAGAAAAAAATTTATTCATGAGTAGTTTCTTAAAGCTTGTGTAAAATATTAATGTGGGAGCTTCAGTGTATTGGAGCTTTAGTTCCTATATAACAGCTCTCAGATAATGTTAATAATAGAGCTTTTCCAACCTTATCATTCCTAGAGTGTTCATAAGTGAAAATCAACAGGCAAAAAGCATCTTTTCATTAGTGAAGGATGACATTAGAAAGGACTAAAACACTGACAAGCAATACTACTTTATGGCAGCTTAACATATCTGTAGAAAACTGGGTACTTGTTTATTTGACTTTTTTCTAGAAAATATTTTTTTCCAGAATGTGAATAACATTCAGTTATTAGACTCTTAGGCTAGCTCCACAAGGAGAGCTAACTCATACCTGGATTCATCCTCAATAAACTTAAAACTCTGACTTGTGGTCATTTGCAGAGGTTCATCATGACTGCTTGTGCCACTGGGCCACATACAAATTCCATATGTAAGAGTAATAGGAAAATGAGCTTAAATTGTAGGAATAAGCTAATTTTATAGCTTATTACTAGTTACTCAAATAGTATTTGTCTTTACTGCAAATTTAATGAAATTCCTGTCATTTTTGTCCGCACATGAAACTTTAAACTGGAACAAACGGCCTGACAGGTATAGCACATTAAAAAATTGCATCCTGCTGGCATTTAACACACACTTTTTATAGTGTTGCAGAAAAATTTTGCATTAACCTACTCCTTAGAATCTTGTACTTTGCTTTTTTTAGAGACAATGCAGTATTTAACACCTAGTAACTGTCAGGGCATAAATTACTAAAAAAAGAGGGTTTTTTTAAAAAAAACACCACCACCCCATTTCATATTCAAAGGATGTGGAAGCCATCTAAAACTGAGGGACAGATGGATTCTGTAACATTCGTCAGAGCTGAAAGGAAATTATGCCAAGCTTACAGAATCACTTCTACATCATAAGATAGTGCTAATTTATTTTTGTAGACAAATTACCCTTTTGGAAGTAAATTTGGAATAACCATCCTTGGAAGTTTCTCATGAGCTTTTTAAATCTGATAATGACTAGTGAAATTAGTTGACCATTACTGGTTCCCTGATGTATACCTATTTTGAATGCTTTCAAAGCATGAACTCCTCTCCTTGGGGAGTAACAATTAATTAACTCTTTCATCTGAGTTTAATATTGTCATCCTTGAACTTGCACTTGATTTAATATGGGGTGGATGTTCTTTTAATACAGGAACATCTGCAATGGCTAGTGTACATGGAATGCTACAGGAAAAAATAGCTGTTAAGAATTTGGGCAAAGAGTAGGACAGGAAGAATGTTTGTTTTAAAGGGTATTGCTGATGACTTAAGAAATCTAGCTATTTTACATTTCTTTGCTGTCATGCAAAGTACTCCAGTCTGTGTTCTGTAAGAAATTAATGTTATGTTAATACATGTGTAGATTACATAACATGCAAAGAAAAGTTTGTCCCTCTCTGGGGGCCGTGCCCAGAACACAGGGCGATGGGAGGGAGTGGCAGAGTTGTTAATACTTGCCTTTGATAGATATGCACTTGAAAGCGTTTTAGTGCTGACTCTCTTTGCTTGATTCTGGTATGACTTGAAGAGTTGTATTGCATCTGGGAGAGATCAGAGTTAGAAAATAGCCGTAGAGCCATCAAGAAAAATTTGCCCAGGTACTGTCTATGGACTGTGGGCACAAATGAGCTGATTTATCAGGATATATGGCTGCTGTTACTCTAGTCCTTCTGTTTCCTGAAAATTGAGGAGACTAAAAGGGGGAGGAAGGAGGGTTAGCATCTGCTACAAGAAGTCACCCGTGGGGCAGGGGAAATGGGTGGAACGTGAGCCTATCATAATGAAATTGTGCATCTCTGTTCAGATTTGCAGTCTACTTTGCTACAGTTGTAAAACAGTTAGGCTTGTATGATGAAGGGCTAAGGCAGAGCTGAAGGGACTTGCATTCTATCCTTAGTTTATTTTTATAATGTTGTAAAGCAAAGCAGTTGCATTGGCCTTGATGAGACGGTATAACAGATTGTTCTGAACAAGTACAACTAGCTGTGCTCATCACAAAGGAATAGTCAAAAATTCGAGATGTTAAGGTATAGGTGGTTTGATCCTGTACCAATTAGTATCCAATGCCAGTTTAAAAATCCTCCATATATATCCCAAAGTAACAGTGGGTGGTAGTGTCTAATTAGCTATCCCTAGATGATGATCTCTGATAGCAGATAGGAAATGAAAGTTGTAAAGTGCCTTTCATCCTCTAGCATTTGTCTTTTTAATTGCTGGCCAGCTAGCATTTTATTCTGCGTTACTAAGCCTTTGGAAGCAGGTTTCATGAGATGTGGACTAAGTTTATTATAGCAGTATTAGGTTTGGATGTACCAGATTCTTGTGTTGTGTTCTGCTCTGTCCCTGGGCTACCTGGACTGTGTTTCTGTAACTAATCACTTTCAGTGTATTTCTTTTTTTATGAATTTGCACAGTCTACCCTTGAACCTATGTAAACATTTGGGTCCACAACATCCTGTGGCAAGTTCAGCTTGATTACACTTTGCACAAAGAGCCACCCCCTTTTGTTAGTTTTGAACCTGCCTTCAGCTAGTGTCTTTTGACCCTTCATTCTTATATTGGGCAAGACAGTGAACAAACTCTATGCAGCTTCTCCAAGCCACTCATTTTGTAGGCTTTTGTCTTATTTCCCCTCTCTGCTGTAAGTAGCCTCCTTTCCAGACTGAAAAGGCCTGATTTATTCAGTTGTTGATTGTATGGAAGGTATTCCATACTTTTTTAACTTCCCTTTGTCTGAGCTCTTTTTCACTTTACTCAGAAGTCTTTTGAGTTTTGGGGGGGTTTTTTGAAGGGAAGAGGACTAAACCTGCATTCAGTATTTGAAATGCAGGCACAAATTAGTTCTATACACTGTCACAACAGTGTTCTGTTTATTTTTCTAACTATTTATTGATCCATGTGGAGCACTGAGCAATCCAAATGATCTAAAGTAAACTGTCATATATCCAGATCTTGTTGTGGGTGGCAATTATTAGCTTGGAGCCTGTGATTCTATATGGGAATCCAGAATTTCCTCACGCCTGTAGACACACAGGCTTTGCTTTATATTAATCTATAATCATTGTTTCTGTTTATTGTACATCACAGTCCTTCTCTACTTCTTCAGTTAGCCCTCATCTTCAGTGTCTGGTATAACTTTGTATTGTCAACGCTCTTCATCATTTAACTACTCATCCCCTTTGTGAGGTAATGTATGAATATATTGAACAGCATAAACCAGTGCAGGTTTTCTGCGGGATTCCTGTGGTGGCCGCCTTCAGTGTGGGAACCGCTTAGACAGTTTATCACTGTTTCTTAGCTATTTCTCCAGGCAAAAACTTTCCCTCTTATCACTTGGTTGCTTAGTTTCCTCAAGAGATTTAAGTGAGGGACTTCTGGAAGCTTTTTGGAATCTCAGGCAGACTCTATCATTTAGCTGTCCTTCATCCATGTTGTACTACTTCATACTTTCAATGAATTCCATTAATTTTGCAGGGCAGGACTTGCCTTCACAACAGCCAGGTTGAATCTTTCCCAATATATTATTCGTTTGTCCACTAATTCTATTCTTGATTACGTTGTTTACTAATTTGCACAACAGGGATGTCAGTCTGGATCTTCCTTGAGGCTATCTTTAAATACTGACTGTATTTTCCACACCTGATTTCTTTAGGCCCTTTGTCAGCTCTAAGGGAGAGGTTCTTCACCTTGGTTAACAACACAGCTATTTTATTACTGTTTATCTGTTCACTGCTACTTCTGCATCATCAGAGACCCTCACAAAACAGGTTAAACTATGGAAACCTCTCTGAACTGTAGGACAGTGAACAAAGACCTAAGGATTTTACTGCAATTTTACTTCACTTCGTCAAATGTTCCTTTATATCTGATCATCTGTTGGCCTTTTGGGTTTCTGTTGCCAGTCTTTAAAGAAAGAATTGATAGTTTTGTTGTCGTTTCCTGTTTCAACTGGGAGACTAGGGGGCATTATGTTCTTGTATCAAATTTGTCAAAGTGTGTAATTCTCTTCGTTTTTCTTGAACATATTCAGCTTTTTGTAGGGAACTTCCTTCCCTCCAGGATGATCTCTTTCCAGTTCAGGTATTTTGAGATGTTATCTTAGGCTCTTTAGAGCCCGATATTAAACACAGATATGCTAATTGAGTTTTCTCGGTAAGACATTTCTTTCTAGCCTTCTGATATTTTACACTTCTATTAAGTAAAAAGCATTCTAGTTCAACAGTGCTGTCATATACTGGAGGTCAGATTCTTGCTTACTGTTTAGCATGAAAGAGGAGGGTAGTTTGAGATCATTTATTAAACAAGCAAGCAAGGTCACTCTTTTGCATGAAGAGTTGTAAGCTGTCAGTGTGTTACACGAGTAGTCGCAAAAATGATTCTTCAGGAACAGAGATTATGGATTTTTTTAGCATCTGACGGGATGATTCTATGGAGTTTAGTGCTGGTGGTTGCAGGTTGTCCTCCCTATTCTTCTGGAGTTTATTGCTTTCCCCTCAGCAACATTCTCAAACAGGGGATGCAAAAAAAAAAAAAAAAAATCAAGATTTTTTTTTTTCCAGGTCCTCCTAGCTTTCTGCCTTCATCATTAGCCTGAATACAAGGCTGGATTTGTTTGGATTTTAGGGTTGTTGGATTGGGCTTTTCTTCAAAAGTCCAGTTGTTTGCCTTTGTGTTGTGCTCCAAGTTCAAATTGTAACATACAGCCCATTTTGAGTCCAAATAATGGTTTTAACCAATCTGATAAGCAGAGAAGTTGTTTGTTCTTGTGGTTTCTTCTAAAATTCAGGAAAAAAATACTTTTTTATTATTTATTAATAAGCCTGGTGGCTGGAAGCCTTGGAAGTGTGGAGAGCTCACAGGGTGACAACTATTCTGTTACCATCCCATAGTATGCAGGAAAAGAGTCAAGTTAATGAACCAGTCTTAAGTGAGCCTTGTATCTGGAAAAGTATGGACTGCCAACTGTTAAAAGTCTTGCCCTAAATAATGCTACCATTCACAGTGCTTGCTGAAATTGTTGGTCTGAGGGCTCCATGTTCCTATCTTATAGGGTAAGGGTTTCTGTCAAGATCTCAAATGAGATTCTTTAGTACTGATCCTGTTCTAAAGAAAACTGAAGCATTTGAAGAATTTTTTTGCTTCCACTGCATCCTACAATATGGAATTTAATGTGCATTATATGAAGAATACACCTTCTACTTTGTTTTGAGCCTGCTACCTGTTTGTTTTATTTGATGGCCTTTAGCTACTGCATTGAAAGATCTTCTGTGGCTAATAAGCTGTTTCCCATCTGGCTTTTTCAGTGCTTAGTGTCTTAGTGTTTTAAATACTCAAGTTCTTAATGTGGGATAAATCTGCTACATAGAGGAAAAGAGATAGGACTCTTGGTACTAAAGGCGGAGGGGAGAGATTGGGGCACTCATATTGGGACCAGAGTGTTGCCATTTAGGGGAAAACAATAAAATTAGAGTAAGTGGTTGGTTTTTAAAAGTAAGGTAGGATGTCTTGCTAAAACATTTTAAGAATAGTGCTCCATGATGATGTAGTTTTTTAATCCAGTCTCAAGCAATGGATTTTCTGAATCACTTACAAAAAATGCAAAACCATATGTACAAGTGTCTCAATCTTGGGTTTGATTCTTGTAGAAATATTTGCATACTTCAAGACAAAGTACTTTAGACATTTTCTTATTGGTTAACTGTGGAATAAAGACTTTTTTTTAATATGAAAAATAGCCAAAGTTATATGCTGAGAAAAATGGGCGGGGGGTGGATTTGTCAATAAATTAAGGGAGATCTTTCATTTCCATTTTTTAACCTTTGCTATTTTGATAAAGTTTGCCTTCTTCCTGAAAAACAGGGATTATTTCTATTTAGCTGCCTTTCCTCACTTGGAAACAGTTGTGGGACCAATTATTTTTCTCTAGGTGTCAGATGAAATTCATAGTGTGAGATGTGGAGGAAAGAGTCTCATAAATTGCCTTATTCTTTACTTGAATTCTTGTCTGTGTGGCACCCCTTAGTGCAGGTGTACTAAGCTGGTCTGAAAACAAGATCCCTGCCTCTCTTTCTTTGGGGGGGCTTGTTTTTGTTTTCTTTTTTGGAAAACTAAATAGGAATTTTGAAGTGCTCATCAGCATGTTACTAATGATAAGGCCTCCAGCTAACATTTGCTAAAGGATGATGTCTTGGATTATGTATATGATGGAACATCTTGCCAACAGTTGAACTCTTTTAACTGGTTTTGCCAGCTGCATTTGAAGAAAGTTGACTGAATGTTTTAGAAAATATAACTGAATATCTTTCCCTTGAAAACAGGGATTTGAGAGATTATGGCATCTGAAGCCCACAATGTTAGAAAACAGAAAGTATTGCATATCGAAGGTCATCCCATTGATCTCCCCAGAAAAAGAATCTCTTCTTCCACTAAAAAGATCATGAAGGAGGTAAGCAGGTTTTTTTATGTCCTCTGTTGCAACTGAAGTAAACATTCAAACAAGTTCGTAGTTCTGAGCAGTCTAAAAGTAGAAGCACAGCACTATTGGGCATTTCATGTTTAGATGTGCAATAGAACTTTAGCTTGAACAGCAATTATATTATGAAAACTGTGCATTCTAATAGGCACAGGCAGTGTCTGCACAGATACATGCATTATATCGTCCATGTGAACAGTAGGTACTGATACGGTTTTACTCATGCCTGCTTTTCTGCAGTCTAGCCAAGAACTGTTTCAGTAGAGGAATTCTATCATCAAAAAGGTCTCTCTTGCCAAGAGAGCTATATGGCACAAGTGAGAGGTGGAGTAGGTGAAATACTTGCATTGGAACGGACCTGTCATCTTGTTATCATACAGCTTGATCTACCACATTGTCTAGTAACACATATACTTTCACTGGATTCTTGCTAGTCAGAAACATTTTCTCATAACCTCTTACCTGTGTTACTGGCTGAAGAGTAAGGCAGTGGAGTACGAAGGAAGCACTAGGGAGGTAAACACTGTAAGATAGCTTCAAACAGTGGTGAAGGTGCCAATATGCTCTGTCTGTTTGCTTATTGAAATTATGTATTTTATGACTCAGTGTTAACAAAAAACATCATAGCATTGTTTTGCTGATGCGCATAACGTAAATGTTAACAGTAGTGTAAATTTTCAAGTTGAAATGCCTGCAGTATATCAGCGTAGTACCTGTTTATATGAAAATACATATTTCTAACTTGAGCATCTTAGTGCTTTTTTTATTTTTAATAATTTGTTTACTAATGAAAAAAAGTAGACCAGAATGTCACAATTCAACTCATCTTCATTACATGAAGCTTTAAAATGTTGAAGACTACTGTATAAAAAAAGTCTTCAGAAATTCATCTTCAAATTGTGTTGCTTAATTTTCAAAGGTTTTGCTAAATGTGTGGCACAACCTTTAATGAATTTTGTGATTCCTCTAGGATATCCCTGTTCTATGCAGCCTAACTGGTGTCAGGGTGCTAATCTGTTTCATATGAATGAATTCAGGATAATCAAGCTGGTGTTGTCTACAGCAGTCTTGATTTTTTTGTTGTTGTTGTTGTGCTTTGGTGGGGAAATGTTCTGCTGTCATCCTTACCAATACTAGCATCTGCTGTATTATGAGCCTTTAAATGTATACGTGAGACAAGTAATGCAATTTGCCATTAGATTCCAGTAGGCTTTTTATATTAGTCACAGTTTTTAATTTGCTAGTAACTAAAGAATCTGTCTCTGATGTCACAATTCTGCCTCTTGCCAAAGATACCCTGAGCCTACAGCTGACCATGGTGCTTCAAGGACAGCTGTGGCAGAGCTAGTCCATCTGTAGGTCACTGAAATACTTGTTTATAGGAAGGTTAATGTAGCTGTGCTTCAGTTGCAGAATAGGAAGAGTGGGTGGAAGGGAGGGAATCTGTGCTAAACTTAGGCCATGGTAAAGCAAGACTTCTTTTTGACAAACTGTGGGAGTGTTTGAGCCTTTTTAGTAATACAGCTTTTTTCTTCTCTATTCCCTTTCTCCCAGGGTAAGAAATCTCCAAAACAGCTGGCTTCATACACAAACAGGTAGGAGGGCTGTGCTGTGTAGAGTATGAGTTTCAAGTGAGAGGGAGGAAGAAGCAGTTTAAATCTATTACAACAGCCAAGCAGACACAAATGGAAGATAGGTCTTAATTTTACTGACAATACTTGGTTCTTGTGTCCACTTCCATAATAATGAGTCTCTGCATTAATAAAAGCAGGAGAAATATTGGTGGTAGCTCTTACTTGTGATAACCCAAGTGTCCTGAAGGTATATCTTGCGGATAAAATGTTGTTGAATTAATTCATAACGATATATTTTAACTTAATAACACAAAGTTTTGCTTAGGTTTAGAGTAACCTTCACTAAAATATTGCTTTATTATTGCAGAATAACAGTTGGAAAAACAGTGACCAGTCCCCTCTCTCTTTTCAAAGTAGTATATTGTAAAAGAAAAGTTCATTGTTATACTCCAAAGCCTTGTTACAGAAAGAAACAGTTCCCTAAATCTAGGGGCTGTGACATGGCAAATAAAGAAAATGAACTGGCTTGCGCAGGGAATCTGCCAGCAAAACTGCACGACAGTCGTACACACTTGCTGAATTCTAGTGACTCTGGCTCATCTCAAACAGAAGGCCCCTCATCCAAATATAGTGGATTTTTTTCAGAGGTAAGTAGAGTTTAAAGAAACTTTAGTTTAAAATAAAAGTATTCCTGGTAGCTTCTTTCTGTGGTTAGCTGTGAAAGTTTTCAAAGAGATTAATTTTCTTAACATATAGATTGGCTCAGATCTTGTGATTTACAGTCTTTATCTGTCAGTTTACAGTGATACAGTTGCTAACAGTAGTAGTCCTGCCACTTTTCCCTATGTTTCTGTCAGCACAGAAGCTCAGATCTGCCAGGCTAGTCTGGGCTGAAATTGTACCAGCACCAAAGGAAAACATTGTTTTGACCTGGTTAGGTTTCATGATCTGGCATGATGCATGGCCACATGCATGTTTATGGAAGTGTGGAAGTGTTAGTTTATGGATGGGAATAAGCTGGTGAGGTAGGATAGGACCATTTTCAATAGCAGTATCAGCTTAGTGTGTATGAAACTAACTTAAGTGTTTGTATAAGATTGTATTTCTTGTTAAGATTGCTTGATGAAATCCAGTGAATGCTTGCAGAGCTTCTGAAACTGGCTAAAAGGTCAGATATTTGAATGAAACAGGTTTTGTGACAGTGAAGGCCATTTAAGTCCCTTAATGTTGAAGTTTCCGTTTCTGTCACCATAGATGTTTGTTACCCATTGAGGCCTGCAGGTGTTTAAAGTGAGGCATGGCAGGGAAGATAAGATCGAAGACTATCACCATGCTGTCTTTTCATGGTACTGTAAGTGTGGGCTGCCATGAAGAGAGAGAGCCCTGAGAGTCCAGTGGGCTGGAGGTACAAGTCTGTGGCACTCTTGCACTCCACTGAATTTGATGGTTTCAAGGAAGGAGCATCAGAATAGCTAGAATAAAGAGGTTGCGGAAATGAAGACTGGGGAAGATTCATCCTCTGAGAAACTAAAGACCAGATCACTGGCCACAGATGACTGTTTAACTGGTTTGAGATGTGAGTGGCTCTGCAGTGTTCATTCCAATCCAAGGTCTATTTTAATAAAATACCTAAACTTCATTCTGAGAACAAGCTTTTTCAGAAATGAAGCTTTTCTGTCAAAGTACAGAATAATACATGTAATTACTTGTGTCTAAATTGTGTCAAAATTAATAAGCATCTAAGTAAAAAGTTCTCAAAGTTGGTGAGAATTATAGGTTGATGCTCATGAATGCTCTAATTATTAGATACCTCTCTTTAGGTGTCTACAGACCTTATTCTTGTAGCTTTTGGGTAAAGTAGTCTTAATCTATATGTGCCCCCTTCTAAGGGAAATTTGTGTTTTTAAGGCCACTGTTAGCTAAATTCTAAAAACAAACTCCTCAGCATACAGGTAGGAAAGTATATTTTTGTATACTAAATTACTATATTAGAGCAGCTTATTGTGTTGTTGCTGGCTACTTAACTTGTGGTGAACTTCTTTTGTATTTTCAAAAATATACAGGTTTCTCAGGACCATGAAACTATGGCTCAAGTTCTTTTCAGCAGGAATCTGAGGCTGAATGTAGCTTTAACCTTTTGGAGAAGGAGAAGTATAAGTGAACTGGTAGCCTACTTAGTGAGGTAACCTGAGTGTCTCTTCTTTTATGTTCTTAAAGTGGTAGCAATCCCAAATATGCTGCAGTATTTTTAGGAGTTCCTTAACTGTTGTAACTTTGTTATACTTATTCTTTAAATCATAGTGGAAGCATATACTTCAACCTATGCTCTACTAATAACACTTCTGATTTTTGTTCTTAATGTTTCTAGGATACAGGATCTTGGAGTAGTAGTAGACTGCCTTCCTGTGCTTACAAACAGGTACAAACAAAAAGTGGGGAACAAGAATCTGCTATAACCATGCTGAAGTTCAAGCACTTCTGAAACATCTTGTTTTTTAAGTTTACAGGAAGAAAAACCATATGTTTCAGTTGGCTGCTGTGTAGATCTTTTGCCTTTAGTGAAATCACTGCTTAAAAGCAAATATGAAGAGTAAGTATCAGTTTTGGATGTGTTCAAAACACTATTACTTCCTGGCTATGCAGTACCCTAGAAATTAATAGTGTTTAGTCCTCTGACTCTTGTTCCCTCTGCCCCTTCTCCCAACCCTGCCTTTCTCAGGGAACCCCTGCCTGAAGGGGAGCTTTCCTGTGAACCTTTCTCCTTTAACAAACCAGTGGTGCAAAAACTCCTTTCTGGAAGGTGAAGGACCAGGGCGGGACTGGCTTTCCCTTACACAGATTTATTTATCCTAAACAGTAAAACGGAATAGCACTGAGGTTTTAGTATGCCTTATAACATGAAATCAAGACAAAGTTTTTCAGGCAAAATACCTGAAGAATTTCTACTTTTTCAACAAGAGCTTCAGTTTACCACTTTGAAATTGAAAACACAGGCAAGTATTTAAACTTGCCAATTTGTCTAGATTTTTTCTTCCAGAATAGAAAATGTGTTGCTTTCTAAGCTGCTTACCAATTTGTCTTGACACTTTAGCTGACCTGTAGATATTGGGGGGGGGGGGGGGTGAAAAAAAAAAAAGCATAATGTGTAAAATATGTTGTTTCAGGTATGTGATAGTTGGTTTAAACTGGCTTCAGGCTGTCATTAAAAGATGGTGGTCAGAACTATCTGCACATACAGAAAAGGCAGAAGATGGGTGAGTATAGTGTTGGGAACTATTTAAATGTGTTTCCGTAGCTTATTCCATCTCAAAATCTGTTAACTTTGATCAGTAGGAGCACACCTTATCTACAAAAGAAAAAAATTACACTCATAATTTGAAAGTAAAAGCTTAAAAGTACTTAAAAGAAGTTCTTCTGTTCTTAAGACACAGGTGGTATTTGGAAACTTACTTTGAGGATTGTCATGTTTTTGGGTTTTTACTGGTTTTAATACATGTAGAACATAGTCATATCAGGGGTTATACAAATGCTGTAGAAGTTAGATCAAATTTTTTCTGATACTGTGGCAATATCTATCATATAGACTAAGTCTATATGCAGTATTAATCATGTGTTTCAGTCAAAAAGTCTACTGAAATGTAGTATATATGTTATAAAATGTTGTTCATTCTTTTTCAGAAATATTCATATTTTAAAACAACAATTAAGTGGATTATGGGAACAGGAGAATCATCTTACTCTGGTTCCAGGATATACTGGTAATATAGCTAAGGTAATCCAGTTCCAGTTGCGTTTAGTAATGAACATAGTTGTATCACTTGAAGTATTCCTCTCATTTGATGTTATTTACGCTAAACTATTGACGGATAGAAACACGGTTACTTCATTTTCCACTAATGCTCAAGTATATTGCACAATTTTTGCAGAAGTCTGGAGTGGATTCCCTATGCTAATAGCAGTGTGGTTTATAATGCTAACAATGAATTTTTTTCTGCTTTTTTCTTTCTTTACAGAGAAAGCATCTCCTTAATAATATAGCTAATAGTAATAAGCCTTAAAATTAATGTAAAAAAGAGCCCAAATCAGTAGGTAGACTGTGAAAGGACAGATGTTTTCTCTGAAATCTGCTGTACCCATTGTTGTAAGTGTAATGCAGCATGGAGAGTCTTAGCCCAGCAATGCTGTTAGCATTTGCACATCAAGTGACTGGGGCAAGTGACAGCATACTAAATTCTAAAGCTTATTGCTGGCCTAATGCTGAGAAGATGATGAGTTTGTGGAGAGCAGAAGAGTGTCTCCATCTGAACTGAATCCCTGTTTACCTTTCTCTGTATGTTGTGGTATCAGTAATGTAATGAGGGTGTCTGGTAAATGCATGACTTGCTGCTCACGATACTCATCTCTGTAAACATGGCTTTCGGAGGTTGGGCACCAAGAGTTACACTGAGTAAGAAACCTCTCCACATGGAGGGACTTGATGAAGGTAGACAGTGAGAAAGGACTTAAAGCAGACACTTAGTTATGTGCAGGATTTGAGTGAGCTTGAAAAGAACTTGGAGATGGCATGCTTTACTTACATCTGAAGGAGCTTTGTGGAATCTATAATTCTACGGCTACAGAATTTGTCACTTTGATGTATCAAACAAATAAGTTATTTCTTGTTCTTCTGGGACTGCTGTGTACCTCTGACTTCAATTTTGATGTCTCTACAAGGATAATTACAAACTTCTTGCAGAGTTTCAGTCAGCAGGGATGCAGAAGAACTGAGTTCTAACTCCCAGCTGGTAGAGCAATGGGAGCTTGTAATATAGACTGCCTAGTTCTTCTGATAGATCAACATAGCAGTTATAGCCAGTGTCAGTTTGTTTCTCTAGGATTCAGGTTCCCTTTCTGTTCATTTGCCTACTTTTTAATGTATATCAGGACAGATTGTGACCAAGGCCACCTGAACAAGTCAGAAGCAAAAGGAAGTAGTACAAGAATGTTGGAGGGATAGGGTGAAGAAATATCATCTTAATAAACATGTTTCAAATACATGATCTGATGATGATGATTTTCTTTCCTGTGCATGCAGGGAGCAGAGGAAAAATGGACTAAATTGATGGCTTTTGAAACTAATCCCCCTGTTCTTGTGGGCTTTTTAGTACATAAAGAAATGCCATTGAAAGCATTCAAGTAATCTTGAAGATAACTTGTTCTGAAATTTGGCCTATACATAATTATTCTTGTATTAAGGTCCTGATTGGTTACCCTGCCTCAGACATACAGTCGATGTTACAGCTATAAGTAATGTGACAAACACTTTCTCCTTTTTTTTTTTTTCTTCTAGGATGTAAATGCTTATTTATTACAGCTACACTGACATGACTGGGAAACTATGTGTGCTTATGTGGTGAAACAATCCCCTAAAGTATCCCTGAAATATGTACTATTTCTGAAAGCCTTTTGAGAAATACTGGCAGAAGAGAACTGAACTGTCAAGCTGTTTAATGAAACCACTAACAAAATCCTAACAATCTACTTCACATTGAAGTGGAAAAATGTCTAGTAGGAGCAGCTTTTACTTCAGTGAGGTGAAAGTGCACTATGAAAACTGTATGCCTTTGCTGCATTTGGGATTCACTCAGTTACTAGGTATTCATTTAAATGCTACTGTATTTTACTACAACATCACATAAAAGAAGATGAATTATACTGTCATGAAGACAAGACAGCAGAACCAGTTATAAGGAACCAACAAAAGCAATCAGCATTAAGAGCTTTTAAATCTTTCTTTCACAAGAGAACTCCAAAATGCACAACTATCTTTCAATTACATTAAAAGAACTTTGGAATATTCAATTACTTCTATGTTTTAATCAAATTAAAGACAGTTTTTGTTTGCACTATTGAGAAACTATACAGCAAAGATGCCTTAATTAAAAAGCCAATGTGTTAAGATGCAAATAGCTATTATGTTCAGATTGTGACGCAAAACTACAAAAATCAGGGTTTCACATTGTGTAGTTAATGAAACATTGCACATATACAAAGATTCATGTATGAAAAATATTATAAACACCTGAAGTTAAGTTTGGTTAAACAGTTACTGCAAATGTCAGCAGAATGGTGAATTTATGTCTAACGAATGTTTTTATATTGTACATGGATTTCTAACACAGTAATCTTGTTCTGTATCGTTTAAACTACATGCAAATAAGTAAATATATTAAATGTATCTACTGTTTTTTCTCTTCAAGTTCATAAAAACAATTTCTAGAATAATCTCTTCCACAGTACTTTTTATCATAGATATTTATGTCTATTGTTTGAAATGTTTACAGCCAGATGAGGCCACGTTATTCAAATCGCACCCTTTTTATACTACCTCCTTTAAGAAACTGACAGAGCTTTTGCAAAATTAATGGAGTTCTAGCCTGATCAATGATGGCAAATTCGTACCAACAATAGCATAGAAAATACAGCTATAAACTCTTTTACTGTCCTATTGCTATCCTGTACCATTTTAAATTAAAGCTATAGCTTAATAGCTCTGAGGGAGTTTTGATTTTAGGCTTGCTATTGCCTTTTATTATTTTGTGATTAAGAAGCATGCTTTTCCAATTAAAACTTATGAAGTGCCAGCTGTTCACTTAAAGTATAAATATACATGCACAGTGTGTATCACCAAATAGTCTGCTTCCTTAAAAAACTAAGTACTTACAAGGGTTGTTTTCATACCTAGCATTATGCATATGCACTTTTATTGACGTGCAGGAGAAAAGTCTTTTGATAGCCCCAAGTAGTTTTTGCTTTACAGGTGAAATAAATGAATTTTAAACTCTTGTAGTGGTCAACAGCTTTAGGCCTCCTGTTGCTTCATTTTGTATTTAATTTACATATCATTATTGCTGACTTCCGAAGGCCAACTAGAAATCTGTCATCAGAACTTGGTGCTTTTGATTATTTGAATATTCTTTAAACCACCAAAGGTTTTGTGCTTCCCAGGGCAATCAGCTACAGGGAAGAGTTTCTGGGACATCCCAAAACTGAGAACTCTGTGGGACAATCTTGAGATATGCACATAGCAAAATTCTTTTTGCTGGAATTGTTATGTACCATTAGAGATATTTCACACTCAAAAGAGTTTGAGATAGAATTTACTACTTTTCAAATGTTCTTGCTGTGAATTAAAAATTTAAAGGAACTACAGTATGATGATGTTCTTGTATTACTTTACTGTTCTGTTGAGCACTTACATGTAAAAGTAACATAAAGACTAGCTTCATAATTTGGGTAGCAATTGCTGAAACTCTTAGATTATTCCTCAAGGAGAATACTGTACAGGTGATGGAAACTCAGATCTTATTTTGTCCTGTTTTTTTAATAGACAAAATGAAGTAACTCATGGCCATTTATTTGTGATAATACAAGAAGTAATCATTGTGATTGATTAAAGTGAAATACTCTAGTATTCAAAAATACAGCATGACTGTAGATGTAAATATATGGGCTTATAATGTAAATCCATGGCCACATGCAGAATTCCAAATCGTAACTGTGGATGGTGCTTTTGTTCTAGTGGCAAGGTAAGATTGACTCAAAGATCGTTATTGAGAAATATCTAATAAAATAACGCATTATTTTTAACTGCCAAAAGTTGTATTTTGACAACATCAATAATACAGTATTAAACATTAAGTCATTAGTATCTGTGCCTTATTTTAAATGATTTTTTTATTGTTTTCAGGCAGCTACTTGAAAGAATCCTGTAAGAACAGGATTCTAGTGTCTCTCCATTATGAAATTATTTTTCTGTCATGATCTTAAACTCATTTAAACTATTCACGCTGACATTCAGGCTCAGCTTGTTGTATGCTCTTTAGTTCTCAAATGGCTAGGAATCAGTTTTGCTGTAGTAGAATGTATATGTGTGATATCTGCTCAAAGGTGACATGAGTAAAATGTCTTAATAGCTGTGTAACTCCATGAAATCCATGTAGTTGTGTGAGTGAATCTAAGAATTAAGTTTATGAACAATCATGTGCATAAATGCTAATCTTTATGTGATACTTTCTGGAAATGCTGTTTCTAGGATGTTTCAAAAGATCCAGGCAGAATTAATCCTTTATCCTGTATGTTCTTGTGATGCAGAAGCATGTATGTACTTGAGGATGAAGGATGCCTCCGCAAAGCTGTTCTTCATGTTATACCACTTGATATGAATTTAATGTCTTTGAAAACAGTGTATCTTTTGCCTCAATGTTCCCCGAGAGTCTTGAGTTTTGCTGAAAGGGTTTTTATTTGAAGTGTGAACTAGGACTTACCAATCCTCTAAACTGAAATTAAAGAAGCCTTCTGGCAAGCTGCCTCTTTCTGCAGAGCTAAAAAAAACCCAATAATCTGTTAATGTAAGAATCAAAGTTTAGGTATTGCTGATAGCTTGCTGCAGAGTGAAGATGGAAAAAGCTGCCCCATTAATTAGCTGGGTACAAAGAAGCTAGCATGTCTTAATGATTATGTGTAGCTCCATTTTGAAGGAGTTACACCTGTTTCTTAGTAAAGAGTGAGTACTCTACAGTGGAACACCCTTGTATCACACAGGTACTGCAGTTCCAGGCTACTTAATAGTGCTTACAAATTGTTGCTGGTATTAAAAAAAAAAAAAAAAAAAAAAAAAAAAAAAAAAATTAGTATCAGCCCTCCAGGAGCTTAGCTTCTGCAGTGAGATATAATTAAAATGATCTTTCCCTTTCTGTAGGCTGCCTTATTGTTCTCAGAGGCTGCAGTTTTAACACTTGGGGTGCAGGAGGGATAGGAGAATAGGAGAGGACAAAAAAAAGTACTCATGCCCTATGTTGAGTGACATCAGTCCCACTGCATTATACTTATGTATCTTAAAGCAGGCTGCATTTTCATATTCTGGTATCTGAAGTAGGCAAGTTGAGAGTTAACAGGTCTTTATGCATTTTGCATTGAAGAGATAAAAGTGCTGATTTGTGGTGTGTTATTTTGTTTTTCTTCTTGAAAGGGTGGACACTTTGGTGTGTAGAAACTTGAAAGTATCTTGTGCAAAGCTTACATTTCGAAACTAGCAAGTGGTTGCTTTCTCCAGTTCATCTTGCCAGATCTTCCAGTTTTACAGAAGACTGAATGTCTGTCTTAGTGTGGAGATTTGCAGCTATATTTTGTGCCCAGTTTTCTGGTACAAAGGGAAACAGGTGGTTCATAGTCAACTATTTCAGAATACAAAACCATGCAAATCATGCTACTGGTGTGAAGTTATTCCAACTTTTGTACAATGCAAATTCTTCAGTTTATGAAAGCAGTTGGTTCTTGTGTGAGGAACTTCATATTGAACTGATGCTGCATTAGAGGAGGAAAAAAAATGAAGCAGTTTTTAATAGCCTTGGTAAAAGCCAGACAGCGTAGTTTAATTTGTCTTCAGTCTACCTTCCTACACACAGTAATCATTGTAGGCTACAGATAAAGATTCACTGAGAGAATAGATTGAGCATGCTTGTGTTGCTAGTGCTTATATTACACTTCTTTAAACAATTTACATTTATTCAATATTAGGTAAATGGCTTGTTTTATGTCTTAGAATGAGACTAAATGCAAATATTTATTTTCTTCCCCCCTCCACATTCATTCTTCAGCACTTAATGATGTTATTTCTTCCTCTTCTCGTTTAAGTATACTGCATCTATTGTTAGAAGCGAGGAGGGGAGGATGAAAATTCTAGATAAAACACATGGCTAGTTATTTAACACTTCATCTTGAAGCAATTGTGAAAATTTTCCATCTTTAAAACTTTTCAGACAAATTTTGTTAATACCTACTAATTGAAGTGGGCACTCATGGCTGCAAGTTTGAATTTGGTTGAAAAAAATAAAGTGTTTTCACTCTAAATAACCATAGCTGCAGTATTTTTTTTTTTCCCCCTTTTCCATTGAGTACTAAGCTGGACTCTGATACTAACCTGCTGTATGGGAGGCATGAGGTGTAGCACTGTCCCTTAATGGGATGGAATAGAAATAATCACACAGACTTCAACTGTTGCAGACCTAGAATATTTTTGTTTCCATACTGACTAGAGTTTTGCAGTATGTCTCTATGTAGATTGTAGCTGCTGATCGTATTGCTATAAAATGAGATCTGCTACTTTCAGGTTGAATGTGGTACATAGTTGTTTCAGATTCATACAGATCACTGCTTCAATTCAGTCATTCATTATTTGGAGCCCTATAATGTAGATGAACAACTAACTATTGGGGTCTGGAACATCTGTACTTTGCTGTAACAAAATACAAAATACCATGTTCATGGTTTCCACCTTCCCCGCCCCCCACTTAAATTTCAGTGCTTAAAGCCATTTGAATTCCCTTTTGGAAGTGATAGATGCCAAAACATACATGATAAAAATGCTTTTACAAATATGCTTGTAACTTGCTTTAATACACTTCTGTGAATAATAATGTTATGTGAATTTGGGAAGGAGGCTGTTTTCTATATGTATAGGCTTGAAAGAAATAACTAGTGGATTTTACTGAGACTGCAACCATTTTCTTGATTATTTTTTTTTTTTGATAAGTACTATGTGTATTGTGAAACAACTAAACCAAATCTAAATATCAAGATAATGTTACGTTCCAAGACTGCCTGCTCTTGTGGGTGTGTTGGAATACATGTGTACACCCTAGCATCATACTTTAAAGTGACCTGCAGACAGTTTCAAATAGCTCTTATAATTCAGGTTGATGGCTCTTTTTCAAGTTGTATTTAATCTACTGAGCTTCACTCTCAGAAAGTCTGAATTACATTTGGATCTTGCAGTTGCCACTTTCACTCTTGTTCCAGATATTCCATGGATTGAAAGACTTAGTACAAGAAGTATTCCAGCTTCAGAAAAATAGCTGGTCTCTTTGTCTTTGTGACAACAGGCTTTCATTACATCTCTCTTCTGCATGAGACAAGCTTGTTTTCTGCAAGAGTTAAATCATTTTTAGAGACACTATTTCAGAGCAGGATTGCCACATCCAAGAAGCCTGTGGCATGTTTGGTTGTAAATGGAGGAGAAGTTGCACAAATACAGTCAGCTGTTAGGAGAATGCATATTTCATTACTGTCAAGCTGTCTTATTGCATGTGGATCAGCTGTGCTATTAGCTACTTAGTCTAGATAAGTGGAATGATGGATTATTGGGGAGTTGAAGTCTTAACAACTCTGGGCTGTAAGAAACCAAAAATGCTATTTCCATGCTGACGAAACTGCTAAAATGAATGCAGAAAGGAACTACTTGTGTGTTTGGTTTGGAGAGCAGAAATCTCTGACTTCTTTCTGTGTCTGCTAATAGTACTTTGTCTTGAAGATAAAAGGCATAGATATTTATGTGTGTTTGTTGAAAATAACATTAAGTTTCTGACTGAAAAGGGAAAAAAAAAAAACCTTGCTGCATTAGTTCGTTTCTGGATGACTGTGCCACCCCATGTTCCAGCTGCAGAAAAAAGTAAATTAAATTATGAAAATATAATTAAACATCAACATTGTAAGGTTCTGGCTATTATTAGTGAAGCAGTAAAGCAAAGCAGGACTAAAGATTAACTGGCAGGTTCTGTTCTCTGCCTTGTGTTCTGGTAAATCTAAAAGCTTGACTTTTTTTAATCAACCAAAAGGAGTGATGATCGACAGAAGCGTTAATTCTGGAGTAATTCTAAGCCAACAGCCAGCAGCAGCGTAACAATAAGCTGGGTAGCTGGTTGTGAAGTGAACCCTGCCCACCAGAGCAACTGTCTTCTGAAATAATTTTTCTTAGGAAGAACCTTTTGGTACTCAAACTGTGAATTTGCTTTTTTTGTTTTTTGAAAGATGCTATAGTTAGGGTGCTTTCTGCTAGAGAGAGGAGAGAGGGGATTCTGAAGATTAAGATTTCTAGATTTCCTGCTATTTGGATGATGGGGTAGTGCTGCAAGGGGTCCCTCTAAAAATATTTACTGCCCTCTGTGTGGTGGCATCAATAATTAAAGGGGGCTGAGGGCTTGAATGCAGGCAAACACTCATCAGGACTGTGGCTGCTGTGTGCCTCCCTGGCTGTCTGTTGGTGTAGGGAATTGACTTGTATAAAATTAAAACTAGGGAAGGGGGAGTATTTGTTTTAGGTATGGTACAAAAAATCCCATCACCTGAGAAGGGTGCCTGTGATAGTTGGAGATTCAGGTTTGATGATACAGGAAGTCTTTCCAGTCCTGCGTGCCTAATTCCACAACAGTGAGGCACTTCGCAAAGAAAGGTCGGAGGCTTGGTGCTTGCAGAGCAGTCACGTTTCCTCCCAGTTGCTGCTTTCCCACCCCTCTGACACGTTGGAGCACATCTGCTTGGCTGAGTTCCCAGCTCCACATCAACCTTGTCACTCATCCAAATGAGAATAAAATGCCTTCATATTTGGCACACCTGGTTTCCCAAGTGATGTCTTGTGTCTCAAGTCTTCCAGGTTCTCACTACAAACCAAATTATCAGCTTCGTGCTATCGAACTGTGAAAACTTAGAGGCTTATACCTCTGGTGAATAGCACGTGGCAACTGTGGATGCTACCACTTTGTTTACCCCTTATATTAACACCAGAGCAGCAGAATGATGCACGCTAATGTAATGGCTTTTTCAGTCATCAGGTTTAAGATGAAGCTGTTGTATTAGGAGTGTTTGTGTGTATGTATATAAATGTTTTTTAAACATAAATATTCTACCAAGTATTAATTAAAAATGCCCACAGTTCTGAACATTTACAAATGGTGGGCTGGTGACTAGTTAAGGAGAAATCCTGCTGCTTAGAGGTGAGTGGTTTGTTGTTTTGGGGTTTTTTTTCCTATTCTTCGCCCATCTTGCCTCCCCCTCTGAGTACAGGTCTTTAAATTTGTTGGTGCTCCTTGAGTTCTCATTTTTGCAAGCTTACGCCTTTTTAGGGTTTTCTGACCCCACAGAAAACTATCAGGGAGTTGGGCAGAGTGAGGACATGTCTTGTTCGTACAATGCTGTGTAAGCACTCATTGCTGTGCAGAAGTATCACTTTTACACTTCCTTCTGCACTGCAGTGCATTTATGCTTCTATTGGTGGCATGTCTCTTAACATCTGTAAAGAGATTCTTTCCATCTCGTAATTTTTGATTCAAAAAGTAGTATTAGTTGCTTTCCAGCTGAACAGAGAAGCTTGCTACCAAAGCTAAAAAACCCCAAAACCAAAAAACCCCACCCAAACTAAAAAACTAGAATTTGCTTGTCTCCAGCATAAAGTAGTGCTGTGGCCAGATGACAACAAATGCTGCCACTTGTTTTTCACTAAAAAGGGGACATAAGAATGCCTCTCTGAACAAGGAGTCTCTGACATTACAGATTGGGGGGGGGGGGGGGGCAGGGGGATTAATGCATTGTGATTTAGCAGTTTACTTTCTAGATTGTCTGAATATTTGGTACATTACCTCAGCCACCTTACTCTGAAGGGCTGTAAAAGGAGAACGCCCTTGGAGCTGTCTTCACAACTGGCAGCTTGCTAACATCAGCCTTCACCTTGGGGACTAGCAAGGCGTATTTCAGCATTTCTGTATGCAGGCTTTGGTGTACATACTTCTGACACGTGCTTCCTCATTTAATAGTTCTCTGTGAGCTCTGGAAAATGAGAATTTAGCCTCTGGTGACTCACTGGAGTCTGGTTTGGATGAAACAGTTCTCATACCAAGAAATCTGCTTATGTGAAAGGAACTGCAAGACCTTCTGTCTTCCTCCATGAACTCGCCAAATCTGAACCCTGATCGTAATAGGTTTCTGTATTGAGAAATCTGTTTATCCACAGTTCTTGGTATCCTCCTTAACACTTTTTTTCTGACAAAATGGATTGGTCTGTGGTTCCTTTGTAGTATTTGATTATCATTAACCTTATGCTGTTTTTCATACCTTATAGAGCAAGTTCTGTCCGTTAGCACTGAGATATATCTCCAAGATACTGCTGCCCACATGTTTCCTGGTGTTCAGTGCAACGTCAGATTTTTCATGCATTTATTTGAAGTTGTCTTTTGGCCAGGAAATACATTCAGAACTTGAACTGATTTTAATGGTCTGAAATAGTATCTCCACAGGTGTTTAGGTGTTTTTGATGGAAGCATCATTTGCAGTGGCTTTGCAGCAGTATAATTGAATTTTACCACTCAACAATGAGAGACTTGAGTGAGAGGAAGAACTAATTTTGAGTCAGATGGCTCCAGCAAGCCCTACCTTTTGCTCCCACATCCAGCAGTGAGATAAAAGGAAGATAAGCAGTAATCACTGCTTTAGGGAGTATTTGAACCCAGCCTCAACCACAGCTACTGTCTCGTATATATTGCTTTTTCTCCTCATGGCACCCCCAGCAGTCAGTCATGCAGAGGTGTGGCATGTGTGGAGTGGCTGCAGTGCTGCTCCCTGATCTGCTGCTCCATGTCAGCTTCAGACACAGCATCACCTCTGCTAAGAAAGTAGGAGACCCTTTCGCTGAACCCTCAGTAGGATTCTTTCCTAGCAGATCTTCCCTTAGAAGATGTTCCAAACTCATATCTAAAGTTGTGTCCATGATTCAGTTAGAAAAGTACCTGGTTTTCTTTCCTGTATGTGCCTCTTCTAGGTCAAGATGCCAGTGTGTGCTTTGTATGCCATGAGAATCTTCTCATTTTAAATGCACAAGCACAGGCTTTTTAATCTCCACGTGTTTTTTCTGCCACAGAGACTGTCCAGCCAGATAATCGGCTGTGTAAAAGCCTGCAATGGGACTTGGTGGTGGTCCATCTGAGCTCGAGCTCCCTGTGGTCTTGCTGAAGAATGCTTCTATTCCACATACCTACACTGCAGCCATTAAAAGGTCCAGTTGCTTTTTCAGCAAGCATCATGCTATTTTATAGAGAAAGGGATATCATGTGTAACGAGATTATCAATTTCAGAGATGAGCACGTTGGTGTTTTTTATTTAGTTTGTTGTGTGGTTTGGGGTTTTTTTTCTTCTTTCCTAAATAGGTATTACATAGGCCCTCAGTTTGTTCATGTATATTTTATTTCTTCCCCCTTCCACCTCCCCCCTGCCCCCCAAGTCTTGCATGAATACAAAGTAGCCCTGGCAGTTATTTGATATTGAAAGGGGAAGCAAATACTTCTTATTTCAACATGTCAATATCTAAAAGCACATCTTTACCCTTGCAAAAAGTAATTCTAAGCTAGACACTAGAGTCCCTGTCACCTGGAGTGAACACCACTGTTAAGATGCTTTGCTGAATTCTTTAGGCTTGCAGGAGACAGTAAAAGCTTGTAAATTAAATCCTGCAATATTTTTTTCCATGGATCATTGTTGTTTTAGTTGTCTAAAATAAAAGTTCTAAAAACAAAATACAAAATTAGATTCAGGACTCCTGCTATCCATAGCAAAGCTACTGCTTCCAGTGGGCCCTGGATTTCACCAGACATTATACAGAGCTTCCCAGAGGTGCCTGCTGTCAAATACATTTACAAGTAATGAAAGCAAGTAGCTAGAGGGGGAGAAGAGGCGTTTGAAGATGACTTATGGTACTATTTTTTCCAAAAACTCAACAAACTGTTATATGAGAAATATAAAAATGACCCATTCTTACATAGCTCAAAAAATTAAAGAGGAAAAAAATGTAGACATCCAAACTCATGAGTTACATGGCAAGTACAAGACTTCATGCTGCAATTGGAAAGATTTTTATATGAATTATGAATCTAAAAATTACTTAATTTAACCCCACAGTGCTGATCTGAGAAATGGCAAATCTGCTTCAGGCTGAACTATTAAAGTAAAAAAAAAAAAAAAAGTATGACTATAATATAGAAAGAATCACTGTACTTCCATAGGACTCTTATTTACCTCTGGTCTCAGGTTGACATAGGTTTATTTGAGTCAAACAGGAAATACTACTACTTATTGTAAAGTTGCTAATCATGTTGCTTTAATGAAGCTGTTTAACACATTGAATAGCAATGTAACAACGCATAGAAAATTAGCTTGTTTGCCATTGATTAATGATACCTAATGTGTGCAATTCACCACAGTGGTTCATTTGAGCAGTTCTCTGTGTACTAACTCAGGCTCATCAAGGCAAGTCTTTACTTGCACAGTCTGATGATTCAGCATAAAAGCCCACACAAATAGGAATGCACTTTAAACATAAAAACAGGATTCATATTTAGATTTCTTACACTGTAACAGAGGTGTGAGGCACCTCCAAATTATTTCATTCAGATAAACAAGGCAAAGATATAAGGGTAGAAGAAAAAAAGTTGCTTATTTCAATAATAGTTGAATTGAAAATAGTTACAGAAGAATCACAGGCCAATACTGTGAAACAAGACAATAGGAAAAAGCTATCAGTTATTCTTCTAAGTGTTGAATTTCAAAGAAGCAGGAACTGGTAAAATCCCTCAGGTATCAGCTGTGCATGTGTAAGGTTATATATATCAAATGCCAGTCTTGTACAAGAAAGGTACGTACAGAAGAACTTAAAGCCTCTAAGAGTTACAGTTTTCAGCCTCTCAAGAACAGCCAGAATGTGTTTGTTTAAAAGAAAAAAAAAAAAAAAGTTTCTACAGCTACTGCTGAAGATGACAAGCAGTAGGAGTAGCTAAAGCTTCAGAAAAAAACGAAAGCACTGCAGAAACATTTCTTCACTGCTGAGATCAAGAAATAGCCAACTGAATTCAGAGCCACTATAATTTTCTATAAATAAGAGAATGAGTTGAAGGCCCAGCTTTGTTTCTTTTGCTTTGTCAAATAATACAAGTGCACAGGTTTTACTACTTTCATATTCAGTTTGAATCCAGATTTGCTAACAGTACTCATGGTAATAGTTTTTGTAACAACAGATTTCATGCAACAAAGAGAATGTTTATTATCTAGAAAATGCTGCTCCAATTACAATTGCATTGTTATACTTTTAAGTCCCGCTATAAATTGTGTAAAATAAAGACCCCCCCAAAAAATTAAGGAAAGGTGGGCTTTGAAATGGCGCAAATCAATCTTTAGTGGTCTCTGGTCAATCACCCCCTTGAAAACCAGCATAAAGTTTCATGATAGGCCAGAAATGCCTAAACTTCCAGCCAGAAGGAGGCTCTGTGCCACTTTTGGCCTTTTCTTTCTTCAGTTTCTCCTAGCACAGAAGCAACTGTAGCATAATTTAAGCAACTGCTTAAGGCTGTCTGAATTACAGCAGCCCTTTGCATGTTGGACACAGGATTTCCCAGACTCTGCAAGGCAGACAACTTGCAGACCTGCTCTGACTGTGAATGTGTCACTTGGTTCCTGCACAGGATTCTCTCTGGTAGAACATCCTACCAAAGCACTTGCAGCCACTTCGTGTTGCTCTGCCCTCCTGTCTGATGTGAACCAATTCTACACAGCATGTGAACTTCTTGAGCTTGCAATACAAAGAAAGGAATGTCATTTTTTGGTGGTCTATTACCAATACTGCAGTAAAGCAAAAAAATACTTTCATATGTCATTCTGTAAAGGATGCGATAATGCTGTATTATGTGGAGGCCACCTTGTGGCATTATGAAAGTAGAATCCAGATGTAAAAAAACAACACAGCATTTAGACTGCATACCCAAGAAATAAGGATTTTAAACTGCTTATATTTTTGGAAACCAAATGTCGCAGTGATGTGTCATTCCAGCCTTACGTGAATGATTACAGCTGGTGTCCGTACAGGCAACAACACAAGAATCTGAGGACGTGTGTAGCACCATTCTGTGTGGCATTGCTTCTTACGTAGTCAGCTTAATGGATGCTGTAGTTCTTAAACACGCTGCTTGCGTGGTTTATGCACGATGGCTGCTTAACAGAGATGTAGGGACAAATTTTACAGTGAACAGGAGCAGATGAGGACTGCAGTTAAAGTACTGTAAAACCAACTTCCAGGTTACCATTGTGTTACACCCATATTTGTTCTGCTTGCAAGAGGGGGTGTGGAAATTTTTACAGCAGGAAAATTATGCTCCTTTTCCCTGCACTTAAACTAATAATTAAATTTTCTCCACTAAAGGATGAAATTTGAGTTCATTAAAGATCAGTTCAGTCAATTGCAACCAGGCAAAACTGGCTCTATCATCTGGCAATCTCAACATCAGCATTTGCTAACTTCTGTGAAGAATGTACTAAAGTAGTATCCTGTTTATGTTTTTGGACATATATTATCAGAAAGGCGGAAACAATTAATTCCTGAAAAAAAAAGTTCTGAAGTTAGAGATGGAAAATGGAGGTAAGGTAAGCCTGAAAGAGAAGTATCAAGTATGATGGCTGTTGGAAAGGAAGGTAGGACAATCCTGAGTACTGGAAAACTGGATCTTCCAGTGCCCGCCCGCTCAGTAACATCTTTAAGGAAAAGGCAAAGAGGTTTCTTCATGAAGTTATACAGTATGGGAATTGATAATGCAGAGTGTCAGGGTACAAGAAACCTCTTTCATGACTTAGCTTTTGTTGGATGCTCTTCAGCATACAGCAAAACCTTGGGGAAGGCATCTGAATCTCAACAATTTCCAGTGAAGTTTGTCCTGTCAACTTGAGGTGAAAGCAAACAAGGGGGTAGATGAAGGTTAGCTCTCTGAGACAGAAAAGTCTTCAATTGTACATGCTGAGTCCACGCTGTGGGGATGGATGCATTGGAGATGCAGAGATTATTCTGACAGGTACTGAGTTTACACGGGATTAGGAGATTTTCTGCCCCAACATGCAACCGTCTGTCAGAGATGGAGTGTAGGATAATATCCGAAGCACTGATGGGCAATCTTTCTGAAGCAGACTGGTATTCTGGAGCAAGTCAAGATGGCAGCCTGCATACCTTTCTGCCCCAAGTCAGAAGTAGGACCCTCTCAGGGCATCTTATGTTCAGGACAGCACAAAGACTGTCACTGAATCCAGGCTGCAATCCTGACTTGTTCTGTCCATGTTCTTATGTTAAACTAAGTAAACGTTTCAGGGGTAGCACTGTACATTGCCAGTAGATGGCACAATGATTCCACGCTACAATAAATGTATTTTAGCAAAAAAAAGGAAAATCAGTGCTGAAGGAAATATGCTGCACAATTTTTGTTAATTCTATGTTTAATCATAGTAAACCTCCTTGTGAAGGAGAGAGCTCAGTAAATAAGTTACCTGGCTGTGGCCTTTCACAGTACCTTTATGCTGAATTCTTCCATCTACCTTCAGTTTGTGTATTCTCATAGACCTGCTTGCTTGGGTGGGCATTTTGATTTCTTCTCACCTTAATTAGTTTCTCAAAATAAAAACAGAATGTAGGTATGAGTATTCTGATGCACATCTAATTCTTATTTATTCTTCATATCAGCCAAGTCTGTGTCTTTGCTTCCACTGAACATTTGTGAACCAGCTTTGCTCATCTGGTGCACTGGGTGTTACCTGTACACCCAGATTGGGGGACTGACTCAAAGACTACAGTAAGATTAGAAGCAGATGGCTGAAGCTGCTCCCTGCTTGGCTGCTGAAAGTCAACAGCTCTGCTTATCGCTGCCTGAATCACACACAAAACAGATTGTGGGCTGCTGCTGTTTGTGGTCCAGTGTACGTCCAGTGTGTTAAAGTAAACCAATATCAATGACAGGATCATGTTCATTTTCAAAAGCAAATATTTAAATACTAGCCAAGGTGCTATCAGCTTTATAGAAAGAGAAGTTTTCAGAGCAATTGCACTGAAATGTTCAAAGGTGAATTAAATGCTTTACTAATGGTGAACTATAAGCAAAAAATGTATATGGCAAGTTTTGCTAGCATTCCGACTGTGAAAAGGATTCAGCACAAAAATAAGTTCTGCTACATTTTTTGTAAACTTCTTTTACCCTCAGGGGAGAAAAAAACTCTCTTGCTACTTAAGAGTCTCCACCAGTATCCCAGACTACATGATTCTCCGTAAACAGCTATGATGCTCACGGATTTTGATGTTGCATTTGGAGAGCTCAGAGGGATTTAATGGGTCTTCTCTGCTTTTTTGGTTTGTACATGAAACCAAAAGTGACAAGAATCTGGAGATATGGATTTCAGTGTTATCAGTGTGATGGCATTACATTAGTCTAGACCCCCTCTTTGTTCGACCCATTAGGGACTGTCAGCTCTCATCTATCTGGCTGACAGTTCTGTAGCATTAGCAACAGCTGGTTGAAGTAATTCAGACAAAAGCGAGAATTTGCTGGTGAGCAGGGTAGAACTTTTAAGAAACTTGCTGGTTTCTATGTAGCTGTTACTCAGGGAGTGAATCCATCAGTGAAGAGACAGCTATAAAACATGGAGGTCGTCCCTGACTGCACTTTCAGGAGGTTGATGGAATTGTTCGGTTGTTTCAATTGAAGTGAAACTGTTGCTTGGCAGTTTTATCTGCCTTCTGATCAGGGATTCACTTGACATCAAGCTGCAGACACAACTTCGCTAATAGTGAAATTCCTTCCAGAAGAAAACAGGTAGCATCTCCCAGATAATGTATTAAGAAAAGGAGTAGTTGGTTATATTTTGGTAAATTTATACCTGGACATTTTTATTTCTTTGTTTCCATTTGTACCACTTTTGTTCTAGGATTTGTTCTTTTTACCTAGAAGGCAAACACCCACAGCATGATATCAAAATTCACAAATAGCATTGTGCAATCCACTCAAATGAGATGCTGTTACAGCTAGTCTTAATCGAAAAGGCAGTAATCAACCAAATTAATTATTTTCTCAGTTGTGTACACTTAAAAATATGGTAACTGATGTATCTGTTTGTATGAAATAGAACTATTAATATGTAAAGAAGTTACACAGTGAGCGGAGAAGGAACTGTTTACCTAACATTAAAAAGGTTGCATGCCAATACAGCTATTAGAACCTTTGTATGCCTCTGCAATGAAAGCTGCACCCACAGTCAGGGTTTCTACACGAGGATGGGATTCTAGCCAAGAGGCTGTTTAAGTAACTTGTCAGTTTGTTAGCAGGATGATACAGAGAGAGAAGCTTCTTGGATTAGAGTATGAAAGAACAAATGAGGTTTTCTTTTCTTTGGGTTCACAAGGATTTAAACCAAGTAACTGTATTATCTAGGTTATAAAAATAAATTCTTCGGTTGAGGAAATCCTTAAAATTGGAGGGCACGACCATTCTATGTGGTCTGAGAGCATCCTAATATGGTTCCTTGAGGATATTTAAAAAATAGGAGCATTTTTACACTAACTGCATATAAAAACTAGTAACATGAGATATCACTATGAAGATGATGTCTTTCTGTGGTGTTATACTGGAAACAGCGTTGTGTCTCTGGCTTTAACATAAATCCTACTGCTCAGTGATTCTATTGGTAAGTACTTGCTTCATTAACAAAAACTGAAAAAAGTGATGCTCAAAGTTACTCAATTCAGAGAAGCTACTTTATAACACTATTCAGTTCTAGCATTCTTAGGTTGCCACCCCCCAAACTGCTGGAGTTTCTTGCTTTTGTGAGTTTGTGACAGAAGAACCTCATCAAGCATATGTCTTCCTGGTTGTCTCCAAAGTAGAGACATCTCAAAAATACTACCAGAGAAATTATTCACATTATCCCACTCACATGGGGTGACATATGCTTTCAAAATCATGCCTAGTATAATATAATGTTTTTATTGAGTATCAGCTGATGACCAGGTTCATCATCTCTAACATAATCATGCTTAATAATTAAATAATGTGTTCAACGTGTTCAGTAATTAACTCTGACATAAGTAAGAGACATAAAAAGGAAGCAAGTGTAGCCACAACGTGACAATGAACATGTATGACATAACAGGACATGCTGCATAAAGGGAAAATATGGGTAGGGAAGGTATTACAGCCCTCTTGGTTTCTCCTATAACTCTGTGCCTGCCTACTAAGTAAACAGCTTTTCATACCATTGTACTGTCCATAAGTTCTATTCATCAGAAACTGCAGTGCTATAAATCATTGGTTAAAGAAGACACTTTAGGCCTTGATTTAATGACCAATTTTAATCTTTTTCTTTGGTAAGCTTTTTTGTAACTTCTTCCTAGAAAAAGCTTGATTATTACTCTTTGCATGATAACTATTAAGATTTAACTCAAAACTGTCTTAATTATAAATGGATCCATCTGTTACCAAGGAAGATACATCTACTTCTTACACATTTATGTTCTTCAGGTTCGCATTTGTGCCCTTCCCACGTTTTAAGTAGCAAATTATCTTATCCTTTGTTTTTACTCACAAACTGAAAAACGAAGGAGCCCTCCCTGCCCTTCCAACACCCACTCCATTTCTCATCTTGGAATAAGCGAACTGTGTACGGGGACAGATTACCCAGGTTGCAAGCTACCCGTGCTGCAGAGTCAGAGCAAGCTCCGCACAACATTTTTAGCTACTGTGCTGCTTTCAGGGGCCAAGAGCACCAGGTGCAAGATGAGAAAGATCCCCATGACAGCCAGCCCTGCAGCATCTACATCGCCTCTAGTGAGGGGCAGGTGCCCCCGCGGCCTTGCGGGTGCTGTGCCCGAGGAGAGGGGCCTCCCCGCAGCCCATGCTCTTTGATGCGCAGGTGGGCAGCGCCCCGCCGCGCGTAGGCCGAGCCGCGGCGCCCGGCACAGCCCCGAGCGAAGCTCTGTCCGGCCGGCGCTCCGCCGCCGGGGCCGGCACCGCGGCCCGCCTCCTCCCCCCGGGCAGCCACCGGCCCCTGGCGCTCGGGCCCTGCGGCGCCTCACGCGGGGGAAACCGCCGGAGCACTTCCGCCTCGCTACACGTCATGGCCGAACAGCTCCCCCCCCCCTCCTATTCGCCAGTGCTCTGTACGTCATCCGACGGCGCGCCACTCTCTCGCGTGCGCATGCGCAGGGCATCGGAGCCCGCTCTGCCTGCCTGGTGCGCACGCGCAGCAAGTCCGTGGCCCGGCTCTCCGCGCGGGCTGCGCTCCGGGACGCGACGGCTCGCGCTCAGCGCATGCGCGAAGGCGACTGCCCCTGACCCGCGATGGCGGCGCGGAGCGGCGCTGCGTGCCTGGTGCTGCTCTGGCTTCTTGCGTCGCCGCTGCCCGATGGCGCCTGCGGCTCGGAGGCAGTTGGGACAGCGGAGTCGCAGGGCGGTGCGGGCCCCGGGGAGCGGTTTAAGATCGAGGGCCGGGCCGTGGTGCCCGGGGTGAAGCCGCAGGACTGGATCGCGGGGGCCCGGGTGCTGGTGGACGGGGAGGAGCACGTCGGCTTCCTGAAGTGAGCGGCGGGCGGGGCGGGGGGCTTGGTCCCGGCGGGGAAGTAAGCGCCCCTCGCCGGGCTTGGGCCGCTGTCCCCCTGGGCCGCGGGTGCCGCTCGGAGGTATCCTCCGCCCCTCTGACACGCTTAGTGTCCCTTCTACAGTCGCGGCCGTAAGATGGCGGCCAACTGCGGCAGAGCGGAGCAGCTCCCTACAAATTAGCGGCCTTGTCCCAGTTAGCAGCGCGCGGCTGTGGAGATGAGCATCTGGCGTCCGATTTTGGCTTTACTGGTACACTTGCACCTTACCTTGTAAGGCATTAGAAAAGGCCAGCCCTGTTGTGTTGTAGGTATTGTTCTCAGCCTCCTGCAGATGTAACCAAATTGATGACTCAGGCTGCTGGCTTTTTAGCGATCAAAACATTGGAACTGAGTTTTAATTTAAAAAAAAAAACAAACCACGTTTGCATTAAATTCTGGAGTACGGTGTTTGTTCTCAGCTTTTGTGGGTGCAAATTCTGTCACTTTTTTAAGACCCTCTCCTTTGCTAAGAATTTACTCGTTCTGGAGAAATGCTTGTTTGTGGCAGAAAGTTACAGTTGTAGTTATCTATTACAGTACCCGTGAAAAACTTTTTCACTGTACCACTGAAAGCCATTTTAAGGGATATGGCTTTATTGCTTCACACAAGATCATGCGAATGCATTTGGAAGCTGTAAAGAATCACATTAGCTTATTCAGTCTCAGGTGGTAGTGGGTATATTCAGATCAGCAAAGGGTCTAGAGATATTAAGACACAGAAAATGTCCTCAGAATTAAGAATTGAACTAGTCTCATAATTTCAAGAGTAGAAGCTAATTCTAAAATTATTTTTTATTATTTTTAAGATAGTATAATAAATTGGTTTTTTAATTATGTATTAAAATGAGAAAGTTTATATGGAATTAAGATACACCAGCTCATAAATACCAATCATTTTTAATTATTTCCTCTGCAGTAAAAGTTGAACTGAACTTTGACTCTGGGAACTGTCAATAGGTTAACACAACAGATTTTACTCTGCAAAACTTGCAGAACCTTGTCAGTGTAGCACCTGATAAGCCAGTACAACCAAGTTGTGGGAGCCTGACATCATATTTAGGAGCTGATTTAATAAATGCCATGGAGTTGGTAAGTTTCCAAACGCTTGCTTGGAACTCGAGTTGTCTGAAATATGAGGAAATAGTCTTAGCTAAGAGCGTGCCATATTTATGACAGTGTAACCTAGATGTCAAGCTCTATTGATTACATTAATTTGATATGTCTTTTTATAGATGTATCAAATTATATTGATATAACTTAAAGCCAAACAATATTATATAAGTTATTCAGTTTGATAAATCTGTAGATGTTGCACTAACACAAGCATGGTACATTTTAGCAAAAATGCTTTGATGTTGGTTGGGATTTTTTTTGTCACTCGTAATGAGCACAGTACTAGATGGCAGTATACTTTTAGTAAGAACTGTGTTAGAAGAAAGAACAGCTTTCTTAAATAGCAGTGGTATTTCAGGCTCAGTAGAAAGATCCTTCACTTTTCAGTGACAGATTTAAATGCATTTGATATATCAGAAGATATATTTGTCGCCATCTTTTGTCAGCATCTCTCAGGCAGGTTTTGATTATATATTACATGGATGTCATTCCAGTTATCAAAAAGAGGAAAATAATTATTTGGCATAGCAGAGTTGCTTTTTGAGTGTTTCAAGAGTCATCCTCTAGTACAAGCATTTTTATAAATCTGATTAGTTTCCCCACTGTAATAAAAATGAAATTTTTTTTCTTCTAAAAAGGCAGTATTGGATACCAATATATGAAGTGAGAATTTGCTTTGTCATATAAATAAATCTTTAGGAAAAAAACCTATAATTGAATTTTATCAAAATAATACTGTAAAGAATGAAAAATTAAAAGGAAATTCCTAGGGAAACATCCTTACAGCAGTTGCAGTATAAGATAGTGTAAGCATTCTTAGGGGTTCAAATCATCACATAAAGTATTAGTGAAACAGTACACAGTACTGTTTATATGCTTCTGTCTTCGTGGTGGAAAGGTCCTTAAGTGATGTACATCTTTGAGAAAGAGAGCTTGTGTGAAGGACATAAGGACAAAATTATTTTTGAAGGTTCACTTTTAAGAGGGTTCATTTATTTGTTTTCCTTATGCAAGTTTCTAATGTATCAGGTTTTATTACTTTTTCCCCCCTTTGAACAACTTTTTTTGTCTTAATGTTAAGTCTTATTTTTACGAGCGATATCTTTTACATTAATTTTAAAAGGGTAGAGAACACTAAGTTTTTCTTCCTGGAAACTTCTGGAAACACGTAGGAGGAAAACTACAAGCTTCTGTACTTCAATGGCAAATGGTGCTGAAGCTTTCAAGTATCCTTTTACTAATATTTTCACCAAATATTGAAGTTTCATATTTTAAAATAAAAGCAGTCTGTCTAAAAATCCCTTCTGTGTATCTGTTCAGAGCTCTTAGTTTCCTTATTGTTGTCATAGAGCTTTCCAGCGTGGGCTAGTCCTAAAGGGAGCAATTAAAAGTAAAAACTATTTTGCAAGTAAGTCTATTTTGCAATAAAGGCACAAACGGTAATTTTTGTGCATTGCAAGTCATCTCTAATATCTACCCACACTATGTAGGATGTCAATTTTTGGTTGTTTTTGCTTCCAGCAGAAGTACTGAAGCAAAGTAAACTTCATTGTATGTATTTCGGAAGGAGGAAGGAAGGTGTAAGTCGATTCTGCCATCATTTGAATACATGAAATCTAAGCATTTCAGATCTTAGGCTGTTAAATTATTCCTCCAGCAAGACAATAGCTTGAGGGCATGAGAAAATCTTTAATGTAACTGGTAATTTCTGCTACTGTTGTGGCACACATTGATGACCTTAAGGGGCTTGATATTATAAGTGCTGAGCGATTTAAATTTTCCTTTTGGTCATTGTTGTTATATTGAGATTTAAAATATAAAATGATACTATTACAGTTTCTTCTTTAAAAAAAATAAAGCACCCTCTCTTGTGTACTGGAGCATATTGAAATGTAGTGGAACTTACTGTTTTTTCAGGACAGATGGAAGTTTTGTGGTTCATGATGTACCTTCAGGATCTTATGTAGTGGAAGTTATATCCCCTGCTCATAAATTTGAGCCCGTGCGAGTTGACATAACTTCAAAAGGCAAAATGAGGTGAGCCTTTCCTGATTTGCTTCTGTATTGATCTATTAAGCATGCCTGACAGCGCAGTATAAGAAGTAATGGAAACAGTACTGTAGATCTGATGTTCCACTTCAGACTATATGTTTCAGCTTCTTTTAACATCACTTCTAGGAGCACATTTCTTAAAATCCAAAGTCTGGTTTCTTTCTTCCTTTCATATTTATGGCCTTAAATAAAAGCAAATGGGTAAAAAGAGTCCGTCTATTGTTTACTTTTGTTATTTTCTTATGCAGCTATCCTGAAATAAAATCTAGACATAAATCAGTTAACTGCTTTATCTTTTGCCAATACCTTTTTCTTTTCTTCTTCCCTTTTTCCTTTCTTTTTTGGTAAATGTTCTGTCAAGACTTGGCACAATGAAATTCTAATTCATTCTGATTCTAAATTCTAAAATATTTCTGTTATACCTTCATAAGGTACTCCTTACAGTTACTGGCAAATGCTAGTAGTTGCCAGCCTGCAGTATTTCTGTAGCATCGTTAGCTTTTTTAATGTTGCGGCCAGATACGTTATCCCTAACAACTATAACTGTACATCTGTGACTGCACACTATTCAGTAAGTAACACATAAAAAATGGCTATCCTATCTAATAACGTGATTTTCGTTTAAATGAACATGTTTGTAGTTAATTTTTCTTTGTACGCGCACACATGTAGTATCCTCAAGTTTGTCTTTTACAGTATCTTATAAAAGATACCGTTACATTTTAGGAGTACAAACATCAATATAAACACTGCAGCAGTATTTTAGGGGAGGTTAAAAATGGAAATTTCAAACAGAAAACAGTGCAAATAGTCTGTTTATAATAATGATAGCACAATTTGTTTGTGCTTAGATTTTTTGCCAAACTTTATGAAATTTTTATTTTTATACTTTGTTAGGCAGTATCTCATTGGCAATAATTAATATGTGATAAATACGGAAGGAACTCAGTGAAATAGACACAATAGCGTGTATAACTTCTCACTTAGCACTGTTTTGGTATCTGAGGACTAGAGGTAACAAACTTGATGTTAATTGCTAGGATATGTCTGCAGAGCAAAGTACCAGTTGGCCTGACATCTCTACTAGTCAAACAGGTAGAAACTATAATGAGGAATACAGTTGGGAGATGCATGAAAAAATGTGGTACATGGGGAAGGTGTCAGCTGGGCTTTTCTAAGGGAAGTTCTGGCTTAAAAAAATACTGCAATTCTTAGAAAGAGGAAGCAGCGTGTGGATAATGGATATGTTTGATAAGATCTGCTTGAAAATCTCAAAAGCTTTTGAAGAAAATATAAGGTAGGAGGGAAAGACATTCTATGGATGAATATTTGGTGAGAATTTTAGAAGGAATAAGTGATTTCCCTTTTAATGGCAGAAGTCATCCCTGGAGTTGCACAAGGCGGGCAGATATTCGTAAATCATGAAAAATGAGTGAAGAGTGACAAGGTTGGATGATAGTACCAAGTAACTATCTAAATAGTAGGACAAAGTGAAGAATACTAGTGAAGAACTATGGAAAGACCTTATAAAGTAATAGAGACTGAGATTCAGTATTGATAAATGCAAAGTGATGCACTTAGGGAAAAAGTAGTATTAACTTCATATATAAACAGTTCTTGCCCTGAGCAAACTCTGTTTAAGCTACACTACCCTGTTCAAAGCTGTACCTTCTCTTTAAACATTGTAGCTCTTCTTGCTCGTTACCAAGGTGAGAAAAAATGTTTTGCAGAAGTCACATTTGAACAAATAGTTCTGATGTTTCTGATCTGCAGGTCTGTTTTCCATATCAAGTTTTTCAGCCTGCTTAATAGCTAGCCTGGAAAAAAGGTAAAATACTATGTGATTCCATGAAGTATGCTGCTGAGAGAAATTATCTTCTGAAAAGTGAAGCCCAGCTGACACTGCCTAGCAGATAGTTTTGTTTGTAGTCTATTACTAAAACTTTTGTTTGGAATATTATGAAATAATTATTTTTTGTTAAAGATTGTATTTTTAATTATTTGCATTTTGCTCATTAGAGCAAGATATGTGAATTACATCAAAACCTCTGAAGTTGTCAGGCTCCCATACCCACTCCAGATGAAATCTTCTGGACCTCCTTCATACTTCATAAAGAGAGAATCTTGGGGATGGACAGATTTCCTCATGAACCCTATGGTACGTACAAGCAACACACAAAGGTTAAAAGTATGCTAAGGATCCAAATATAGCTATTCTTCAGAATACCAAGAATAGAATAATTCAGAAAAGATGTGCACACTTTGCTCTTCTGAGAGGATTGGTTTATTTCTTTGGTTTTTATGTGTTTACAAATAGAAAGTTTTTCTATGACCTCTCCTCCCTTATATACCCACTCTGTTAGTGTATGTCTTCTGATAATAGCCCATCGTCTGGTTCCTTTGACAACATGCTGTTGTTCTAGTAGTGTGGAGATCAACATGTTGCAAGATTGTAGTTACAACAGTTGAAAGAGATAACAAGCATTTACTTTAATGGTCCAACTTTGAAATCTGTTATTTAAAACGTAATACTTCCTTATCAGGTTTCTTGCCTGACAAGTGGATTACTGTTACTGGGTTACTGACTCACAATGCAGTAATTCTAGAATTTGGCTGTTCAGCTGAAAGATTTATGTCAGTATGTTTAAAAATGTGTGGAGCAACAAATAAGCTGAAGAAATATTTGCTGTTTTCTCTGTAGGTGATGATGATGGTTCTTCCATTACTGATATTTGTGCTTTTGCCTAAAGTTGTCAACACCAGTGATCCTGATATGAGACGGGTAAGTACGTTCAATTGATGCAGACATAGAGAACAAAGATAATGAGATTTTAAGGTACAGACAAGTAATAAAACTGGACTTTTAAAGAAGTCTTAATGGGCATCATTTATTCAGTTAATACAGTGTTGCTGTTCTAACAATGAATTCTAACATTTCTGACTTATGAATTTGCTGTTAAGCAGCACGACATGGAATTAAATTGTTTGGCACAGCTTTGAAAGTATTACAGTGTGAATGGTGTTTTCCAGTTTCTTTAGAGTGATAAATATAATTTCTCAAGGGTTATTTTTTCTATAAATTTCCAATGTATTTCTGCACTATGTTTAGCACTTCATTTTTAGACATCATTTAATAAGCGTCAGGTGTGTTGAGAAGAGTATGATGTGGAGTTCTCTTATCCATCAAACTAAACCACATAGTTTACGAGACTGTTAAATCCAGATGTCAACAATAGCGTATATGACATGGAGTCTTAATGTAGTCATTAAATTATCTGATTTATTGTCCTGTCATCATGCAAAATGCCGAATAGCAGAAGGCTAGGACAAAATGGAGATTCAAGGTGTTTGCCAAATCTTTTCTTATTTTTAGAAGTATTCCTTGTCTGTCTTGGGTGGCTGCTTTTTGAGGGTTTGGTTAATTTAAACTCCTTTTCTTCTAAATGACCACTGTCTTCAGTAGTACTTTATAGGTGTCTGAGTCTTTTTTTTGGTCTTTTTTTTTTTTTTTTTAAGTAATACCTATAAAAAGCATATCAGAGCTATGTAATGCTCTTTTGGCTTTAATTTTGATTAAAAACAGGGTACGAAGATATGCTAGATAGCCGTGGCATGTTCTTCAAGCTGAACTTCAGAGGTTGAATTTTAAAAAAATCACTTATTCCTTACCTTTTTCGCTGATCTGACACTGCTTACAGACAGGCTGTTCTGATGGTAAACCATCAGGACTTCTAATGCTTTAGTTCTTATTAGCTGACTGATATGACTTGTTAAGGAGAAATTTTAAGTTGAAGGAATCTTGCTTGTAATTTAAATTATCTTTAAAGAATAGGAGAAGGTAGTTTTTAAGAACTCAATTTTAATGGCATTCTCTAGATGACCATGTATTAAATTCTTAAGTGTATATCCAATTTCACTTTGCTTGTGGAGGGTATGGAGCTTGTATTTCATTTTTCAAGATAGCTTGTTTTTTCTTTATGGAATCAGCACAGTGCTAGTTTATATAGAAAGTTAATGATTTAGTAACTGTGCTTGTTGTAGAGGCATTAAGTACAGATGTAGCATAGATGCAGTACTAACAAAGGCTACCATAACAGCTTTTGCTTCGTTTGTACCTTGAAAACAGTTAAAGCTGTATCATTCTGAATGGTAAGCACAAGAGCAAGGTGACAATCCCACATTAAATTGGCAATTACTGTAAGCATTATCACATTGTGGATGTGCAGTTCAGCTGTTGTATGCTTTAAAAGTACTTCAGGGTTGGTTGGTTGGTTTGTTTGTTTGTTTTAGACTGTACTAATTCATCTCGTAGAGCCACTATGCTAAACTGTAAAGTTACATTAAGCTTAGCTGGATATATGGTCTCATATTAAAATCCTTCCTTTCATGAAACAAAGAAAACTTAGCTGCTGTACACTAATAGCTTGATGTTACAAAGTAGAGTAATAAAAATATCTAATCCCTTCAAACAGCTTAAAAAATTTGTTAGAATTAGCATAAATAATACTAATTTGAAAACACAAAAGTATGTGAAATCTATGAGAACATAGAAACGAAAATCTAAACAAAAGCTTAAATTTTAAAATGGAGGAAAGTAATGCTGAAAATCAGTAGTGGCATTTTTTTCTTTTAGAATTTTTTTTTTTTTAAATCATATGGTTACCCTGTAAGACTGCTTAAGACATGGTTACCTTTTTCCATACACCAGTGCTTTTAGTTTTGGGGTTTTATGTTTTTGTGTGTAGCTGGGCATTTGGCTGTGGTTGCATAAAAATACATAGCAATATGTACCCTGTAGGACTACAAATAGTAAAACAGTATTTGGGAAAATTTGACATCTTTCTGATACGATCTTTCAACTGATGCCTTAGAAACAGCCAGAATTGTTACGAGCTATTAAGGTTATCTAATCTTTGCATGCAGGAAATGGAGCAGTCAATGAACATGCTGAATTCCAACCATGAGCTGCCAGATGTCTCTGAATTCATGACAAGACTTTTCTCTTCAAAATCTTCCAGCAAGTCTGGTAGTAGCAGCAGTAAAGCAGGGAAGAGTAGTTCTGGAAAAAGGAGGTAGTTAAGTCTTCCTCCTAAGCCTGAGTTTGCACAACTGTTTGTTATGTGGTATCATGTTTATTTGTCTTGAAAGATCAAAAAGCCACTACTGTAAACTTTAATCAGGCACAAAATACGGTATGCTACAACTGTGGTGTGTAGCTTTTTTTAGTCTGTATAAGCTGTTTTGTACTTGATAGTAAGCAAAAGAGGACATGGCTTCAATACTGTATCTGTATAAAGTTATTGATGATACTGAATTAACTATATTGTTCTGTAGAGAATTATTATAAATTATATGAAGTTCTAAACAGTAATGAATGTCTTAATCATAAGACAATGTATAAAAAAAAATTCAAAGATAATAGAGGTGGAGTTCGGTCTTAAGATGGCTTTAATGTTTTATACTTGCTGTTGAGTTCCGAAATGAACAAATCTTCCTTTCAAAATTGAGTCATGGGTTTACTGAGTAAGTAATTTGCTGTATCAGCTTGTCATATGTGTTACATATAAAATCATTTTATTTTACATTGTTTGCTGCCTGTACACTTTAGTTCAAGGACTTTCCACTTTTTATTGCCCAGTTTTATTCTGATCTACTTTCTGCTAAAAACTCTTGGGGGGGCGGGAAGCAAAGCATCCTACATCAGAAAGTCTTTTAAGCTCTGTCAAGTTAATTATGAATCCGAGGTATCTATATAACATGATGAACGTTTATCTTGGATCTTTCCTTTCTAGGTGACAGTATCCATGCAGTATGGGTAATGTATAGCTGATTCCAAAAATGGTATTTAACATTCACCTAAAGTACACCTGAAGCAAAATCAATTCTAATGCATTTATTTGTTCTGCCAAACACTTAGGAGGGCTATAAATTGTCTTAGAATACATACTTAGAAGTATGCTGTGAAACATAAAAGCTGCAAAAGAGTAAGTACTTATTCATAGGATTAAGTCAACTTTTAAGATGTTGGAGAAGAAATAAACCAATATTTTTTGGACAATGAAAGATTTCAGTCTTTGCAAAGTAAGCTGCACATTTGTGGTCTTGTTTTGGTTTTGCTTGAATGGTCTTTTGTATATTAAGTAAAATATATCCAATAGAGACAAGAGGATATTTGGATATTCTTACTGGAAGGATTTACTAAAATGAGTGTCATGTTGCCTTTGTAAAAAAAAAAAAAAAAAAAATTTCAAAAAAACTCCTCTTTCGGCAGCATCTTACTGAAAAATTCATAGGAAAAACATGGAGCAGTTCTCTGAAGATGAAGCAATTAGCTTTGTTACTATGCTGTCCTGGAAAGTAAAAGCCACGAGTTACTTTGTTTAACAGTAATTGGAATGACAATTAAATTGCATTAACTTGTTTTAATCACAGTTTGTTTGGTAATTAATCATACTGATGCATTTTTCCTTGTTAAAAATGCAAGAACAGCAATATTTCTGCCTTCTTTCATTGTGTCTGTTCACAGTCTTGATCTGTCTTTAAGGGAGAATGGAGAATTTGGGCCATGAAAAGATGAAGTCTTTGTTAAGAGTTCAGAGTAAAAAAATTGATAGGGATTATAAGGATCCTAATAAAACTTTGGAAGGAGCATATGGAATATTCAACACTTCTCTTTTTCTTAGAACTGATATATCAAGATCCAGGCAATTTCTTTGTGCATCAGAATCAGATGCAGTGTACCACTCCCCTGCCTTCCTCAACAGAGAGCTCTGCCCCACCCCCAGAAACCTGTTATCTGAACAATCCAAGCCCCAAAATCTTGTTGCCTAATGTTCCCTCAATCATGTATGTTATTCCCCTCCTTTTCAGACACCTTTGTGATAAAGTGATTTGTAGAAGTGTATTGGTCTGCTGCTGAACTAATGCTAGTTGCAGTGGTACCAACTTTTTTTTTTAATTTAGAGCTGGAATCTGTGTGTGTCAAGTGAGAAAAGAGGTTCTAGCCAGAGTGCCTTGGTCACTTAAAGTCACTTGGCCACTTAAAGTTGTAACGTGGTCTTGGGCTATCATAAGTGCCACTAGGCAAAGTACTTCTCAGGCTTAGCCATTCATTGACCTAACAAGAGAAATTTGTCCATCTTTCTGCTGGATTTCTGTTATGGTTTAGAGAGTTAAATCAGCTCACAGAAGGATCAAAGAAATACCAGAGCCAGCAGAAAGTAAGCACCAGAGGCGTGCAGTCAGAAGCAGGAACTCTTCTCTGTTTCTGGCAGCGAGTGTGAGTAATCCAGTCAGCTCGCTGCATCTTAAGGATTTGTAGCCTAAGAGCTCATTTAGCCATGTTCTGAATGAGTGGGCAACTCTGAGTTTATCACAGGCTGTGTAGAAGGGAGAGGAGACACATTTTGCTGAAGTCTGTTTCCACTATTAGTCATTTAAGATGGCCTGGAAGGTGTTTAGAACAGTTTGAAATAATTTTATCAATTACTTCATCAAAGATGCTTCTGTTCTTCACATGTAAGGAAGAAATTTAATGTATAGATGTCTCACCTCACTGTTTTAAACAAAGAAAATACTTTGTGCTCTATCTTTTTGATGAAGTGGGGATGATAATGACTTTGTAAATGGGGTGTGTATTGCTTCAAAGACAAAGGCTGGCTTGTGGTTAAGATCTGTATTTGTGAAGAGGACTTAAAACACTAGAATCGAGTGCCTTGGGTTCTGATGCAACTGTCGGGCTTTGTGCAAATCATTTATGATTTCTGTTTCAGTTTCTTGTGTATGAAGTATGAGAAGCTTGTCTCACGAAAGTAATTGTAAGGATAAATTCAGTAATGAATATTGGGTACTCAAATAGTATGGCTGTGAGCTTACTGAAGAAAATCCAGTAAGTAATCTTCCTAAAGAGCACCTTTATTAAGCATTTATATGTAGTTCTTTATACATATTTATTAAAGCAACCCTTTTAAGTAACCACATGTCAAGATTTCCAAAGCAATCTAGGCAATTTAAGTACATATTCTTTTCCAATTTAGTGAGAAATGTATTAAATCACTAAGATCCATTTAAACATCTCCACTTGGGTGTTAATGGACCTTTGATTGCATAAAGGTTGTGTGTGATCAGTAGCTCAAAGAGGGCAAATTCTGTTTTACAGTTTGATAAAAGGACCCTATTTTTACAGGCTAACAGTGATAGCAGTACCTTAAGGTACTAAAAGGATTTCGCTTTCATTTTTAAGACATCGTGTCTGATCTTAATGCTGCTGCTATTGATAGTTAGTGAATTTGTATTCCTGTGATTTTTTGTTTCATTTGAAACTTACTTCTTTTAGGAAAATAACCAATATGAAATATAAATAATAGTAAATCCTTAGTGGCAATGCATGTTTTTAATTCTGATGTGTCAGAATGAAATATGGATATATATGGCTATATATTATGCTTATTTAATGAACTGAAGGAGAATAGAAGTGTTTACTGTTGATGGGCTAAGGAATATAGAAATAACTTAAAATTCTGAACCTCAGTGGAAAAGCAGATTTACTGAAGAAAGTATGTTGAAAGGTTAAAAAAATACATGCCCACGTTTTGCACATTCTTGGGCAGGAAAAGCACAAGCTGCACCTGTGGTGCACAGGGCATTGGGAAGATCCTGTTTAATAGGCTTAATTGTGATCTGTCTCTCCAAAGGCTAGTTACTGAAGGGGTAACTGGCACTGAGGCCAGCTTGCCTGGAACAACAACTGTGCATGCTGTACTCTCCAAAACGGAGAGCATAGACACTGCGTCTCAGGAGTTGTTTCTTGCTCATGCTAACTTCCCTACCATATCCAGGAATTATTGGAAGCGAAGGGAGAGTGTTGTTATTTGGCATATCCAAAAGTGTATTGACAACTATCGCACAAACTTAATACTATGAATCAGCAGATTCCTGTGTCCAGGGAAGTTCTCTGGCAGTGTTTCATTTAGTAAGATACTTGAAGCTATAGATGACTGAAAGGAGAAAAATTTGGAGAAAGACCCCCAAGGTAATGTGAGGACTTGAAAAAGACTGAAGAAATTTTAAGGATTGCCGTCATGGCAGATTTGGCCCAAATATTAAGATCTGCAAAAAATAACTTTAAAAAAAATTGTAGACCAAAACTGTTTTTGTGATGTTCTATAGACATTCTCTTCTAGGTGATGTTAACATTGGCAGTAGTGCTAGCGTACATGGACAAATGATTATAAGAGAGCAAATGAAGATGTCTGGCCGCTTCATGACTCATATATGTCTGTATGTTGTAACTGTAGTCACAGCTTTTAGGAGAGCGCAGACTTCTGTATTTGCCGGCCACCCATGTGAGTGAAGAAAAAGCAGTGATCCCGTGTTTCTTTCCAGCTGGGTAAGATTGCTATACCATTCAAGAGATTGAGCTCATCAGTCTTTTCCTCGGTTGCTACATAAAAACTGCACACCCATTTAAGGCTCTTCCCTAAATGGTATAATGTAGGCACCAAGCAGTCCACCTTTCCTCCCCTGTTAGTGTAGCCTTTGTTCTGTGTGATAGTCTGCCAATGGACTGACTAAATACAAAACACATTATTACACTTCAAGTGCCCAAAAGCAAGCAGTATCAATTGTGAAAAAAACAATTTCAAAAATATTGCTGCTTTCATCATTTCAGTGTCTGTAAAGACAGACCTTAGATCTTAATGACTATTTTGAACTTGATACTGTGTGTAAAATCTGGTGATTCACACCATAAAATAATACAACATTCAGGGAGCTTTTAGTCACAAAATTGTCTGTGGGAATAGTATTGAATTTTATTCTATTTTCAGGTTAAGCTAGTGAAAGCTTCTTGAGGTCACAAATAGGTTGGTGGCTTTTTTTATTTCTGTTGTTTCAAAATCCATAAAAGATTATGAATCCTCTGTCATAATAAATATTGATTCTTCAGGAAAACCTGTCTGCTTTTGAAATTACAAGGTTATTCCTTCAAATTACTCTGGCAGTGACCCTTGTGTACTACTTTGTTTCCAGTAAGGTTATAAAGATTTAATGACAATATAATTTTCTGTGCAAGTGGAACTTAGCTCTCTTATTGATGATGCACAAAAACAGATTACAGTTGAGCTCATTTTTATTATGTATTTGGTTCTGCATGGCTGATAGGAATAAAAATTAATTAAAGACTGTCATTCAGTCAAGGGCAAATGGTAGTGAATATACAACAGAAAGAAAACCTTTCATGGCATTTTTTGACCAAAACTGGATTTTGAACTGATTCTTTAAGCTGAATACAAACATCAAAAAGTAATATAAAAGGTGGTGAAACTCTTTTGAAAGCAGAGCAAGTAAAACGGTTTTTAAAGGAATATATTCTGTTTGAAATATTAGAATGTTCTCAGAAGCTCTCTGGATTCTTTAAGGATCTTCTTGCTCTCTGGTACACACAGGTGTATCATTTCCCTTTGTGTTTCAGAATGGAGAATAGGACACCCAAGCTCACAGTCTGGTGTGCAGGGCACAGGACTACTGTTTACCATGCAAATGCAAGGAGAATCCAGTTAAATACTGGGAGTAATACTTCTCATTCCTGGGATCAGAACAGAATAAGACGTTGAACTAATTTTTGGGAGTGGGGAGGAGTGTTTCTTTTCCTACCAGTTCATTTTCTCAACCATCCATAGATGTGGTTCAGTTTGCTTCAGCTTGGCAGGTGGGAAATGTATAAACTTGATTAATAAAGACTTAATTTCTTGACACTGATATTAGAACACCTTGAGGGGAAAGAGTATATAAAGAAATTGGAGATTAAGATTAAGCTTCCTACTGAGGTTGTAGTTTTGCAGTGCTAAACATTATCTGTTACAGAGGAGGAGCTCAGATGAGAGGTGGAGCAGTTATTAAAAGACAGGCTTATAGTGGAATAAGTGCAGCATCCATCATCATATTTACCAAAAGTGATGAGAATTGAACCATCGTGGTGTTACTGGGTATGTGATTAAAGGATCCAGATGGTCCTTTCATAAAAATAATACTTCTACCTGTAGCTTTGTAAGGGTCCCCCATGTTAGGCATGTGAATCTATAGACAGTTGGTAGAGATTCCTTGAGAAACCTTACCTTGTAATCCTCTCATTTTTGCATTTGAATTGCAGTGTTGATACTCCCTCTTTTGTTTTGGTTTGTTTTCCTGCTAATTCTATTCACATGGTATTTACACAGAGTTTTTTCACTTCTATTTGCCCTTCGTTTTTATCAAGACTACAAGCGTCTTGTTGAAATTGCTGTAGCAAAATCTATTCAGCTGGTGCTGGCAGAAATAATTGTATACATCACTTGTGCTTTCACGTGTTTCAGTGGTAGCAACCAATTATTTCTGTCACCAGGTAGCTAGCTAATGGTGGAGAGGTCATTTGTCCTGGAAAGATCTGATCAAATTGCTGTGCTTTCTTTGTAATATGTTTGAGGCTTATTTTATTGTAGAATTTTTTTCAAACCCTTTAAGTGTACCCTGAGGAGAATATCAGAAAGATTGTACAGAGTCAGCCACAGTTCACTGAAAATACAAGAGTTTAACAAAATGCACTGTTTACAGTTTTTGCTTTGGGGGGGGAGGGGGAATTGAAGAAAATGTCCAGAGTGCCTGGGTAGCTCCTCATGAAAAATGTCAACTTAAATCCCAGTACCTAACACTGAAAGTCACCTGCTGATTTCAGCCCACTTCATTAGTATCACATAGGAAAGAAACACACTTGAAGAATTCTGCCTCTTTCAGTCTTAAATCTGTATTACAGAAAATCTGCATGCTCTCCTTCATACATTGTAGCTGTTTATGCACCTTTTATATATGATGGACTAAACTTGCCTTCTGAAGCTCATTAAGTGCCTTTATAGCTTCTCAGTACGTTGTTAGCCTGTTTTAATCTTTTGTACATTGTTCAATTTTGATAGCCTTTTTTTAACTAGATAAACTTCCACTTTCTCAAATGTGCTGCTTTGTAAGAAGTGATTACAGCTATAAAGACTTAAATTTCTAACTTGATTTAAGCACTGTTTGTTGGGTTTTTTTCTTTAACTGGTGCTCACATTGCCTACTCTCTCTTCATGTATTTTTAATACTTTACATATAGTTTGTGTTTACATACTTTTACTGCCTAATAATTCTTCTATGTTCCAAGTTAGGAATTTGAATAAGCAGGTATTTCTGCAATAACAACATGTGTTACTGAGAATATTAATACAGTTTATCAATGGAAGTCCAAACCATGAAATGGGCTCTGCTGTGTTTGCTGTTTTTTAGCAGTGCTTAATTGCTTCAGTTAGCTCCTTTATGAACAAAATACGGACCAAAATTACCAGTGCAGCCAGGTTATGTAAATACCTGTGGAAAAATATGTAAATGCACCTGAAGATCTTGCTCTGCTATACAATGTTACTTTTGAAGGGAAGTTTAGTATTCTTTCTCCAGCCAATGCAAGGGGTATTGGTCTCAGCTGTTGAACACAGCATTATGGCTATTCCACATTATGGCTGCAGATAGTAGATGATGAAAAACTCCTAGCCTATGCTGTGGGAATGTACTTTTCACATGTGTATGGCCTTGTACTGCTGTAGCACTTCCAGGTAGTCTCCTCTGAGTGACCATCATCTGTGGCCCAAGTATGCCATAACCAGGAATGCTTAAAATGCAGTAGTCAGGAAAGGTCATTAAGCTAACCAAACTGAAGCAAGGGTAAATAAATGAGAGTTTAAACCATAACCCTGAGATCTGTGCATGAACTTCCCTTAATTTCTAAATTCTATAGGTTAAGTTTCAGAATCAGTGTGTTAAAGAGGTATTACAGGTTTTCTAGTCTGTATAGGTTCTTAGACTATGGGTTCTTAACACCACAGTTCCTTAAAACCTTTCAGTAGTCACTGAGCAATCTGACTAATTCTTATGATGTGATCTCAACCTCTCTCCTGGGGAGAACCGTGGGCAGTGAAATGTCTTGTTTTGGTAGAAATTTTTCTGTGCCAACCCTGTCCACCCCCTGTGTATTATTCAGTTTGCTATCCATTTTCCTTAAGCAACAGCAGGACCAAGAAACTAAGTCATGTAGTTAGTGTGAGACAGTGAGATCTGCGATAACCATCATTTCCAGGAGCAATTGATTCCACAGTCAGCTGCACAGACACACAGTAGTGTGGCGGGGTCTGTGTGTTTTGGGTTTGGTTTTTTGGTTTGTTTTTTCCCTGGGCTCATCATCAAACTAAGAATTTAATTTGTTTATTTCAAGCCTGCCTTATGTTCTGAAGCATTCTTTTTATGATCCTTGCAAGCATTTCTTGTGATGGTATATTGCTCTGTATGAAAAGCCCCTCTTTTTTCTTGATTTTTTTAGCAATGCTTCTTGAGCTGTGAGGTTGCTAGAGAGCAACAGAAGTCACAGAATCTCTCTTTGGAAATGAGACGGTTGCCATGACAATGCTCCCAGCTGCTTCTTGTCCTAGATGAGAAAATCATTTTTAGACTCCTATATTACAAGGTTAGGCTACAATGTTTTGAACTAAACAGTATAGCTAATTGATTCAAATCAAAGATCAACACATTGCTTGTTAAAAATCTTTGGGCTGATAATCAGGTAAAATTGTTGAATCAAATATTTGTGCAGGTACTTATCAAATATTTTTTGCTATTTGTTTTTGATCAGATACTCAGGTAAAACTGGTGCATTGAGGCGGAAAATATTTTCATCTTACTGATTTTACTAAACGTCTTTTTTGTAGTAGAAATTATCCTGAAAGCTGACTGATATCCAGGTAAGTAGTGTTTAAAATACGACTATAAGTTTGAATCCTATTTTGCAATATGCCAAATCTGGATCAAACCTGAAATGCTAGATACTTTTAAGGTTTTTTATCTCTGAAGTCCAGACAGTTGATGATGGAAGTGTTGGTTGTTTCGTGGTCTCTAGTCAACCTCACTTTGAGCAGGATTATCACCAACACTAGTTCAGTTCAGTCATGCTATGTCTAGCCAGTATTAAAAACCTCCAAGCATGGAGGTTTCACAACCCGTCTGGGAAAGCTGTTCCCATGCTGCACTACTCCTGGTGAATAAGATTTTCCCAAATGTCCCATTTGAACCTCCCAAGTCACAGGTTGTGGTCACTGCACCATGTTATTGTTAGACTATGTGATTAATCATGGTAAACACAAAAGCCTGGTGAGGTTCAGATGAATAGTGACAGGCAGAGGAACCCTAGTTAACCTAATCGGTGAAAATTGGAAGACAGACTTGACTGCTCCTAAGACTACCGAAGGAGAATGATTAGACCATTGTCCCTGGTGTGAAACCCAAAGAAACTCTCCCAGAACTCCTTGCAGAGTGAAGTATTGCCTACAGGGGACTTGCTATGGGATGCAGGGGGAAGGGCACTTTGGAATTGTTTAAAGGTTATTATGGGATGCTTTTAATGGGACTGTGGGAACATGTGAAACTTTCTACGGAATGTTTAGAGGAAGGACCAAAGGTTGGGAAAGGGAGGGATCCATGTAGCAGGGAGGAACATACCTGGTTTGATTTCTTTCTTGACCAGTCTACGCTGGCTGCTTTTCATCACCTTATCATCCCCGGGTTTTTTCAGTTCTCTTGTTTTCTGAGTTTTGAAATGTAGTTCACTGTTCTTTACTTCTCTTAGTTTTTCCCCTTTTTAAAAGATAGGCCTCTACTATGCCCACTGAAGTCCTCTGAGACCTCCATGGCTTCTAAAAGGTAATTGTAAGTGGCTCAGAGAGGACTTTTGCTAGTTCATTAGGTGCCTGTAGAATTTAATCTGTCCTTGCTACTTTGAAAATACCTAACTTCTTCAGTATCTTTGAGATGTTTTTCACCTAATCTGGCCTCCAGTCCTACTCCCTCATTAAAATTAATTTCGTTAAGTATCTGATCACTGTTTATGAAGTCTGCAACAAAAAAAGCCATCAAATCTGTGCCATTTGCCCGCCTCCCTCATTAAATAATGCATTTTTGGTTTTGACTTCTTTTTATTTCCAATTCATTTACAGAATATTTGTCAATGTCCCTTGCTAATGGTAACCTTTTTAATCTTAACCTCTAATTTTATCCTAGTCTGTTATTGTGTTATTCCTATATAGATACTCTTAGGAATTTGTCCTTTTATTCCACTCATTTGCACAACTTCATTCTGACTTTCAAATTTTTAAAGAACTCTTGAACCAGACCTTTTGAGCTCTTAGTATGGTTCCTGTCTGTCTTCATGAGAAATAGTTTGTCATTTCTTCTTCATTATAGTACCTTTTATTAATTGCTAGCCCCCTTAAAGAGCCTTTCTCTCTCAGACTCTTAGGAAGAGAGGATAGAAAATGGTTGCCTAAGTTTATTGGTCTGCTTTTTTTTTTGGTTTTAAAATATATTGTTCTTACAATGCTGCACATACTTTTCCTTTCCTCAGAATCACAAATTCTACCATATTAAGATCGGTGTCACCTAAATTGCATTCCACAAAAATATTCTCCCAACAGTTTTCACCTGCAATGTTTGTATCTGGTAATTTCTGCCACCTTTAGAATAAAAAAGTCATTTACAAGATGTGTCCTATCATTCTCTTTTCCAAAGCTACCTGACTAACTTAAGTTTTTCATTACAATGAGTCCTATCTGTCAGCTAACCAAACAATTATTTCCCAATGTCTTCCATGATGATGGATTTGGATGTAGTTTTCAAGTTAGGTCTTACTTCAGTGTTTTTGTTGAAAGTGAACCCTTTTCAGTTCAGTTAAGCTTCTACACCTTTAGAATTTAGTCTATGGTTCAACAGGAAGGCATGAAGAATATGTCTTTAGTGTTTACTTCAGACTTTGGAATATTTTCATAAAGAAGTCTGAAAAAAAAGTTGAACATTTGAAAAGTCAAATGTTTCTAAGAGGGAAGCATTTGTTTTGTGTTACATTCAGTCAAAAATGTATACCTTGGTTCATTTCCCACATAATGGTTCATCTCACAATGCGTAAAAAGAGATTTAGAAGCTGTGTTGAAAATAATAATCTTATGTGCAATGTGTTTCAGCAGTTAATAACTGCTTTCTGCGTTGTCAGACAAAACACACACTTCATATGCCATTGCCAGCTCAGAAGTTCAAGAACAAGTGAAAACTGTTATGAACATTTTTTTTGTTACTGATCCTATACAAAGATACAAAAGTGCATTTAGCCAAGGTTGCAAAGCAATTCAAAGTCACTCAAAGTTGCAGAAATATTTCTATGGCCTGGTTTTGTTGTCTGGTGGGGTTTTTTTTCCCCCAAAGCAATCACTTGTGCTGTGCACCCATAAAACTTCTCTCAGGAAAGATACTCAGTGAGCCCCTTTTTTATATGGTTCATGTGGTTTGCCTTGTTAGAACTTTGTCTCTTGAGTTCCTTGGTATGCTGAACAAGATTATTGCATGAAAGTTAGCATTTTTACATGTTTCTGGCAACAATACAAAGCCATAAATTACCCATCTCAAGCTTTTTGAAGACCCTGGGTACGCAAGTTGCTAGCGTGTGTCAAAGCCTTTCCCATAGTGACGGAGGCCGTCTTGGGCATAGCAATCATGAAATGATAGAGTTTTTGATTCTCACAGAAGTAAGGAGGGGGATTAGCAGAACTGCCACCTTGGACTTCCAGAGGGCAGATTTAGGCCTGTTTAGGAGACTGGTTGACAGAGTCCCTTGGGAGGCAGTCCTGAAGGGCAAAGGAGTCCAGGAAGGCTGGACATTCTTCAAGAAGGAAATCTTAAAGGGGCAAGGGCAGGCTGTCCCCATGTGCCAAAAGACAAGCCGGCGGGGAAGACGACCAGCCTGGCTGAACAGGGAGCTTTGGCTGGCACTCAGGAAAAAAAAGAGAGTTTATGGCCTTTGGAAGAAGGGACAGGCAACTCAGGAGGACTACAAGGATGTCGTGAGGTTATGCAGGGAGAAAATTAGAAGGGCCAAAGCCCAATTAGAACTTCATCTGGCTACTGCTGTAAGAGACAATAAAAAATGTTTCTATAAATACATTAGCAACAAAAGGAGGGCTAAGGAGAATCTCCATCCTTTATTGGATGCGGGGGGAAGCATAGTGACAAAGGATGAGGAAAAGGCTGAAGTACTTAATGCCTTCTTTACCTCAGTCTTTAATAGTAAGACCAGTTGTTCTCTGGGTGCCCAGCCCCCTGAGCTGGAAGACGGGGACGAGGAGCAGAATGAAGCCCCCATAATCCAAGCGGAAATGGTTAGTGACCTGCTACACCACAGGTCTATGGGGTCAGATAGGATCCACCCAAGGGTACTGAGGGAGCTGGTGGAAGTGCTCACCAAGCCACTTTCAATCATTTATCAGCAGTCCTGGCTAACTGAGGAGGTCCCAGTTGACTGGAAGTTAGCAAATGTGATGCCCGTCTACAAGAAGGGCTGGAAGGAGGATCTGGGGAACTACAGGCCTGTCAGTCTGACCTCGGTGCTGGGGAAGGTTATGGAGCAGATCATCTTGAGCACCATCACATGGCACATACAGGACAACCAGGCGATCAGGCCCAGTCAGCATGGGTTTATGAAAGGCAGGTCCTGCTTGACTAACCTGATCTCCTTCTGTGACAAGGTGATCCGCTTAGTGGATGAGGGAAAGGCTGTGGATGTTGTCTACCTAGACTTTAGTAAAGCCTTTGACACCGTTTCCCACAGCATTCTGCTGGAGAAACTGGCTGCTCATGGCTTGGATGAGCATACTCTTTACTGGGTAAAAAACTGGCTGGATGGCCAGGCCCAAAGAGTGGTGGTGAATGGAGTTAAATCCAGTTGGCAGCCAGTCACAAGTGGTGTTCCCCAGGGCTCAGTATTGGGGCCTGTTCTGTTTAATATCTTTATCACCGATCTGGATGAGGGGATCAAGCACACCCTCAGTAAGTTTGCAGATAACACCAAGTTGGGCGGGAGTGTTCATCTGCTTGAGGGTAGGAAGGCTCTACAGAGGGATCTGGACAGGCTGGATTGATGGGCCGAGGCCAATTGTATGAGGTTCAACAAGGCTAAGTGCCAGGTCCTGCACTTGGGTCAAACCAACCCCATGCAATACTACAGGCTTGGGGAAGAGTGGCTGGAAAGCTGCCTGGCGGAAAAGGATCTGGGGGTGTTGGTCAACAGCCAGCTGAGTATGAGCCAGCAGTGTGCCCAGGTGGCCAAGAAGGCCAATAGCATCCTGGCTTGTATCAGAAATAGTGTGGCCAGTAGGACTAGGGAAGTGATCGTCCCCCTGTACTCGGCACTGGTGTCCTGGTTTCAGCTGGGACAGTTAACTCTCTTCTTAGTAGCTGGTACAGTGCTGTGTTTTGGATTTAGTGTGAGAATGATGTTGATAACACGCTGATGTTTTAGTTGTTGCTAAGTAGCGCTTATCTTAAGCCAAGGACTTTTCAGTTTCCCATGCTCTGCCAGCAAGCAGGTGTGCAAGGAGCTGGGAGGGAGCAGAGCCGGGGCAGCTGACCTGAACTAGCCAAAGGGGTATTCCATACCATGGAACATCATGCCCAGTATATAAACAGGGGGGAGTTGGCTGGGAGGGGCGGATTTCTGCTCTGGCATCGATCAGCAGGTGGTGAGCAATTGCATTGTGCATCACTGTTTTTCTTCCTTCCCCCCCCCCTTTTTTTTTGTTATATTCCTTTTCATTACTATTATTATATTTCATTATTACTATTGTTAGTATTATATTTTACTTTAGTTATTAAACTGTTCTTATCTCAACCCACGAGTTTTACTTTTTTTCCCTTTCCTCCTCCTCACCCCACTGCGAGTGGGGAGGGGGAAGCGGCTGCGTGGTGCTTAGTTGCTGACTGGGGTTAAACCACAACTGGTGAGGCCGCACCTCAAATACTGTGTTCGGTTTTGGGCCCCTCACTCCAAGAAAGACATTGAGGTGCTGGAGCATGTCCAAAGAAAAGCAACAAAGCTGGTGAAGGGTCTAGAGCGCAAGTCTTATGAGGAGTGGCTGAGGGAACTGGCATTGTTTAGCCTGAAGAAGAGGAGGCTCAGGGGAGACCTTATCGCTCTCTACAACTACCGGAAAGGAGGTTGCAGCGAGGTGGGTGTTGGTCTCTTCTCCCAAGTAACAAGCGATAGGATGAGAAGAAATGGCCTCAAGTTGTGCCAGGGGAGGTTTAGATTGGATATTAGGAAAAATTTCTTCACCGAGAGGGTTATCAAGCATTGGAACAGGCTGCCCAGGGAAGTGGTTGAGTCACCATCCCTGGAGGTATTTAAAACATGTAGATGTGGTGCTTAGGGACATGGTTTAGTGGCAGACTTGGCAGTGTTAGGTTTACGATTGGACTTGATGATCTTAAGGGTCTTTTCCAACCTAAACGATTCTATGATTCTATAATATTTATTGGTACTTACTGACATCATTATCCAGACTACTAAGGTTAAATTAACACTACTTTGCCCTTGCTAGAACTGATGGCTTCATTATATGGGTTAGATATGGATATTTTTCATATACCTTACACAGAGAGTCTGATTAGTTGTAATATAGTAGCCAGGTTGTCTTTGCTACTAACTTCAGAGCTTGATGAAGTAGTAAGTTGATCAATGTATTGGGTTTGCGTGGCAAGGTTTTGGTAGCAGGGGGGGCCTACAGGGGTGGCTTCTGTGAGAAGCTGCTAGAAGCTTCCCCTATGTCCGATAGAGCCAGTGCCAGCGGGTTCCAAGACAGACCCGCCGCTGGCCAAGGCCGAGCCCATCAGCAACAGTGGTAGCGCCTCTGTGATAACATATTTAAGAAAGGGAAAAGAAGTTACAGGGGAGTAGCAGTTGCAGCAAGAGAGAGGAGTGAGAAGATGTGAGAGAAACAACTCTGCAGACACCAAGGTCAGTGAAGAAGGAGGGGGAGGAGGTGCTCCAGGCGCCGGAGCAGAGATTCCCCTGCAGCCCGTGGTGAAGACCCTGGTGAGGCAGGCTGTGCCCCTGCAGCCCGTGGAGGTCCACAGTGGAACAGATATCCACCTGCAGCCCATGGAGGACCCCACGCCGGAGCAGGTGGCTGGGACCAAAGGAGGCTGTGACCCTGTGGGAAGCCCGCGCTGGAGCAGGCTCCTGGCAGGACCTGTGGCCCCGTGGAGGGAGGAGCCCACGCTGGAGCAGGTTTGCTGGCAGGACTTGTGACCCCGCGGGGGGCCCACGCTGGAGCAGTCTGTTCCTGAAGGACTGCACCCCGTGGATGGGACCCATGCTGGAGCAGTTCGTGAAGAACTGTAGCCCGTGGGAAGGACTCACGTTGGAGAAGTTTGTGGAGGACTGTCTCCCGTGGGAGGGACCCCACGCTGGAGCAGGGGAAGAGTGTGAGGAGTCCTCCCCCTGAGGAAGAAGGAGCGGCAGAATCAACGTGTGATGAACTGACCGCAACCCCCATTCCCCATCCCCCTGCGCCACTCGGGTGGGGAGGAGGTAGAGAAAATCTGGAGTAAAGTTGAGCCCAGGAAGAAGGGAAGGGTGGGGGGAAGGTGTTTTAAGATTTGGTTTTATTTCTCCTCATCCTACTCTGATTTGACTAGTAATAAATTAAACTAATTTTTTCCCCAAGTCGAGTCTGTTTTGCCCGTGACGGTAATTGCTGAGTGATCTCCCTGTCCTTATCTCGACCCATGAGCCTTTCGTTGTATTTTCTGTCCCCTGTCCAGTTGAGAAGGAGGGGGAGTGATGGAGCGGCTTTGGTGGGCACCTGGCATCCAGCCAGGGTCAACCCACTACAATCAATCTCAGTCAAATTCTTCCTTTGCAAGGATGAGCCGTGAGTTGTTAAAATATAAAGAACTTGTAAAGAGACTTTCCACATAGGAGAGGCTGCATTGGAAAAATTCAAATGAATGCTTGCCAGTTAAAGCTGAGCAGAATCAGAGGGATAATTAAAACTTCAGCATATTGTGGAGAAGGAATATGCAGTCATTGGGCTGAGAAACTAAGTATCTTAATTAACATGGCTAACAATAAGTCATTATAGTAATGCATTATTTTGAAATCTGTATACAACCAAACCATACCATTGTAAAGTAGTCCTACCTTAAGATCATTATATAATTTTCAGGGCTGAAAAATTATTCTCAAAATACTTGATGAAGAGCAGAGAGATATGTAATGATTTTTATTGTTTTTCAAAGTTTTTATCTACAGAAATAGATACCTTTCTGAGCACGCATGAATGAATGCTGTTGCCCTTTCTTCTGTCTTCTAATTAAACGCTTCCCACTTCACTTCTGCTCTGCCAGCTCAGATGAAAGTTTGGAAATCAACAAAGAGAAGCAAACAGCAAGAAAGTAAAAAAAAAATGGAAAGATGGGTAGGGAAACAGTAATGGAAAATGTAGGAATCAAAGGCACAAAACAAAGATGTACCGCAATTTATAGCAGGGTGACATGAGACCTATCAATAAATACCACTAAAGTCAATGATGTTTTCTAGAGTGTATCAATATGGACAGAATGGAAAGATACCTTCTCCTGCCCTTTCTTAGTATACTATTTCAGCAAGATCTGTATCTGTTCAAAGCACTTTTATTATTTCATAAGCTACAATACAGTATTTTCATGCCTTGGCCAAGGTTTATAAAGCTTGGTACTAACCAGAAATTAGACATGTCAAACATACAGATATCAGAAATTCCCTGAGCTGCATAATGCTAAAAGCAGAGAGAATGTGTTCTTAAACTTTTCCCTGTAGCTCTGCTACTGACCAGTGTCAGGGAAAAGATACTGTCCTGACTCCCTGTGGCCATCCTCATGTATAAAAAAGTGTTGCTTGTACTTTAAAAATGAAGAGAAGTATCACTGAGTTTTAAATGTTACAAGCAAATCTTCCCTAAAACATTTGTTATGTGTATTTATTTAATTGTGCATGAAATACAAATCCTCACATGTTGTGCTTTCAGCTGAAGATGAATTATTGAAGAACAGAAATTATGCATTGTACCAATCCCCAAGTAGAGCTTGCACAGGACTTAAATGCTCCATCAATTTTAATCGTGGCTTGTTTCAGGGATGGAATCTGATCAAAGTGGGTTGCAGGCTGGATCAAGGAGCACAAAAACTTAAGTGTTGGCTCATCTTGAAAAGGGTAAATGCTAGATTAGACACCATCTAAAGGCCATGCACATAGGCCATACAACTTTCAGATATATAGCAACAATTAATTCATCTAATTCATTACAGTTTTGACCTGAATTAATGTTAATTAACTCTTGGTAATCCAGATAAACTAAAATAGAAACCTGTTGACCAGCCTGTTCTGCTTTTGTTTTTTTCCATTTTTATAGCTCTGAGACACTGCTTCTGATTCATTCACATTACGTCATGAAGTAACAACAAGGTTTATGGTTGGTTTGTTCCTAATACTTAAAAATCAAGTTGTCTCTATGCAATTTTAGATGTGACTAGCAGTATAGCATCTAGTTAATTCACCGATGCAAAATGACATAGTAAATTTGAGCATCTGCCTGTGTGTATTTAAGCAACATAAGTAATTTAGTGAACTAAAACCTCTTCATGGTTCTCCATCACTGTGTCTATTTATTAATCAAGGAAATTTAATTTAGTTACTATGTTGTTCTAATCCTTATGGAAGAACTTTGTACTTTATAATTCATACATACTTACTTGCAAGTGTAATATGTCAGAGCAAAGTCCACCAGAGTAAGCACACAGTGTGAAATAATGAAGATGCAATTTTGCTGCATTTGAGATAGCGTGTTGGAGCTGATTTATTCACCTGGACTTAAGTAGCAGGCAAAGTACAACTGTAGGGAATGAGCTCATTCATTTGTGTGCGTTTTTCTTTGCCAAGCTTCACTTGAAAGAGGTAAGGTGCCTGCCTAATGCTGTTTTCCTCAGTTGCTTTCTTAATAATTTATAATACCAACTTCTATTCTGGAATTAAATGGATCTGTAAATCATTTCAATGTGTAAATATGAGGGAAGGAAAAAGACTGACTCACTCAAAAATGCTAGGAGAAAAACAAAACAGCTAAAAAAATAACTCCAGATCCAAGTACAGATTTCCTGAAGTTTAGTGATGCTTGTGGGTTAGGTTTTGATTTTAAGTCATTTATAATATAATAATTAATAATAGCAACAATAATAGCAGCTTTCAGGGAAAAGGATACATGACGGTGGGAAATGCAGGCACAGCAGAACTTAAATGCTTTAAGGGAAATGCTGTGCCAAATTTCATGGAAAGTAATTTTCCAGTTTCTTACTATCCCAATGTCAAATAACCAGCTTTGCATAAAATAGCAAATTGTATGTTAATAGTACATCAGAATTATTACTGAATAGTTTTAGGTTGAGTAGAAAATTCTGTTTTGCTGGTTTTCTGTATGGTAGGTATAAAAACTAACTCTCAGACCTGAACTTTATTACAATAATTTATCTTGGACATTTTAAAAAAAAAGTGCTGAATATTTTTTCACTCTGGAAAACTGTTTGCTGAATCTGCTGTGAAGTCATTAGGTTTATAAGGAATGTGGTTCTGTTGCAACATAAACCACTGTGGAGAAGGGTACTGGCCTCTGTAGACTCTGTGCTGACGCTGGCAGGAAATAAGCTCTGACCGAAGAGCTGCTTGCTAGACCTATTTTCTGCCTTTGTCAAAGCCACTGTGGAGAGCTCAGTCCTGAAACAAACAAAAAAATAATTAAAGAGTTTGGCTAGAGCCTAAGTAAATGTGTCCTTTGAGAGTATGCAAAACATTTGTTATCCTGATTCAGTCTAAGCTGTTGTTGATATAGAAATCCCTCTTCAGTCAAGCTGGGATTTGCCTAAGTGAGGACCCCAGGATTTAGTCCAGTAATAGCCTAAGCCTTCTTGCTGTGTTGGATGGAGGGTTACTAGATGTGTAACCCTAAAAGGAGGACAAAATGAGGCTCAAAACTGTTTTGATTCAATATATTGAACCCTTGTGTGTTTTGAAGAGGCTGAAGAAACGTTCTTTTTGCTTTGTTTATTGAGCTTTTTTTTTTTTTGATCTTATTTAAACCTGTGACCTATTATTTAAAGCTGTAGATGGAAATTCATAAAAAGCGTAGTCCAGATGTACTGAAGTGAGTTCTCCAGTGCATGGAAATATTCCCAGCACTCGGAGAGCCATGTCTTTGAGTACTGTTTGAACTACAGACAGTCAGCAGAGCCAGTGTTACTGTTTGTGCCAATTCGACCATTGGTGCCTCTATTTCACTACAGTTTGGACTCGGGGAATAAGCAAAATTCAATTCTGATAAATACAAAATGTGCTTTTCCTTTTGTCATTACATTACTTTCTATAGCTTTTTGTCACACACAAAATTACATTATGTTTCATTGCCCAGTGTGGCACAAGGTGACAGAGGTGAGAGACGTTCTAAGTGTTGCAGCACAGTGCTCCATGTCAGAGGCATGACCAGTCAGAAATAGGGTGTGAGACATCAGGAAAAGGAGAGGTCCTTGAAAGATGGAAGAAGCCAATTTTGGCAGAGGCTCACTATATTGAAGCTAGATATTTCAATACCTTTCTCCTTCAGGACTTTCATACTAAAAGTCATAAATCTTTCCATTTTCAATTCCAGTCTGTGTTACAGTTCTGTATTGCTGCAGGAGGACTGATTTGGAAGGAAGATGCTGTTGACGAGCTCAGCGGGATTTATTCTGTTCTTGCTCTCTCATTGCACTGTGTCAGTGAGCACCAAAGAGGCAGTGGTCTTGGCTAATGCCCACCTTCTCCCCCAAAGAGGCTATGAGAAACTGGGCAACACCAATGAACAAGGTACTCATGAAGAGAGTGAGTGATTTGGATGCATGCTGTGTTTTACTTTATTGCTTTGCTGTAACATTTTCAGCCAATGTATTTGAAAGTTAGCCCTGCAAAAATACTTTGCAATCTGAACATGTCCTGCCCTGAAGTCCAGAATCTTTAAAACCCTTGCTCAGCTGCCGCCTAATTCAAGAGAAATTAACAGGTTTTTTTGTAAAAAAATACTTTGTGGCATTTGAAGATTTATTCTTAGGACAATCATATCTAGATTACATCTGACACCTCAGTACCTAAATCCCATTGGTACCTATAACTGAGGCATCCCTCTGCCTATCTAGCTTGCAAGGTCCAGCTTGGTAGGTTTTCTAATACATTTACCAGAGTAGATCCCACATAAAATGTACACAAAAAGAGTAGTGGGATTGATTCATTTTTGTCCTCTGACTGATGGCACTTGAGGGTTTATAAAATTCACTTTCCAAGAGAATCCTGTAATAATCAGCCTAAATCATTTTCTCACTATCTGTCTATAGAAGTTGTTCTCTTCTGCAGGAATAATATTCACTGAGAAGGGCAAATACAAGTGTCACTGTATATATCGCTGGCTTGGACTTCACTGTATAAATCACTTAAATAATCATTCTATAAAATCATGGGATCAGGTTTGGAGTCAGGCTATGTCTACCAGGTGAATGTTCTAACAACTGGGGTACAGAGTCATGTACACAGTTCTGCTCTTTCAGGGTATTTAATAATGTCATGCAGATAGTACTGAGATTTGAAGTAGTCTATTCATGGCTGTAGATTCTATTAGGCAATGAAAGGCATAAAAGTAAGACCTTGGAAAGCCTATATAGTCCTGTAAATCTGTCCTGAGTGGCTTAGAAGTACCAATAAACTTCTGAATATCAAATATAAAAGACTATATTTAACACAATACTGATACTATGAATAATACTATTTAACAGGTTTAGTCCATCTGGACTTCTACAAAGCCTATGATACAATACTTCATACAATATTAAATCAGAGAAGGTAGGGTTACTTTATAATTTCAGTAGAGATTGAAAAGAAAACGACAATGACTTGGGTAGAAAAGTAAACCACAAAGTCAAGGGGAGACTGGAAGTATTTGCTTATAATCGATCTTTTCAGTATTCTTACTAAGTATACTGATGCAAAAATAGGAATATGCTGATAAATTTAATGATAACATGAAGTAGAGAAATGCCAATACAAAAAACCAGAATATTACACAGAAAAAAAAAATCAGATGTTCTTAAGTAATACCATTGGGATGAAAATAAAGTACAAAATTCTAGGTTTTACTGCAAGGTGAGGACCTTACCAGTTACAAAAATCCAAAGATCAAACTCTAGATTAAAGGAAACTAAGCAGTAAAAATGCAATCCTAGAATATATCAACAGAGATGTTTTTAATAAGACTTGGGAAGAATCAGTGGCACTATATAAGGCCATCTGCAATACTGTGTGCAAATTTTACCCACATTCTAGGAGATTAATTTGCAGTGAAGAGGTGCAGAAAAGCTACTAAGACAATTAAGGAACAGGAGATTTATCTTACACTAAATAATAAAAGAACTTATTTATCCTAACAGAATTTACCCTAACAAAACAAAGGCTGATTAAAAATATAGTTGTCCTCATGGTACATCGGGGCTTATTACCCAGGAAGAAGTACTATTTAACTAACGGACAACATGACATGAGAAAGAAAAAGATGGACAGTGGATGTTAATAAAATTAGATTGGGAACCAGATGAGTATTTCTAAAAGAGTAGTGACAGTTATTGAAGTCTACAATGCTTTCCAGTTGGAAGGGAAGAAATTTAATAATTCTGTGAAGAAGACTGCATGATATAGTTCCCTACAGGACCAGTAGCAGATAAAATAGTCACTCATGGTCCCTTTCTCTTTCCAGAAAGTCGGGGGATTTTTTTTTTTTTTTTTTACACTAACCAAACTGTTCAGTGTACTTTTGATCTGTTGGTCATGAGACCATACAATGAGGTTGACTCTTTTCAGACTCTGTTCTGTTCAGGAAAAGAAAAACAATGTGTTCAGTAAAAGGATCAGCAGGGGCTCTCTGGCCAGCGATTTGGGCAGAGAAGAGTTTTCTTCTAAGCTTTTATTTTAAATTTTTATCTTTGGAAATATTTTTCCTTAATTATTTTTTGGCAAATTTTTGAAAAAAAATTAGGACATCTTACCATACTTTTCCTGAATTATCCCAGTTTCCCAGAAGAAAAAATTAAGTTCTAAATACAGTATCTAAATTCCTATCGGTCATTGTCAGGACAGAACATAGGATTTCATAGGTCTGAAGAACTGTCATTTTACATCACAGGTGGTCTGTAGGAATTTTTCTCATAGAGATATTAAAATTGTCAAGTTGTTATTAAATTTAAATTACAAATATTCCATAGTATAATGACATAATGTCATGCCTTTCAACTCTATGGAGAAGTGAGTGATTCCAATTCATAAACATGTTTCTGAGTAACGGAACAGACATTGAATAACATCCTTCTCTATAAAAGGAATTCTCTATATATTCATTCATACATACATAAATGTATATTTAAATAAATTATATTCTGGCTCTTAGAAGTCTCACAGTCAATTGTAAAAAGCAGAGCATTGTGCCTTAGTCTCAGAGATGCTTGATACTATACTATAGCAAGAAGTTACCTTATAAGCAAGTTACATTTAAAAAACACAGTATATATATTTCAGCCCAATAGAGAGGGCCATCCCAAGCCTTATATGCCATTTTCATCACCCTCTGAGTCTACTGGATAAGCAATAAAGTGGAAAAGCACTTTCACCTATTTTCCTGATATTGATGTTCAGCACTCCACAGCACTGTAGTTCTACCTGCAAATCAGTGGTAAGATTTAGCCTGGAGTTTGAGTGACAAGAACTGTTCCTAAGAAAATCCTCAGATGTTTTTAAGTTTTGTATTAGCAAGAAATGTGCTTTAATATCTCCCTTTTATCAATGAACACATGGCATACTTATTGGAATTTAATGCAAGGATGTCATAGATGCCTGAAGTATAAATTGGTTAAAGAGAAATTAGATTTGTTGAGGATAAGGCTAGCTCTAGTAATCAAGCACCATGGTCCAACACATGGCACAGGGAATTACAAACTTGCTGACTACTCAAACTGGAAGAACACAGGAGGAAAAGGAATGGTCTGTACATAACTTTTGGCTTTTCAACCATATTTCTGTCATAAATGCAAAATCACACCTCTGTTGTATGACAGGGTAACAAACTCTTTTTTGAATTTCTGAAGATTTCCTGCATGTTCTGCTCTGAAATCTTCCCCCTTTCGCTGAGCAGGTGCCCACCAGCTGGGATGAAGTCAGACTCAGCTTCCAGTCAGAAGGCCATCATTCACTCACTCTAAAGGACAGAGTTCAATGACTAAAATTTACTATTTGAACAGAAAATTACTTTAAAACTTTTTTTTTTCCCTACTCAGACTATCCAAGGGATTGTTTTGAGATTTTTCAGCGCGCCAAAGGAAATACCAGAGATGGTCTTTACATCATCCAACCAAAGGAGGACCCAATTGTTGTCTTTTGTAACATGCAGGATGGTGGCTGGACAGTAATCCAGCACATTACAGCCAATAGTACTGTCGACTTTGATAGGACCTGGCAGGATTACAAATACGGATTTGGCTCCATTCATGACAACCACTGGTTAGGAAATGAATATATGCATCAGTTAACTAGCAGCTCTGTGCAATATATACTTGGAGTTAAACTTGTAAACCTAAACGCTGAAATCAAATGGGGACAGTATGAACCATTCCTTATTGAAGGTGAAGAGTCTCAATACCGAATCAGGGTTGGTCTATACAAAGGCAACGCCACTGATGCTCTGACCCTGGACACAGAGGCTTATCTCCATGACAACCAGAAGTTCACCACCAAGGACAGAGACAATGACAATTACTTTCAGAATTGTGCTAAACTGGAACACAATGGTGTTCCTGGGGGAGGCTGGTGGTACGACGCGTGTGCTGGAGCAAATCTAAACCGTAGGAACATGATATACTGGCAAAAGGACTGCAACAAGCAACGCATGTGCAAGTTTGCATGGATGATGATCAAACCCATTGACCACAGCCTGTCATATCCAACCAAGTCCTGTCCATGTCAGAAAGTTGAACTGTAGATAAGCCATATGTACTTTGAAAGGAACATGGATTCTTTGTCCAGTGACTGAAGTGAACTCACACTGACTGAATTATGACACTAAGTAATCATGATTGAAAATTTAATTTGGGACTCTGCAAGGGCTTTATGATAGCATATTGTCCAGGACTGGACCAGGACATAGACTTCTACCAACCACACAAGTGAGAAGTCACTGTCAGAAACTGAGGCCTCTACCAGAGGATTTAAATAATTAATTTTATAGTATTTCAGCTGTAAGAGGACTCAGGTATGAAATCCAGAATATGATGTCTTGTACGAGATATACATGAATATACATGCATTTCAGAAGCTTTTGCTCTAGTATGAATGTTCACGGTTGATCTCCTATAATTGCACATCTTCACATATCATGCAGGAAGGAAATTTCCAGTGAAGTACCTACATTTACACAATGCATATTGGAGAGTATTGTGTACCATAGGGCAGCATCAGGCCTTTCCTTTTTACCTTTAGTGAAAGGTATTTTAATATCTAAAATTGGAATTAGCCTCATCTCCCATGGCTTCTTTTCCCCTTCATTGACTCTTCTTTTTATCTCTACTTTTTAATGATCCCATACACAATTAAGTATTCAGCATAGGCTTTTCTTTTCTTCCTTGTTTTTAGAGCACCCAGAGCTAATGGGATCATCAGCTTTCCCATTTAAAGCCACTAATCCAAAGCTTACAACTCCTCTGAATTTTTCTCCAAGAAACTCAGTGAACACATTTTTTAAAAGATCAAATCGATTTCACAATTGTTTACTTATTGCTCCATTTTTTTCCTGAATATTACTCCACTTTGTTTACCGTGTTTTGACCAGTGCTTCTCCCTGTTCCGTGATGTGCTTCAGCTTTCTCTTTTTTTAATACCGCTGTGAGAAAAGAGAGTGTTGGCTTTATTTCACATTTGCTAGCTTCAATTGTTTTGGCACTCAACCTTGACATTATTTAAACAGTGCCTTTTTTCTGATTATAAAATAAAGAGAGAATCTTTAAATTTCATGATAAATTCATCTGTTTTAAAATAATAAATAAAAGGATTTCAGTTTTGATAACCTTGAAGACCTTGTTTTCTTTTACAGCTGTTTGGGTTACTTCACACATTTCTGTATCATTGGAATAGCTGAATGACAACTGAAGAGTTTTCATTGTTGCATTATACAAAATGTCAGGATAATAATTAGAATATCTTGTATGTTTTCTTAGATATTTCAATTACAGAAACCCAACCAATGGATACTGGCAAACTCCTGCTTTTTAATTTAAAAATGGAATCTCATAATTTCCATGAAAATTACTTTGCAGAAAATAAATTGTATTGTGTTTTGAGAAGACCAAGACTGCCAGGGTTACTTAAGAAGAGAAATTAATTGGGAAGTGGAAAAGCCAAGAAAGCCATTTTTATTTTTTACAATGCACTGCCACATTTTCAGAAAGAGATACAGATATGTTATGTGGCCAAGGCCAATATAGCATACATGTCTATTTTGCAGCATCTGATATTTTTTCCCCTGAAATTGTGTTCAAAGACAGAAGTGTGATAGGGGAAGAAATGGATAGTAGCTGAATTGAGTTTATGTCATTGAGTCAATTTAATGTGGGTTCTGCTGTAACTTTATCAGGACGCCTTCAAAGTTGTAATGAGGATACAAGAAAATCAGCTGAGTGCTGCCAGCCTCCCATAGCTTTTGTTCGAATTCCTGGCCATATAGCCAGATTCTCACACACCTTCCAAAAATGTGTTTTGAATAATCTTGACATGGAAGCGCACAACTGAAAGCCAGCAGGCTGCATCTGATCCTCAAAGGTGAGTAACCTGCTCTGCAGCCCACCCTTGGCCTGTTTTGGAGGGTTTTGGAGGAAAGGACTGTGCAAATAAGCTGTATGAATGACTTGGGCACCAGCAGCCCAAATCCAGCTGCCCAGTTTCGGAGGCACTCTCTAGTATTAACTGGAGTCCTACAAACCTACGCTGACACTGAATTCCAGTATGGGAATCAGATTAAAATGTAATAATAACTCCTAACAACAAGCCTCCAAGCAAAAACAAGACAGAAAGATTAATTCAGTTCAAACAAAGACATTTAATGGAACTCAGGGACTGAGGTACGTTCCACACTTCTAAACAAAGTATGGATGGAAATGACTACCTGAGCTGGATTTGGGACTAAGTAGATGAAAATAAGTAAGAATATTCCAATACACCCACCAGCACTTCTTTCTAGAGCTCTTAAAGAGGAGGACGTGGAGCCTTAAAAAGTGGACTAAATTCTACTTCGTAATTCCTTAGCAAAAGGCTGTCTTAACTGAACAGATTTTTTTCCTCCATCACTGAACCTTAATCACCAGATACCCAGAACAGTGCTGAGAGCAGCTGGCCGTCAACACTGAATCAGCAAAATCACAATCTGAAACATGGGGGTTTCTATTCTGTCTAATCCTGCTTTCCTTTCCCTATCACATTTCTCCTATCCTCTCTCTCTCTTAGCCTTTCCTGATTATACTGCCTCCTGCACAGACTTGAAGTAAGGAGGTGGGTCCTCCCAAGAATATCTGATGGAAAAAAATTATTTGGTCAAATAAATGTCTTTCCCAAATGAGTAAGCATGACAAGGTCTAGAGCAATAGGTATATGGCTGACTTCGAGCTCCAAGCACCCCTGAATAGGAGGCATGTTCCACTTTAAACATGCAATCTTGTAACAATACCAGAAAAATAGGTTTCTTCACCTCTTCGCTACTTTGTATTTCTCCCCATACTGTTTTCTCAACTGTAGGAAAGGTAAGCACATTCTCACATACAATATCACATTAATCAACTCAGAATTTAGCAGAAGGAAAAATTCTTCCTAAAAAAAGTATCAGCTGACAGAATAAGAGAGCCTGATGACCTCTTTCTAACAAAAACACTGATTTATTATTATTTGTCTTTAAAAATCATTCAGCTTTCATATGAGAAAGTGCTTGCTTTTGTTTCTGATTTTCACATGTGTAACCTAAACTATAAATTTCCAGACTTCCACATACCTTTTTTTTACACGTTAACCATAGGTTTAAAAGTATGACAAAGTGGTTTTAGGACCAAGCATTGAACACTGTGCATCAATAAATTAGCAACATTTACCTGCCTGGGCTCATTTTTTCTCCTATAACTAACACAATAAAGAGTCCTTTAGTCAATCCCATGTCTTCTGCATTTCAGAAGGCATCAGGACCCAGGCAGAGTGGTGGGGTACAGAGCTGAATCCAGCCACACTCCACAGCTGGTATCCTCCACCATACCCTCTCTCCACTCTTCCTCCTATAGCTACCTGATGAATTGCACATCTAAGGAGGCCTTATGTATGGCATACAGTAAAAACAACTGTCTGACCTCCACTATGTCTAGATGGCTGCTCCATGTAAGGAGTAAAAAATATTCCAGCTTATATCTTGGCATTGTAATCCAGGAATTCAGTAAAAATCCCCAAACTTCAGAGGTCTACTGAAACAGGAGCCATCAGAGAGCAGGGTTTGGAGAAATACTTGTTGAGAAGAAAACTTTTGAAGGATTTTAAATGTCTAGTTGTTTGAGGAAGACTAACTTGTTTGATATATCAGCAGATATATGAAGAAACTAATGGCATTTAGTGGCTAATGGCATAACTATTGAGTAAAAGGCAGCAGTTTTACTGAGTGTGATGAAAACTGAAGTTCCTAATCTGATACACAGCCCAGCAGTGCCTATTAAACCTGAAGAAATACATTTACCAAGATGCAAAAAACAATTGCAACACCATCCCTTTCTGAAACCACTAACAGTCATAGATAACCTCTAGTTTTACAACACAATGCTATCAATTTTTCTTTTTTTTTTTTTTTAAACTAGATATAGATATGGGGTAACTATTAATAAAATCATAAACAAGAAGTTTATTTGAGTGATCAAAGTTTAAGGTTTTATGACACCCAGCTGTCAATTGTATGTGGAAGAAAACTTCTTAGTGGGTACAAAAGGCAGCAATGGAGATTTGGGATGACCACGTAAGAAATAAATGGCCTATTTCTAATTTGGTAGAGGGAAAGCCAAGTATTTAAGTGAAAAGACACAGTATCCATTTTTGGAGTTCAGGTTTGGAAGGGCGTTTCAAAACAGAGAAGACACTGACTACCCAGCAGCTGCAGGAGCATTTCAGGAGCTGATGGAGCCCTTGGAGTCCCCAAGGCAAACGCTGTGGGGGAGCCTTTCAGAGGGAAGTTCTGACCTGTAATGGTCTGTAGCTCATAAAAGTAGTGAATGTGGGGTGTTGGGTTTTTTTTTTAAAAAACCCATTCTGTAATATCAAAAAGGAGTAAGCAGCATGGAGTTTTTTGGGCAGAGTCCTTTCCAACAGAGGGGCACCTAGATGTACAGGTCACAGCAAATGGTGACTCCAGCTTGATTATTATGTACAACTGAGGAAACAGGTATTTGTTTCTCACTACGCCCAAGTGATTCCTTCATATTATTGCTATCTCTATAGAAAGCAAAGAAAATTAATTTCAGAGGAAAGTTACACCATTCCATTTGTTTGTTTGTTTTCCTAGAGGAAAGAATCCAGAGAAGGCAGAAGTACATATGCATCCAAAAATTCTCCTTCAGTATGAAGATTTTGGGAATCCCAAACTATGAAGCGGTGATTTGGAAACTGTGTTTCCTACCACAAGTAAAGAAGCATCTTACAAAATTCTATTCAAAATCCAGAATCTGAAAAAAGTCCACAGGTATTCAATTCAGTTTCAACCATCGGTATCGAGTTTCATAACAACTGCATTCTATGAGAAAGCAGCATCTTCCAGACTGATATGGGATTCTTTAATTGTTGTAATGACTTCTCATTTAAATTTAACATACTTACCACATCCCAGTGACATTTTTATTTCTTCAGGTATGTGACTATCCTTAGCTACATTTGCATTAAGATTTATCAGTTAAAATAGTTTGACATGTTCAGGTCATCTATCAAATATGACAAGGACACAATGTCACCGATTTCTGAGAAAAGCCCTATGTGGGAGATAAAACGATCAGAATAATTAAATTAGAGATGGGACTTTTCATGAAACTCAGCTCTAAAACTGGAACAATATCTAAAGGGTGATAAGGAAGTACAACTAAGGATTTTGCCATGAAGTGCATCACCGTCTCTGTACCTAGACTCAAGTCCATATATCCCAGTGCAGGTCTCATTATGGGTACAATAGAGATAAGGAACAAAAATCCACATATAAAAATAACTTCCAACAGTTAGTAGCAGTTACTAATTGACATGCATAGTTCAGTAGGATAAGCATGATTAACAACTTAATTATATAATTAATGGCAAAATATTCTCTATCATATTTTACAGGCTCTTACAGTATTTTCTCTATAACCCTTTTGATTTCATCCTTCCTCAATTCAACAGGATTTTTTCTATCAAGTAAACCCCTGCATTTATGTTCTATCTTGACTTTCTGTCTTTTGCAAAGCTCTTCACTCTGTGCTAAGTAGTCACAGAAAGTAGACAACTATAGGTGTTCTATACCCGTTTAAAAATTCTGGGAACTCTTCCAAGTATTTATCTACAAACATAAATTATATTTACAGAAAATTAATGTTACTTGATAATTTATGGGGATCTGGAATATATAGGGAGGCTGGTATGCATGAAAAGGGACAGGCAAAAATGATTCTCCCAGTTTGTGGGAAAATTCAATATTCAAAAATATTGAAGTGTGCTTGGTCTCTGAGAAGCTTAGTTAGGGATGTATATTTATGCATGTATATTGATAATACATACATACATATCTAAATATATGTATGTGTATTTAATTATGTATAAATAAAATGTAATTTTACAAAAAAAGATCTTTTCACCAGTCCATGACCATGACCATGATCAATTATAGGATCAGTAAAAGGTTCATTAAAAGGACAGAAATACAAATAACAAGATTGTTCTACACTGTAAAAGTCCCACAACACTTTTTAAAGGTACAAAATATAATTTGAAAACAAAATATAATTAACTACTAACTGATACTCTGATAAGGAACACGTTTTTCTTTTTGTGGTTTTGATTTTTTTTAAGAATAAACATCCTACATAACAATAAAGCAACACACACCTCTTTATATAATTCTAGGTATTTACAATGTTTGGCCATGTAATGTCTCACATGGTGAAGTGCTAGCAGCATAGTTTGAGCACATATTTCACAATTACATTGAACCAACATTGTTGCATCCATCACCGTGTATTCTAATACATTTACTGAGCACAGAGTCCATAAACATTTACAGAACACTCTTGTTCAACAGAAGCCAAAACCAACAAAAAATATCCCATTTAATTTCAGTAGAAGCCAATGCTTTACTTTAGCAACAACACTGCAGCTAGCAGGAACTGCTACTACCTCATAAATTTTGCCTTTAACTACAGCTTGTGCCACAGGACACATTCATTTGCTAAAAATCAAACACAGTTTACTGAATGTCTGATTCAATGTAATATAAAATAAAACCACTATAATAACCAACTTGTACATATTTACTGTACACAAGAAAAGCTCTGGATAGTGACAGAGGAAAGTTGATGAAAGGGTCTTTATAAAGACCCATGCTTTCCTTTAATAAGCAATCATATGCTAATGCACAAAAAATAATAGGCACAGTATGGTGTGTTACAAAATCAATTGTGAATTTAGAGAACGTATTTTTACATTACTACACTGCTAATCTTTCACTGACACAATGTTCCCCTCTGGCAATTGGGGATAAAAAATATTAATTACCTGTACTGTAGTTGTTGACATGGAGGAATTACTTATCTGTAGGGAAAAATTTTGATGGTATGATAATTTAATAAATTATATGAACAATTTCACTGAGAGCAATGGTACATTCAGGATGACTAATACAATCCCTGAAATGTGCAACTGGTCATGTCACCACTGCAATGTCCCACTAAAGCGTATAGTAGATATAATATGAAGATTGCCCCAAACTAATATTCCAGAGCATCTCACCCCGAATTTTGATAGAAAGGCTAGAACTGAATCTGAACTTTGTGTACATGGAGATCTTTCTTATTTATTCATAAATATTTGTTTACTTTAGGACTTCATTCCTTATGACTCCTGTCACCATTAACTTTGTTTTCTCGTGGCCTTTTCTGAGGCTTCATGTTTGTTCCCACCACAAGGAGCCAGATCACCAGCTCCATTCCAATGGCCTTCTGCTGAAGGCAGCCCCTCACTTACGCATTCACTCGGTCAATGCTGCAGGACTCCTGCCAATCTAACACAGACATCAGACAGACACATACAATTCAACGCTGCCACAGAAGTGTCCTCACCACAAACCCAAAGCCCTGGCAAACCTCAGCTAGTGGCCAGAGTCTCAGCTCATTGTAACTAGGCCAGTACAGCCCAGTCCCAGAAGCCACAGCCGTCAGAGGGGTTGACTCCAGCCCCCAGTATTGTAGCAGATAGGGTTTTGCTGGACCGGAAGATAGTGACTGAAGATAAATCATGTTTCCAAACATCTGATGTTGACTAGTATTTGTAAAGATATTTAAAGATAAAAAGTGCTATGAAAGTGCAAAGTGTCCTTAATAGTTTTATAGAAATATTAAAAAATTACTTAAAAAAATCTTCCTTCTTTCAGAGATGCCAATTCTATCACTGTTTATAGTAATTTCATAATATATAGCTAAATGCACAGGCCATTGATACATACTTTTCTCTTGTTCTGCATCATTCCATCAGTAATGGAAACTTTTGGGGCAAGGGGAAGTGCAACAAAAGAGATTGCAAAAAAGACTTTCCTTGTGTTGTAAAGTAGGTAGACTATGTCCATTATACTTTACAGTCAGTTCTGATTTGTACCATTGTTACTATCGCATAAAATTTTAAAATTTCCTTCAGAGGCACTGGGAAATGGAGAAATTCGGAGGTACCTGCTAACCATCACCATTTTTTACAGATGAAAGTTACTTGCATGATGGAACTGAGATTGGGACTGGCTTCTTCATACACAAAATACATTATCTATTTCCTCCACTATGAGTCCTTCCTATGTCTCCACAAAAGTCATCCTTAAAGTGGAAATTTTCTCAGTATGACATTCTCCTACAATATGTGTGTTCATTTGGAGTATTATGAATCTCCCTAACCATTTAGTATTGGGGATGACAGCATTTCCCCCTTTAGATAGTCCTTGTTTCATTCCAACAGCAGGTGGAAAAGTCTCAGAACAGAATTAGTACGAGCTCCATTGCTTTGTACATTGAAAACTAGATAGACAATACACTAGAAAGGAACTATAGGAAGAAATAGTTCTGCACTACAGGGAGATAGACTAGATGACTGACCCGATGACTGGATGATCATCCCACTGATTTCTAGTAGTTTATAATTTACTCTACATATTCTCAGGCTGAAAGAAAGGACAGAAGACCCCAAACATAACAACTTTAATGCAGATCTACTGCATAATCAAAAATACCCTGTGTTGCTCACAGCAGCCACTGACTTCTTCATCCCAAGCACACTACTTTCATGCAAAATTTTACTTTTCTGCAGATTTTTTTTAACCCCTAGACATATAAAGCAACAGCTTTGAAAAGACAGAATTACAGTCAATTTACTAGGTTACGTCAATATCTATTTTCCCCCTTATCACTTACATAAGAGCAATTACGGCAGTCTGGTATTGCCCTGCCAGTATAGTTTCTCTTCCACTTTTTTCTTTTTCCACTGGCAGAAAAGCAGCATCTTAAAAGTTTTCCTGAAAGTTTTGTTACAGAGGGCATAACAAATGGGGTTAACAGTGCTGTTCACATAGCATAGCCAATATCCAAGGTGCCACAGTGTCAGGGGAATGCAGTCAGAGCAGAATGTGGAGATCAAAACCATAATATTGTAGGGAGTCCATGTGATGATAAAAGCCAAAAGAATGGCACTTAAAGTCTGTGCTGCTTTGCGTTCCTTTATAAGAACCATCCGTTTCCTTTTGGTGATTTGGTTATTTATATTTGGATCCATGCTTTTGATGGAAGGATCCTTTGACAGAGCAGCAGAACAAGGAGTTATTTTTACTTTACGGCAACCATTGTTGGCTTCCTGGGTGCCATCAGCCTTAACCACCAACCGGAATTTATAGGCCACACATTTTTTACTTTTTTGTACGTGGCCTTTGGCAGGTGACAAAAAGTATTTCTGGTTCTCAAAATCATTTTCTTCAGGTTGGTCTTTGACAACAACATCCGTACTCTCATTAAACTCTTCTGCCTTACCTTTAGATGGACTTTTGTAAGTTACTTGGAAAACTGAATCAGCGGCAAGTTTATCCTCCTCTTCTGAAGACGCGTAGCTGCTGCAGGTGGTTAACTGGTCAGCCTTAGCCCAGTCGTTACACGTACTCACTGCCTGAGAAGCTTTCACCGTAGCTGATGTACTTCTACTAGATGAAGACCAGGAAGCCTGACACCTCTCTCTTTTGACTAAGTTTTGTTGCTTGCAACTGAAGCAAGACTTCAGGAGAGCTTTCTGAGGCTTTATCATCTCAAACTCTGCCACAGACTCCGAACCCTGCAGTTCAGCAAGGTCCTTGGTACGTTTCTCTGTCTCTTTATAGATGCGGCAATACAGAATGGTCATTACAGACACTGGAATGTAAAAAGCAGCAATTGCAGTACCAAAGGTGATAATGGGCTCATATAAAAACTGTATCTGGCACTCTTCAGGTGGTACTGTTCGTTCACCCACAAAATACTGCCAGCACAAGATTACGGGTGCCCACAACACGAAGGAAATTAGCCAAGCCAGACCAATCATGATGCCAGCTCTTTTGGGTGTGCGTTTGGCCCTGTAAGTTAAAGGCCTTGTGATGGAAAAATATCTGTCAAAACTGATGACTAGGAGGTTCATTACTGAGGCGTTGCTAGCTACATAGTCCAGTGCCAGCCACAGGTCACAGGCAAGGCTTCCAAGAGACCAATGGCCTATGAGTATATAGGACGTATAAAGGTTCATAGAAAATATTCCAATGATGAGATCTGCACAGGCAAGGCTGAGCAAGTAATAATTGTTGACAGTTTTGAGCTGACTGTTAACCTTGAAGGATATCATTACAAGAATATTTCCCACTATGGTTATTAAGCTTACAATTGCAGTTACAGTGGCAATAGTAATGACTTCCCAGAGGCTATGCCCTTCTAACTGCTTATGGTTGATGGATGAACTGTTTACAACAGTAGAATTGCTGAATAAATTTACTTCCATTCTTGTTCTTGGTGTATTGTCATCAGGATCTTAGCACTGTTGCATATTGCTTTCTGTACTTGAAAATATTCTTTTGGAGACAGCTGTAAAGATCAAAGGAAAAAACAGAACAAGAAAGCAGCTCATTAAATAGCACAGACTTCCATTAGAGTTACCATAAAACACTTGTAAAACAATCTATCAAATTATTTGTGCTCTCTTTTTGCATTTTGATTATTGTTTCTATCATTGTGAACATAACTAAAACACACAAATGTACATTCTAGGACAATGTACTCTGGCATCTTATGACATTTCTAAATGCAATCAAAACAACTATTGTTTCTTAAGACAGTCAATCACGCCAGCTCTTACATTTTGAATACCTTAGGAGACACTACATATTCTTAAAGACAGACACTTAAAGTTTTACAGTGCAATCAGACACTGAGTACTGTGTTGTTTCCTACAGTAGTATGTAGAAGACATGTCAAGATTTCAGAAATTATCTTTGCAAAATTTGGAGAAGTCACCAACAACATAAAGAGAGTAAGAGGAAACTGAGGATGCATGGGGAGCTAGGAACCACGCTGGCATGGTGGCAGCGGGAAACAGTTAGGTGTTATAAGTGCTTGGGGCAATTGAGGGGGAATCTTTGAGTTAAGGAAGCAGGCAAGGCAGGCAAGAAGATGTTTTTGGAAAAATAAGTTAGGCAGGAAAGACTTTATTGGGAGATCTCGGGACAGAGGAGACTGATTCGGTGAGGCATGGAAGTGCAGTTTGGGTAGTTTGGGTGAGTGAATGGTAGGGGTGAGGACAGAAAGGAGTAAACTGAAGAGGAAGCAGCAATGGATGACCACAGTGACAAACAATGCAACAAAAACAATTTAATACTTGCATAAGCAGTGAAAGGTGGAAAGGGCACCACTGTCACTCTATTAATGCACACATGCCTCTGATGTCCATCCCTTCCTACATTCGTCACTGCTGTTTTCTTGTCCCAGTGAATGCATGCCTGAATTAGGCAATTTGGTTCTTTCACAGATATCTGCTGGTTTTTGAGTCATTCCATCACATCAGATGATGCTAATCACTTGTTCGATGCTTAATCTTGCTAGACTGTGTAATTTTGGAATAGTCAAATAGTAGTTAGTTTTTTAAGTCAGAAATGAAAGATAAATTATTAACAGTTTGTTTATCGGGCATCTAGGCGGTTAAAAACCGGTAAGACAATCCCTTTTTTCAAAGCAGACACAGGTTCAGCTAAAATTATCACATAAATCACCTATTAAAGTCCAACTCTAAGTCTTTAGGATTCTCTCTGCATCAGATCTCTATTATATGGTCCTCCCTACCCATCCACACCACTTATCTGTGTTTTCATCTTTCATCCAAACTCTCAGAACATTATTTTCTTTGGTCTTGGCAAGTGTCTTTTATTAACTGCAAGCTTTCACAGCCTATCCCTTTCCCACATGTCGTCATCTATCTTTTGTACCAAGTAGTTGGGTCCTGTCTCTCATCAGCTGAATACATCAATATTTTACAGCCACTTGTTGAATTTTCAGAAAAGCATCTTACTTTCTTTCACTGTCCTCTTATTTGCTTTCGTGTTTTCCTTCACTTTTGTCCCAGGTCTCCTAAATATCCACAGAAGTGTATCATCTTTCTTCTTCAAACCCTCCCTAACGATAATCTCTTGTTGTGACAAAATTTGATAATGGTAAGTTTCCTGGTGTACCGAGACCACTGTCTATCACACTACCCAAAATGGTTCTCCTCCATCTGTGTGTATCTGTCATCTCCTGTCTTACATTTAGATGTTTGTGCATCTGTATTCTGTTTATACACAACGTCTATTGAACCTAACTCAACAGGATTCTAGTTCATGTATAGGCCTTGCAGCCTAGTAATAATCATAATATATGCACGTTGACCATCTGTATGCTTGGCTCTCTACAACCTCCAGAGCCAGTCTAGCAGCCAAGAATAGCTAAAGTGTCACAGCAGTGCTAACGAGTCCCATGCAAGGAAAGAAATTTCATCCTGGTTCTGCATTCTGCAAAGACTTTCCCCAAGTCAGAGCTGTCCTGATGGCTGGGCACACTGTCTTTACAAATCTTTACACAACGTTGAAATGTAGGAATTCATTTAATGTGAAACAAAGGTGTGTGTAGCAGCTGCATAGCTATGATAGGTAGCTGAACTGTGAGAGATGAATCTGTGTGTCTCTACTACCTCACGTGGCTTATGCTTCTTTTTCTGTGGACAGTCAGCACAGTTGTTCTGCCCGTCAACAGCTTTGTGCTTTTAAGCTGAGGCTGTACCGCTGGCCCTCTCCTGCGCTACATCACAGCTGGGCATCAGCTACATCTGCACCTGGTCTCCTACCTCCTTGATCCTGACTCTGATCCTGACTTCGATCTGCTGGCTGGGCTTCCTGGCTTGGTCTTGGACCTGCCTCATCTTAAAAGCAGTTCCCAAGGGAAAGGAGAGGGAGGCCCTCGCTTCTAGCTTTCTTCACAACAGGTCTTATCAGCAGAGCAGCTGACCTTGGACTCAGCCAGCTAAACTCTAACATAGCCAACGGCGCTCCTAGAAGGGGGCTGCGCTCCGGGCCTTGACAGCTAATGTACCTGAAACTCTGCCAGGGCTCATGACTTTTTTCCAAGTTGCAAGATTTCAGCAAAGGTTAGAGATGGTCTTAAAAACGCACCAGCTATGAATGTCAGGCACATGGATAAACCTCTACTAACTTCTACATTTGCCTAACACCTGGGGTTGAGCAGCTGCTTAGGATGATTATAGCAGATTGTTTGAACTTTCTGCCTTTTTTTGCCAGAAGATGACACTTTTCTCAGAAGAGGGGAGACTAGAAATTGCCTAGATGCTGTGGTCTGTAATGCTTTTTCATTTGCCATAGGTAGCAAGTGTGTCCCCCTCTTAGGTCACTTACCCTCCCTAACATAAGGATCTAGGAGGAAAGACTGCTGAAGCTACCCATGTGTATTGCAGACTTCAGAGCAACAGGAGAAGCAGAAATTGTTGTTGACCTGACACAATTGTTCTTGGTTTGAACTGACATGGGCGGGAGGAACACTGCTAATATGGTATAGAAACTATAATTATTTTCTAAATAAAAAGCACTCTCATTATCATCATGCAAAGCCTTCCCTCCCTAATGGGCTGTTTTACTGGGATGCCTATAAAAATTGACAGTAGCTAAGCTGCTAGTATGCAAAGATCTCTTCTTGGCATGTTGACCATTCTCATCATCTCTTCATACTCTATCATCTTTTGTCTCATAGAACCTTTTGTTCTCTATTTGTGTATCACTCAAGGCAATAGTGCCTGTGAGTGGAACTTCTGTGTGCTATGGTAACATAATTTATGTTAATTGTCTATCATAAGAGATTATAATAATAGGGAGATCAAAATTAAATTACAAAATCAAAATGCACATGTACAGTATCATGACTTTGCTGTCTCATAGTTATTGATGCATGAACGTCACGCTTGTGAGTTGTAATGATATTTGCTATTTGTTGCCAAATATTAGTGGTATTTTTTTCAATCTAGCTGTAAGTATTAATTAATGTGAGTTGTTAAATTTGTACATATAGTCAGCTTACAGTTATCTGCAGGCAGATTGTTCGTGTCACAGATTAATTGCACCACAGATGCAGGCACAGCTTGGGTTCGCCAGGTTTTATTAGCTCTAGCTCAGCACTGGGTCTGCCAGACCTGTGCTGGCTGCACAAGGAATCCTTTAGATGTCTTTGCAACATG